>NC_142244.1:3761250-4074687 GCF_052056855.1 Sturnus vulgaris | reverse complement strand
TCCTTTTTCCCTGTGGCTTGCAATAAATGAGGCCACTCAAACCCAATCTGTTTTGCTTGTCAACACACAGAAGTACCCTGTAATCATTTACACAGATTGTCTTGTCAGAGGGGTCAAAAAAGTTTTCTTTAAAAAAAGTCACTTGCAGCACTTTTCAGTTGTGCTCCCTTTCGTAAGTCCCTTTCATACGTCACAGCATCCATTTACTCTAAAAAGTTCAATGAAGTTCTGATTCAAATCTTTCATTTGCCTAATGCTAAATGTATGGCTTCCACTAACCTTATAACTCTGAAAGCTGCTACAGAGAAACCATAATTTTTATAGTTATTTTACAGATGGTAAAACAGATCCAGGAATTAATTTGCACAGATTATGCTGTAAAGAGATAAAAATCTCATATTCAAGCTTTAAATGTCTAGATTCCATCATGCACCTGAAGTACTTAATTCTTCTGCCAGTATTTTGCAGAAACAGATGTTCATGAGTATATTAAGATAAACAGTTTAAAAATCAGTAATGACTTGTTCCTAAGTGTATCAGAAGAATTGAATGGAATGGTATAGCCCAAGTGAGATTTGACAGTGCCTCAACCTTTTGAATGCAGCATCCAGAATTCAAGTCAGGAAGAGACAGACGACAAAAGAGATAAAAAGTTTATTCAGGAGAGCAGCCTTACTGTGGGTGCAGTTCTGCTCATCTTTTCCGTTCTCACAATCACTCACTCCATCGCAGGCAAGCACGTTGTCCTGCATTGCGAAGCTGGAGTTACAGTTCCACTCAGGGACAACTTAAAGAATATAAGCCCAATCAGGTACAGAAGCATTCCTGCAAATGCTAACACATCCCCTTCTGACTATGGCTGGATACAGCATTCATTCCTTCACAGCATGGTACAAGGATGGGCCTCAGTGCCACATTATGCATGGTGAAATAGAGCACAAAGGATTTCAGTGAACTCCCCAGGTGGAGATGTTTAGTATCACTCTCATCTACTCTATGAACCCCCCTTTGTAATCTCAAAATGGGACAGAACTTCATTAATAATTGCCTGCTTTTATCACATGAGGAAAAACTAAGACATAGCCTACTACAGCTATTATTGCACATGTAAATTTCTTCCCTGTGCTCCCCAGTGCCATACCTTCTTCATTCTTGGTTTTGTCCCTTGCCAGTTAACTACAAGTTAAGCATTCAGATAGCCTGTACTCGGATGTACAAAGGAAGCTGAAAACCTCTTTTGTTATCCCCATTAAAAATTTTCACCTTGTTTCAGCTGCCTTCTAAGATTAGAGAGTACATTCACTGTGTTTTCCAGTCAAGATCTCTAATAAGTGAATACAAACCACAAGAGAGTTCATCGCTTTCATCGAAGCAGTTGTTTATGCCATCACAGCGCTGCATCTGCTGGATGCATAAGCCAGTAGAACACTTGAAATGTCCAGGTGGACATGCTGGAGGGTAAAAAGGAAAAAAAAAAAACAAACGACAAAACAAAAAAACCACCAAGCAACCAAACTTCAAAATTTTCTTTTTACAAATACTGACAGCTTGTTTCAATTTACAGTCACTAAGCTGCTCCAAGGAATGATAAAGTTGATCTAAATTTAATGGTCTGTATACATTGCCAGCGCTTAAATTGAATTCAAATGTTGAAAACTGGGATTTAAAGAAGAGGAAAAAATGTCTCTAAAGTTCCAATTCATATTCCTAGAATATGTACCACAGGCTCTCTAGGGCTGGACCAAATCAGCCAGCGTTTTATGGTGCGACATAAGACTGCTTAGAATGCCACCTTTATTTTAAAAAGACAGCCTCGCTTCCAATAACCAAAATTTGCAGCACTTTGCAACTTTGGTAAGTAACCTGCATTGAGGTGGTGCATGAACTACATAATTCTGCCTTATAAACTAAAATAATCAATTTTCCCCTCTTTTTATATACTCTACATATATACACTGAATAGAGTTCCTCTTATGTGACAACTAACTATGTATAGAAACCACTGCTTCTCTATTACTTTAAAAAGAATATATAAGACTAACACAGGTGAAAAAGTACCAGTAAACAAGCTGTCTGTTTCAGGACTGGAAGAAACTGAAAGTCTCAGAGTTAATCAATTTTTGGAGCTGTTTTTTCAGCTGAGATTTCAGATTTGCACACACTATCTATAAACACATGGAAACACTGAAATAAACAGGTGGTTATTTGGTACTCTCTTCACGACCTACAAGCCTTATAGCAATAGAAACAGGGCAAACAAAAAGCTGGGGATGAAAACAAACAGGAACAGCAGACTTAAAGTGACTGCGCCATAGTCATAGCCATGCAGGAAGCTTTGAGGACTGTGCAGAAGAGCACAGTGTGCATGCAGGAAACCAGAGCACGCTGCACATGCCCACAAACCTCAGATGCACAGCCTAGAAAAGGTTCTTTGTTTGCTAGTCATCTGACTCAGTGAGATTAGAAAAGAAAGAGAACTGAAACCCAACAGATCATTTCCTGCATAAACTTAATTAAGCCCTACTGGACCCCCAAAAATGCTACCTCACAGATGTGAAAGGCAAAGAAGGGTTGGGAGAGGTAAAATCCATCTTACGCTGGCCGATGTTATAGCTGCCATACTCCACCAGCAGGGGCTTCTCCGAGACCTTGGAACTGCACTGCAGCTCCACACTGACAGCAGAACTCCTAACGTGGAAGACTGTTTGGTGATCCACATAGTAACCACAGTACCTAAAAGTGTGCAAGTGAGTTCCAGGGCAGCCTACACGTGAAAGCTGCCTTACACACAATTTAAAATGTCAACACCACTGAAATTCAGAAATACAGTCTGATGCCTACTTTAATTAAGAACCAAACCAAAAAATATTTCCCAGTAGTCACCCAGCCTTCATCCACCATTAACACTGTGGAAATTTACTTCTGAATGTCACACCTTCAAATAAATAGTCCCCAAAATAATGCCTTGGGTGCACATCTACTTTAAACTGCTATTTTTGCAAAGAGGTTCCTTGGACTTCTGCCTAGTTGCTACTTGATTCAGAGAAACCTAAATGCTTTCTGATGCCAGCAAACATTTAATCCATCCATAGTTTATTAATTTCTAATGTTTCTTTCATCAAATATATCAATCTCTATCTGGGGGGTGGGCAACAAAAAACCTACATTAAAAAAAAAAGCAACAAACAAACCCCAAAGCAAAAAAAAAAAATCCCACAACCAAACAAAGCCTCTTTGACAAGGGATCAATTATTGCTGGATCATTATTTTAAAATGGAGACAGTTTTCAGTGCAGTAAACCAGTGAAGAACATCAATAGTACAGGTTGTTCTAGAAATGGAAATAAAGACTCTCTCCTCTTGCAACACTTATAAGAAAAACATTTGGCTTTAATATTCCTGCCAAAATCTAAGTATGTACAAATCTTAATATTTAAGAGCACAGGGAGATGTATTGATTTTTAGCCGACTTGGCACACACGCTTGTTTGAGAGCAGTACAAGGTCACTCACTGACAACAAAATGAACACAAAGAAAAAAAGAAAAAAAGCATGTTGTGTTGTTAAATGGAGTAGTGGACTGTTAGCCAGAGGTAAATATTTCCCTTGTGTATTTTTCCACATCCAACATCGTACCAGGACTACTCTTCATGTCAATGAATGGAGAAAAATTGGTCAGTGATTTAAGTGTGAACAGATGTTGCCTCAGTGTCCTTGAGCATCCCAGTGAAGTCTGCCACAGGGAATGGACACATTCATATGTTTTCATGTATGCTTTATTTCACCCTACTAAAATGAAACATCCTCTTAGTAGATCTAGGAGATTCTGTTCCGGCAATGGGAAAAATAAAGGAAGAAAACAATTAAAAAAAACAAGACTCTTCTTTGACATCCTGAAAGCAGATGCAAAAATGCCAGTTAATTTTACAGCTTTTTACTATGGGAAAATTAATTGTAAGAGAAGTCCCAGACAAAGAAGCAAGCAAACAAATCCTCAAAACAAAACAAACAACAACAACAAAAAAACCACAAAAAAACCCCAACAACAAAACAAACAAACCAACAAAACCAAACCAAACCTCAACCAACCGAAAAAAACCCCAAAACAAAACGTAAACCCCAAGAAAAAAAACCGCCATCAAACAATAACAAAAACCACAAAAAAATCCCTCCAAAAAACCCACAAAACCACTATCTTGGGTTACAGTGTAAGGTGTAACCAAAAGTTTTCTACTATCACCTACATGAGCTGTTAAAATGGGTGGATGAGTGTTTCTTTGTCTTCTCCCTGACTCATGATAACTCCCTTGGGGAAGCAGCTGTCACTGAGGGGCCATCTCTGCTAACGGACCATCAGGAACTCCCCAGAATGACTCACAGAATGACATTATCCCATTGTGAAATTCCCTGCCCCGGGGGATGTTCTGAACAGTCCCACCTGCACATAATTTGGGGCTTGGGACACCACGACACCACCACCCTATACCCAGAGGACAAGAGCTCTTGACAGCACCACTGGATCTCCGGAGAAGGATGAGACCTTTCCACAGGATCACTGCTTTGACAGAACCACATCCATCACTGCAGCAGGACTGCAGCCACCATTTAATCGGACTGCTGCTGCCACCCTGACCAGCAGGGTGTCAGGTCATATTCTGACTTCATCAGTTTAAGCCAGTGTTTCTGTACTATTGCCTTTGTTGTAATTTTCCATTTAAATTGTAGGGCTGACTTCGAAGCTCTTGCAAAATATTTGTGTAGAGTTAATCCCTCGTGCTGGTTTGCCTTCTTCAAACCAGTACACCCATCCATCAAATCTATCAGCGTTGAGTGAGGACTTCCTACAAAAGGAATTCTAGTTGTCACTAATTTTACTGTTGTCTCCAATGCTCTCAACCTAAAACAGCCTGTCGAAGTGCACAGCAAAATGCCATTTACCAGTCTGATTCCCTTCAACTAGCTCACAGATATTTTCTACTTTTCTCGTTCTGTCAGTGACTTAGACAACTTTCCTTCCAACAAACTCTAGCAACACAAAAAACAAACAAAAAACAAAACAACGCCAAACCCCCCAAAAATTGAAGTTTGCATTGACTCCTTCTCAGACAAATAAAACAAGTTATTTCACCATAAGCAGAGGAAATTGCTGCCCATCTGTGGAAAAGCTGAAACAGGTACATCTCGTTTACACAGGGGGAAATGCCATATGCTCATGGGATTTGCAAAACAAAGCTACAGGCCCTCAGGAGCCTTTTGCTGGTGTTTTACTGGTCCTATATCCAAGTCCAGGGCAAATGGAAGTTTCAAAGCACCATCTGTAACTCTGTGCCATTGAGAGAAACAGATTAAGGGGATCCTGTCCCATATGTTGGAGAAGTGAGTGAGATAGTTTTTCAGGGGATGAGCAGATACACGCATGCTGTAGCAGAAACAATGGGATATTGCACTTTTTTTTTTTAAATAAAGCACTTCTGTGTTCACATAAACCTCTAGTGGTTTCTCATAAGAGATTCATTGGTATTCCTGCCTCTGAGAATTTCAGGTAAAGAAGTTAATCAGCTGTAACTTCTTTGACAAGGCAGTGATGTCCATTGGAAGAAAGACAAGGAAGAACTGCATGGTTGTGTCCAGTGTCCCTGATTAGACAAAGCTTTCCCTAGAGGTCTGAAAGAACCTTATCTGCACCACCTGCTTGGTCCCAGTGTTTACTAATATCAGTATCCCATAGGTTCTTAACCACGTTTACCTAAGGTAACAGAATAAGGATCCCATAGGCTGCAACTGCAAGAAGCTGAAAAAATGAGGGTCCCCTCTCTGCCCCCCCCATTTCATTAAAAATTATAATTAGGAGTAAAAAGAAAACATCACCATGTTTCATGCTCGAAGTCATAATTTCTCCCCTTCAAAAGTAAATATAGAAGAGAAAAATCAGAAGTTCAAAAGCCTTACTTTCAATGAAACACACACTCTTTCAAAGGAAAGCTTGTCTTGGACTACTACTATAACCAGTAACTTGCAACAGAAAGCAGAAGCATGTGTTCTTGTGCAGTACTTCAAAAGTAAGCCCGAGTGCCCTTCTAAGAGTCATACCATGGACATTTAATTCTGTGGAATGCAAAATTGGCAGGTTTGTCAAAAAGCTGCTCAGATTCTTTCAGGACTCTGTCAGAGAATCCTTCATTATGAATCTGTTATCATTTTTTCCTCCAGATTTTGCCTTTGTTTTGTACCTCAGGCATCCCAAATATCACAAATCTTTCCATTTCTGTCATAAAAAGACCACCAAAAAACCCCACAAACACACTAAGTGTGGTGTGATTTTGACTGGTGTTTTTGTGCATTCATCTAGTCCAGCAACCAATTCCCATCAAGGCACAACTATAGGAGCTTCAAACTGAATTTTCACTCTATAAATACAACACACTATTGAAGAACATATACATTTTTTCTTCTCTTTGTAATTCTTTCAATTGTACTCTTAAGGACCTAGTTCACCTAGTTCCAGTGGTGAGCTCAGAAACTCAGTTTCAAGACTAATATTGCTGAGGTTTCCATTTGAACAAAGTTTAAGAAAAAAGAAATCCGATGATTTAAATCTAGCCTTGCCCCATCATCCAGCATTCCAAAGACGACTTCAAAACTGAGGAAAAAAATGGCTGGACAACGTGCTGGGAAAGCAGTAGTATCTTAAAAAACTCATATTTTAAAAAATATTCCAATAAAAATATTTTAATAAAATATTTAATTAATTATTAAACTATTTAACAAACACTTCAGAAATACAATGATCCCTTTGATGCCACTTTGTGCAGTTTCTCTTTCAAGAGCCGCTGACTGGAATGGGGAAGCAGTTACAGTTCTATTTCCAATCATCTCACTGCAATGGCTTTCACCAAGAAGTTAATTAGACTCACCGTCCTCTTGAGCAATCATGGAATTAAGTTACACTTAAAAGGGCTTTAAACAGACCTTGTTTAATGGCCCCAGAAAACACACAATTATTTTAGGGTTCACAGGACATCAATCTTCATCCAACTCTTTCCATTTCTCTCTCTCCAGAGAGTACCAAAGACTCTTGTCTTCATCTTCCCAGTACTTTACAGTAGAATATATATACATATACACACATACATTTGATAAAGATTGCTACAGCATCAGCTAAAATGAAAGAATGGTAGGACACCCCAGTGAATTACTTCAGTCCTTGTGGAAGCTTAGTGAACTGCAGTAGTATGGGAAGGTTTATTTTGGAACCATTACATTAATAATCCATGAAGAGTACTTACATGCGTTCATTAATTTTCCACCACCCTCGCTCACAGCCTTTAATATTCTTCTCACTAATGGTATAGTTATGAAACTTCAGAGCTATACCAAGGCTCTTCTGTGGAGTCTGTCGTGAGCAAGAAAGACAGTGCAAGCAGTCGTTTTCCTTTCGTGGGCATAGAACACAAAAGTGTATAAAGGTATTTCAGGAATTAGGGAGCTTGGCATTGCCACACCCTGGGAGCTGTGTGTGACACACCCTGTGTCACCAGCTCAGCAGCCAGCACTTTACACACTTGCAAGCTATTCGGTCCTGAGTCAAAGCAAGGGTTGGCACAGCCCCACCACAGCTGCAGGCTTTCTCCCCCTCTAGCCAATAGCCTTCTCATCTTCAGAGAGCCACTGGCCAAAGAAAGCGGCTTTTGTATCAAGATCAAAGCACTCAAACACATCCAAATGTACTTGTGTAGGGACACAGAGCCCCAGAGGATTTTTAGTGTTTAGATACTGCCTGGAATACTTGTGCTACCTTTGTAATGCTAGGAGTTACTTCTGCCACAATATTATAGCCTTCTGCTAGCACCTGCTCAGCCATGCATTCTTTAGTATTTTACAAAACATTTCTAAACCCAGCAAAATCACGAGTGTTCATACTTAATTGGAAATTCCTTTCATAAAAGGAACCGAACCTTTTTTGCAGTGTTCATTCAAAGACAAGGGCTGATTCAGGGCAAAAATCCAGAAACGAAAATTTTTCTCCCCCTCTCTTACAGAAAATATAACTTGGGAAACAAGTGAAGTTTCAATATTGCACAAAAACACAGTACTGAAAATGAAACTGGTTTTGAGCAATAAACCTTTCAATCAGAAGTCCAGGGTGAACTGAAGATCGTAAATTTAGCCCCCAAAAATTGCCTTATCATTCTAGAAAGGGAGGAGGCTGTAGGTTATGGCTAGCAGGACTTAATTTATATTGCTATGATTCAATGTGGATAGCTGCTAGCTTAACAAGTAATAAGTAACATAAGCAGAAAGATGGGTAAACAGTGGACCTCATATCCATTGCTATATTCTTTAGAGAGGAAAACACTGAAGGGTTAACCCTACATCAGAGACCTTATTTTAGCAGCACTAATAATGAAATACTCATGGCAGAGAAAAAATAATTACTTTAAAACAATGTCAACTTTCAATAATTTGCTTTCGGGAGAGTATCTGAAAAGATGCAGAAAAAGGATACCAAATTTTTAAAAAACGGTCTATGGGCTTGTGCTGATAGGACAGACCATTCTGAAGACAAACTAAATGTATTAGGCATACGAAAAGATACCAGAGAAGTGGCAGTAATAACTAGGTTATAGGAGGGTTTTTTTGTACATACTTTTCATCCAAATTTCTGGGGAGTGGGAAAAGAGGAAACAGAAAACAGTCGAGTCTTACATTACCTGCAATGAAGGAATTCTGCAGGCTAAACATCAAAACCTATCTTAGCTCTTCACCTTTGTAATAGGACAGCTTAGGAACTATGTTCTCTTCCTTAAAAACAAGTGCACAGAAAGGGGAAAAACTGATACAAACCACCTGAGCACAGCCAGCTCCTCAGCAATGCCATTTCTATAAACTACTGCATCTGGGAGGATGCAGGTTACTGCCAACTCAATCACTTCTGCTTTACTTTAGCTCTATGCACCCAAAACACACAGCAGTGCCTAAAGACAGACAGAATCATGTTACCTGGAAGTTCCATGCACACAGGCATTTTGGAGGATAATAGCTTGGGTAATATGGACTTGTGATTCTCCCTTCATAGCCAGTTTCCTCTTTTGTCACTATTGCTTTTCCACACCCTAGGGAAAAAAAAAAAAAAAAAAAAAGAGGCAAAGTTTGGCAAACCTTGATATACTTTCTGTAAAGCTATTCAGTGGGCTAAAGCATCCAAATTTATCTGAAATCTATCACTGCAAAGCTGGGCAGAAGAGGAACTACATTTAGCTGAATTCAAGTTGTATTAAGAGACCCTTTCCAATGATACCTACAGAAGACAAAGGATGTAAAGATCCAGGGATGAGTGCTGGGCTCTGCAGGACCAGAAGAACACACTAAGGTTTATCTGTATTATTTCACTGAAGACAGTTTTGCAAACAAGAATACCAATGCATCCATACTGCAGCACTACACAGGGACCTCTAGCCTTAGAATGCAGCCAGTTAGAAGTGAAATGGAGAATATACTGAACTAATCAGCCTTCTGGAACCCAAAGCTTTCTTGTATGACTGCTCAATGGGTTTACAGATTTCATTAAAGTCAAACTCACACACGCACAAAGAAACGAACAAAGAAAACCCAGACTTGAACAGAAAGAAAACCAACCCACCCACAACCCACGCAGAAGAGAACTTGAAGTTAATTATTATGGAGAATTTATCACATGCATTTGTGATGGTATATTAATGCTTAATTAATTACTGTCAACATGAAAAGTATGCAACATCTTCTTGAGCAGCTTGAATTTCCCTGTGTTGAATTGTGTGAGATTTTTCTCCTTGTGCCGCTAGCATGATATTCCTTGTGCTATTTGTGATTATGATCTCACCATTTCTTAAAGATTGAAGCAATACAGTCATGGACTTAATGCACAAACGTTACTGACTCTTGTGCTCCTGAGGAGGCAGGGACAGATAGCAAATTCAGACAAAGCAACTGAAGATTTATTTTCTGAAAGAAGTTTTTAGTGCTGACATCCTTCCAGCTTTAACACGATCCCAAGGCAGAAGGGAGAGCACTGCTACACCTGCAATAGCAGCCCCATCTGCTGGCACATTGCAGCCCTCGCCAGCTGAATTCGGGGCTGCTTTCAGCCTTTTACCTTCATACTGCACAACTAGTCTGATCAGATTACATTACACAACAGGAAGGCACACAGCAGTGCAGAAGAGATGAAGGGGAGACAGGCACCTGTAAAAAGAAGAAACTCAGATACAGGAATCTTTTTTTCCATTGTCAGAAACACGACAGACACTTCAGGATCTTAGAAGAAACAATATAATAAAAGCACTTCTAAACACAGAACAAACCTACTTTCTTGTGCAATGACCTCAAAATAGCCATGGAATTCCTTTTGCTCCTTTACTTGTGCTGCCTTAAATATTACCAGCATGAGATTATTTGTTGACACAAGTGACACCAATGAATCAGCTGGTTCACAGGCTCTGAGGGGGAAGAAGGAAGAGCAAATACTTAAGCAAACGCTAAAAAGCAAAAAGCTTAACACATGACTCTCACGCTATGCATAAATTTTCCACTAGCTCAGATCTTACCTACTTCAAAGTCCAGTCAAATCTCCATGCTCTTGAGCACAAAAGTACCTGTTACAATGCCAGTTAGAACCTCAATACTGGAAATTCTTCTTACAAAAAGAAGGAAATTGCAAACATGAAAATGAACATGGAATAGTTAGTTCTATGAGATAACGACTTTCAGCCTTGACTTCCCAGTAAAAATGAATGAAGCCAAAATTGACAAAAAGCTGGAAGAAAGAAATCTTATTTTATTAGACCAACAGTTTTATCTTCTTGTTGGGGAGTGGGAAAGACAAGAAAGTTATTCTTCAAGTCAAGAATTCAATTCTGAGCCAATCAAGAACTCTCATTAAAAAATTACTTTCCATATGCATTACCTAGACATCTTCAGTCCTCTACAGATACTAACATGTAAGTGAACACCATCCAAGTCAATTTGAGATAAAAATTAGTATAGGATGGCTCTCAAAAAGGACTGAAACGCCAGTGCTCTGGTTTTGAGGCTTATACACAGTCTGAAATGCCAGAGAAAAGGGTTTCAGGGGTGAAAACACTGAGTTTTTTGTCTACTTCATGAGGGTGCTGTTGTTTCCTTTTGACTTATAGTCCTATGGAATTAATTATCAGGGATTTAAAAGAAAAAGTCTCTAAGTAAGCATAATGAATCTTAAAGAGAGAAGAAAAAAAAAAGTAATAGTCCACATCCCTCAACCCATCACAGGTTCAAGTCAAGATTTTTATAACCCTCTAAACAAATAGAGCAGACCAAAAAAAGCACTGAACTAGTGAGTGTCAGTAAGAGAAAAATCACGAGACTTAGTTTCAGAACTTCAGTCTTTATTTGGAAAGCACTTCTTTTCAAATACAGAATATTTTGCTTAAGGGAGGAAATTTTGACATTGTCTCTTAGTCAGCATCTGTTTCCTGATAAGAAACAGAAAATTTTGTCCAGTAACATGTGATTTTTTCATAGGTCTGTAGCTAGGTGAAGATGCATTCCAGTTGAAAATTTTAGTTTTAATTTGTCAGGTGTTATGTAAGTAATACATGAAGATCAGAGCAATTTTAACAAAACCAAACTAACCAAAAAAATTAAGATGACGGGTCTTCAGAAAAAAACCCAAAAGTTGTCAATTCTTAATATACGTTTATACTCACCGGTAGAGTATCTTTGATTGGCATCAGAGAGTCATAAATGGTGAGCGAGTCAGTGATGCAGTTATCTGCTTCAATCTGCAGGGATGCTATTGAAAGGCGGATGAGGTGGCCCACAGATGCAATGAGCTTAAAATAGCAGATTGTTCCCTCCGAGGTAGCTCGGGTATCCAGAGGAAAGTGCTCATGCAGTCGATCAGCATAGACATCATACATGCAATTTGTTCCTGCGAAAATGTCACATATTTCAACACTGGATGCAATCACTCCAAAACTCCTAAATCCACATGGCATTAAAACAAGAAATCCTTGTGTTAAACTGAAGTATGAAAGCATATCAAACTTGGAAAACAAAGTATTAATAGAAGATAGAGTAGTTGGGGTTGTAAGAGATCATCTGGTTCCAAATTCTCTGCCATGACTGGGACACCTTCCACTTGACCAGGTTGCCCAGAGCCCCATCCAACCCAGCCTTGGACACTTCCAAGGGGAATCTACAGCTTTTCTGGGCAACCATCCTTACAGTAAAGAATTTCTTCCTACCCTAAACCCAAACCTACCCTTTTTCAGCTTAAAGCCATTCCCCTTGACCTTGTGAAGTACCCCTTCTTGGCTGTATGTGTCACTCACTGTTTTCATCTTAGTTACAACTCCGTGGTCAAAGAAGAGTCTATTCATAACAAGTACAGAGCATGGCCAACAGTGCTGTAAATTCAGTTCTTGCAGGATATTTGCACTGAAGCAGTGCCATTTTGTGCAATTTGCAGTTAAAGTTCTGTGGAGTCTCTAGAGGATAAATTACTTCATTCTTCACTGGGAGATACTCATCTACATTTAAAGGAACTGCTTGCCCCTATGGGCATTAGGATATTTAAAATATATAAAACAAAATCAAAGTAAAAATGCAGTTGCCTGTCTGTATCCCCCTAGCTTTTTTATTGATTAAATGTCAACATTTTGATGTTTTATCATGACATGAGTTAGAAGTGCTAGCAACAAATTCAGATTCACCAAGTCCTTCAGTTTGGAAGGAATGCTAGGACTTTTCTTGCTCAACATTCTGCTCAAATCAGGATCAAAATGAATTCAGACCAGAACTTTGTTCTGCCCAGACTTGAAAAATTTTGCATCATTAGAAATCACGTTTAGAAATGAAAATACTGTGAAATAAAAATTATGCAACCTACCCTACACAACATTTATAAAAAAAAGGGTAAAAAATTCAGTCATAATTTAGACAAGGATAAGAAGATTACCCTACTTGCATCCAGTTTTCCAATTGAGCTGAAACAACTGCAATTTCCAAATAAAAGATATTGAGGACTTTATTTCAAATTGCATCTGACAGTCAGCAAAAAGCTTAGGGAGTTTTTGTTTTGTCATATCTAAAACTCTTAACATAGCTCTTTGAAAGATGAGAAGGAAGGAAAATGCAAATTAGGGAGAATAAGATCCAAAGTTAACATTTGCATTAGTTTCTGCCTATTACAAACATAAGTCTCTGAAATAGTTACCATAATGGAACACCCAATTAGAGCATTGTGAAAATTTACTAACAATTGTTGAGTCAAATTAAATGTTGACCTTTTGACCAGCAGTTAATCAAGACAGGAAGTGGCAGGCTTTGTCCAACTTCCACTTCTAAATTACAACCTTGAAACTAATGCTAAGAATGTCTATGAACAATCTGTAAGGGTCATATTCCATTTAAATGAATTACAGTTATACCTATTAAAAGCTTTGTTTAAGTCATTGTTCTTCCTTCTTCCTTGTTCTTATCTCTTCCCAATAACATTCTTTTTTATAATAGTTATTTATGCTTATTTAGTCACCCTTAGCAGAGCCAACTTTGATCATAATCTCTAAAATTATGTAACTACCATTATTTCTACTAATTAATTAATAATGGAATGAGGTCGCTGCTGCTATGGAGCACAGTCAAGAAAATTCAAAGCTGACTCTAGAACTACAAGTAGTTCAAGCATGCTGGCTTGAAACCAAAGCTGGATAGATTCTTTACCCAAGCAAATCCAGTTCAACCAGATATTACTGCAATGCAAGAACCTCACATCAGAGGAATGTCCACAAGTCCCTTCTCTAGCACCATCCTTCAGTAAATCTGCACTCCAGTCTGTGCCCAAACCAACCACTGGGTCCATCTCCATACCCAAAGTTAACTCCACTGCTCCTAAAATGCAGCCTGACAATGCTCATTGTTTTTGTCCTGCTGCATGTTCACTTTCACCTCTGCATCACATTTCATACTTCTAAACAGACATGGCCAAAGAACCTCAACAAATAAAATTGCACCAGTAGAGGATTCTCAGCTACTGTGGCCATCCATGTTGTTCATCCTCAGAAACTTCATTGCATGTATGCTCCATGCTTCTCACAGATACCAGCTGACACCTGTGGCCTACACAAAATCTCTGAAAGATCTAGAATATGGCAGGTCATCTTTCTCCCTTCATGTGAAAGATACTATGTAAGTCCTAAAAAGCCTTAGCAACAATACTTGTGTTGTGCTGTTCTTAATTTTGTCCGTTTTAGGGGCTGCATTCTGGAATAAATTGGAACCAAGTTCCAACTGTGCTAATTTCTCCACCCTGGAACACAAAACTGGGAAATGAAATAGCTGTGCAAGTAAACACCGAACTCTTTATAGGAATAAAATTCATGTAAATGAAATGTGATGGAAGCCAATATTGTTATGCTTTGCAGTTTAAGTTGAGAGGCTTTAAACAAGTGAATGCTGTAGCAAACTTGAGTTTTGAGAAATTATGGGCTGTTAGCAAACCCTAAACATTGCAAACCCTGGCCCACACTCACCCAGCAGGTCTACAAATAGTGTCTCCCACAACCCTGGCAAAATTTGACTGCCTAAAGTAATTATTTTAGGGAATACATTCAAAAGAGTAACTCACCATTAACCCTGGAGAAAAGGGAGTTAAGTGAATAAAGGATGAAAGAAAGCATTGCTCTTGTTCAGCGTATTAAATTAATTACTGTTCGGTTTAGAAAAGGTTAATCTGCTGGACAACACATTGAATAGCAAACACCTGTTTCAGTTTGTTTCCTACTATGTCACCAAGTACATCTAAAAATTTACCAGGCAGATTAAAGGCAGACAGTTTCTGTATTTGTTACTTGCGAGATTCTTGGTCATTCTTCTAGTAAGTCAGGACTTAAATTCCAAGGCTGAATTTAACCCTCTTAAATTTAACACTGAAGAGTATCTTTAAGGCCAAGTCATGAACTAAAAGCTTTGTTCTCCACTTCTCCTCTGCAGGAAGATGCCAAGAGGGTGAATTACCTGTTCCTGTTGTTGACCAATAATCTGACCGAAGACCTGCTGCATAGAAAAAGAGTTGTGTGAGTCTTCTTGTTTGCCTGAAATCCAGAATTCAGGGTTTAATTCAATCTCGCCTCAGTCCTAACACTGAACACACAGGACAAAACACTTCTCTCAGTGAGGGGGGTTGCCACAGCCCTCTTAATTTCTGGAAATTCTGCAAGCAGAGGTGAGGCAAGAAGAGGCTACATGACAATTAGGCAAAGTCAATTGAAGGACTGAGAAAGAGGTAGCCAGGAGGTAATTTTCTCATCTTTTAGCCATAAAGTCTCTCTCAGCTTTCAGTTTGACAGAACTGTTCTGTCTGATGTCCTTAAAATGGAAAATCATTAAATGATTTGTAGCTAAATAAGTTAAACGTGCTTGAACCACATGTTGTGAATTTGTTCCCAGACAAGAATGGCACAGGAGTTATTTACCAAATGGGCAGTTTTATAACGTTTTTGAATCTTTAATAAAGGAGTGATAAGAATCTTATCACCTTAACCCTTCTTTTTATGCTTTTAAAATCAGAATCAAAACGCAAGTTTGCCTACAAAAGTATCCATTTTACCTCTTGACTATGAGCATAAGCACTGCCAGTACAGGAAATTTTGCAATCACTGTTTACAAGGACAACTTGTACCTTGATTTGACCTCAAATCTCATTTTTATTTTCCTTCTCACTCTTTTTTTTCCTATTAAAATTTTAGTATTAGAAGCTAGAGATGTAGAAACAAGATTTTAATTTATTTATAGAATTTGCTACTCCAAGATAAAAAACACTTGCTTAATGAAGCATTTCCTCAAGGATATGGATATGTTCTAGTACTAACCACTTAGGACAATGGAATCCATGTCAACTGCAAGGCCCTGAAGACTTCCCACCGAAGTCCTGTTAATGATACTGGTCTGAATGGAATCCTTTAAAATGGCAGCCACACAATCCTCACACAGCACTTGCCCCTTCGCCTGTGGTACCACAAATACGATCCAGAAATGAATAAGAAGGCCTCCATTGTTGTTGTTACTGAAATAAAGAGCTCAGATCATCATCCTGTTGGAAGTTCTCTGAACACCAGACTCTTAGCCCAAGCTTCTGAAGTACAAATTCAGAAGTGCATGGCTCATTTCCATATTTTATAATTACTTAAACCCACTGGATGTATATTTCCCCCTTAAAAAACAAACAAATAAGACAAACCCCAGAACACACTCTTCACATCCAGTTGGGAATATTCAATAGGCTGATTTCCTGAGGGTTCCTAACTTTTGAGATCTATGGAAATCACATTGTCTACACATGAATTAGAGCTGGACTATTTCCTAAAGATCAAAACCAGAAACAGTATAACAGAAACAATAGAATTATCATCTCCAGAGCTCTCAATTGATATGTATCTCACCCTGCACTGTGTAGGGAATGATTCCTAGACAATTTAGGTAACACCTTACAGGCCATGTACAATCACACTAATCTCTATCTCCTTAGTGAGGAGAAAGACTTTTAAATGAAACACAGCCTGAAAACCTCCAGTTTCTGAACCAGAACTGCATTTGGTTCAAGAGGATTCAAATAACTAAACTTCTAACATTAGCTGCAAACATTAACGTTAGAGTAAGAATACTTTATTGCATAGAGATTTCCTGCTTCTTAAATAGAAAATAGTTTTATTCCATAACATTACTTACAAAATACATGCAATTTAGTCAATAACAGAGTTGTGCTCCAACAGCATGTTTAAGTGGTTAAACTTCTGCAGGAGCCAAAGGATCACCAAACCTCTTTATTGACATTTCTTCTGTTCATCTGGCATTGTATTTCTGGCAGACAAGGAACTGTTTATATGACTTTAGTTTGCCCTTACTTTTGTTAAGTGAATTGGTATAGGTTATAAGCCTATTTTCCTATCAGTTCAAGTACATAGTAAATACTTTGAATCATAACCATTAAAAATAATCTTGTTTTGTGGGCTTATTACATTATATACTGCCCAGCAGAAAAGCAATTACATCAACTACAGTTTTACCTGACTTCTGAGACAGTGGACTGCTTGTAAAATTTGGAGAAAGAAGAAGTTGTGTAGACCAAGTTCATCTGAAAGACAAAGTATAAAGATTAAGCATTCTGAAAATCAGTCACACCTAGAGATGCTGTATGCCTAGGCTTTCCTAGGAACAACCTATTTTCCAACAAGATTTTGCAACATGCACACACTTCCAGACATACATCAGCCAAGCTAGGCAGAACAGGAGATGAACAGATCAGCTCTTCAATGCACCCATAACAAATCTAATATCCCCAGGAAATCAAATCTTCTGCCCATGGCCAGCTGACATATACAGCAATGCTCTTTCCATATAAATGATTTTTCAAAAAGATGCACATCCTTCACCCAGGAAATCCCAGACACGGAAGGCTTCCCTATCCTGATGCTAGAACTTAAGGCCAAACTTCAAAACGTGCACACAGTCACTACACTTTTTTTGTGCTGTTACTAAGGTGAACAGCACATACCAGAGCTTTTCCCACAGCATCAGAGAAAGACTGAAATAGGAAAGGGCCTCTGCAGACCATCTAGTCCAATCCTACTGCTCAAATCAAGGTCAACTATGCCACATTGCTCAGGGCCATTTCCAGTTGATTACCTTCAAGAATTGAGACTTCACAACTTCCCTGAATGAGAACCCCAGTGTTTGATTCCCTTCACAGCAAAGGAATTATTTTTTTAATATTTCCATGGAATTTCTTGCACTTTGATTCATTTTTGTCTATCTTCTTCATCAACAGCTTAGTATTAACATATTTCTTTCCAATACACACAGTGTAAAACGTGGAGAAGCAAAATCTCTGCCTGTTCCCTGCTGAAGGACTGTCTTTGGGGAAAGCAAGCTCCTGATTCTCCCTGTTGTTGGGCTGTGATAATACTAGTGGGACAATAACCTTCCTCTCCCCCTCCTGTTCAAAGCCACAAGGTGGCATGTACCTCCAGCTGTTCAGACCTCACTCTGCTGCTTTATGATTCATGTGCCAAGGACTGCGACATAGAATGTTTCAAAGGCTGTAAAAATCACATCCATATTACTCTCTAGCTTTCATAGTTTGAAACAGGAATAGACAATAATTTTAAGGGCCTAAATAAGGTGAGTAGAGCTCAAGCTTTCTCCTGATTAAGGTACAAGGGATTTTATGCATTACTGTTACTATCAAATGGAAAGAACCTATTTTGAGAGGTTTTCCTACTGCCACCTGGGTTCTCTGGGCCAGCAACCATTAACAAAAGGGTTTTGAGGAGAACAACAAACAAAATCCCAACCCCCTCCCCCACTTCTCTACTAACAATTTTAGTCAACAGTTAAGGTTGCCAGTTTCAGCAATGCAAAATCCATTGATGAGTTCAGGCAAAGTTTACAGATAAAAAAATAAATTCCAAGTAATGTTCAAGTAGGAGGTGGTGACACTGGCAGCTCAACACCTTCTGTCTGTTGCCTCTCTCCACCATGTATGACAAGGTCAGGATGCTCTGAGAGCAAAACAAGACACAGGGAATACAGGACTTTAGAGGTGCTCCATGGAGAGCAGGGAAAGGTGGTGCCCAGCACTGGTTATCTGGGAGAATTTAAGGATTAATATGCAGGACTTGGAAAGAGCTGGAAAACAGGAACATTAGTTTTCACATTAGAAGATGACAATTGGTAATTATTGAAAAATTTCTTAGTTGTATCTAGCATTATTTTTTTGTTTAGCAGTTTTCACACAGTTGCTTGAATCCTTACGTGGACAGTACTACAGATCCTAGCAACAATGTATTTTTTTTCTCCCTACACCAAATGTCAAATTCCCTTTTAACCAAGATTCCCACCCTTTTCTTCCCACTGTAGAGCAGCTATTGATCCAGAGTTCTATTTCTGCTTTGGACTGATGCAAGGTATTTGGGAAGAATAGTGGTCTTTACAATACCTAGTATCAGAAGGAAATGTAAATGTAAATATGTTTGTGATCCCTAGGGTAATTAGAGATGCTTGAAAGCAGTGTAAATGCAAAAGATTTCATCTGTTTGATGTTTCAAAAGTGACAATTGTGTTTAAGGACTTTTGTAGAATTTTAGTCATAGATCATAATTTATGGGTGAAAATATGTAAAGTTTTAAGTCAAATGTAAAAACCAGATAAATTCAAAACTCAGTTTGTGATTACCAAGCTGAAAGCAGTCAGTTCCTTCACACCTCCAGACAGCCACTGCTTGCACATAATCCTCTGGGGGGGAAGGGGTAGAAGAACACCATAGCAGCCTCAGTGGCATCTGAACATCACTTGTTCACAGCTCTGATCTTTTCTGCTAACCAAGCAGCCCACCCATCTTACCACATGCTGCACAGTCTGTGCCATAGAGAGGAATTCCTTTGACTCTTTCTGCCTATATTCTGGAAGAAACTCTATGTTGGCAACACGAAACAGTCCAACAAAATACAGTGCATCTTTGTTTTCTGCCTGAACTGCAAGAAACAAAGTAGACAGTTAACCTTTTCTTAATAACAATTAAGGTTTTTTATTAAATTCAAAACCAAATTAATCAATTTGGCCTAATCTACTTTCTAGAAACAACTACCCAAAGAACACTACACTTATATAGCCAAACTGTTCTAGATGTATGTGTACCAAGTTATGGTTAATTGAGCTCCTGTTACCTACATACAAGATAAGATAACACCATACAAATGAGCCAGCATAACTAAAGCCAGTATCAACATCCACATTCTGGAGCATCCCTAAGGTATCTTAGGCAGTATTAACATCAGGGGCCTAAAGAGGAAACATAGCTTTTAATGCTTAATTGCACACATTTATTTTACGCCTCTTTTACTTGCTTAAATCTATTCTGAAAAATAAAGGACTTACCTGAACTTGAGAAGGCCAAGAAACACAGTGGAAGGCAAAATTTCTGAGGAATCAAGCTCATAAAAGCCTGTCAGGTCTGTGCAAATCAGCTTGCACATTAAAATGTTTTGCAAAATGCTGAAATAAAGTTATGCTCCCTAAAGCCAGCTTTTCTAATTACTTGTTAAGTCTTAGCAAAGACAAGCCCCCCTTTTTAAAATTTCCATGTTTACTTTAGAAGCAGCCTTCAGGACAACTGAGATCCTAAAGCTGTCTGAAAGTACTATTGGTGATAATGATATATGGAGTTGGCATGAACTTTCAGCAACTCACCAATGAAGAGCCACAGTAATGTCCAGGTTACAACTCCTAAAATGAATAGAATGAGGGTAAAGAGAATTATTTTGTTTTGAAAATTCCATAGCAACTTATCTTTTTTCTTCAATTTCTCATGCTTTTTCCTTGCCAGAATCCTCTTTGCCAACTTGTCTTCTGCAGATACCATTTGGACTGAAATGTTGGCTGCCTAAAATAAGGTGAAAGACAACAAAAATCGTGGAACATTTCTAGCAGGAATTGACTGATCAACAAGTCTCAACCAATTTGTTCCTCAGAGAAAAGTCTCCACTTCCTTCAGGCTGTGGAGCAGACTCTTCCTGCCTATCTAGCTCCCTCTGAGAAGTTAACTCCAGTTCAGTGAACAGGAGAGCACAGCACAGGTCTTGCTGAGATGGAACCTGCACAAAATCATCACCTGGATATCCAAACGCCTGACATTTCTTTTGAATACAGCCCCAAAATTTTCTAAGCTGGATCCAAAATATGTCCTGACCATCTCATCTAGGTACAAAAGACTACAGGACCGTTTCTATATTTGTAGGAGTAGTTTCCACTTCCTATGAGGTATCTACAGCTTGTTTGTTCTGGAAAGCCCATTTGTACCAGACATCACCACCACCCCTCAGGCATTTTCCTCTGCAGAAGATAATCAACACATTTATGCAGACAAAAATGTTTATCAGTTGCTGCAGACACAGCAAGAGCTGCCTGGAGAAGTCTCTGGCATTTAATATAATTCTCTCTTAAGCTATCTCCTGTCACAGTAAAATGGTTTGTGGTAGATCAGGTAGAGGTTCAATCACCTTTCTCAAGTCAATTCATTGTTTTATCTCTGTAGAATTTAGCTGGCAAATTCCTGGACCATTCAGAGTACTACTGACCAAGTGAACTGGATATGAATACAGTTCTAGCTGTTGCAACCAGCTGCACCATAATTAAATTACAAGAAAAAAAACCAAACACAAACCCCACAACAAAACTCCAACAAACCAAAACCCACCATGCATTTGCTCCTTACATAACAATTATAGCATAAGTTAGATAACTGTCGCTGTAGGGGCGGGCGTGACACACAAAAGGCACACTACACTTCAGGAGGCTAATACCTGTTTATTACAACATTGCACCGTCTTTTATACCCTCTCTACAGTTTACACTTTCTTATTGGTCACAATTAGTCAACAGAGCAATCATTGGCAGAAAGTTCTCCACGCCTATTCTTCCCAGGACATTTCTCAGAATAATTTCCCCAGCGGCGGAGTTTTTTGTCCCTGATTATCTTCTTCCCTTCTTGGTCTCCATCCAACAGCCTTGGTCAGAGAATACTTCTCAAAACAAATCTCATTTATTAACCCTCTCTAACACACAGACCAGCTGCAGGTCCTGCTATAGATAACCTTGCTACATAAACAAGGAACATTCAGAAAAAAATGCTCAAAAAACATGTTGATGCCAGTGAGAGGGAAGCTCTCAAGGAGTGGCCTTAGGAAGGTGTGGGTTGTCCATGGCTGGAGGTGTTGACAAATACCAGTCAGCAATCAGCAGCAAGGGTTTTAGTGCACAGTGTTCTGTGAAGCACAAAACAGTCTTCAACAAAATGACATGGCTCAGGAGGTCATATATATGAGAATTAAACTGAACTGCCTAATTTTAAAGATGAAGACCAAAATAAAGAGGTCTTTTTCCTTGTTTTTGGAACAGCTTGATTAATTTTAAGCACTTCTTCAAAGCTAGTCTCCCTCACCTCACAGCTGAATCTATGCCTTTCAGAGGCCTAAGTAGTACATAATTTCTAAGCAATGCAAATCAAAGAGCTCTGACAACAACCAGTGATAACTGGTCTATGACTTGCTCAAGATGATGACAGCCTCACTCTGAGGGACAAAGCACTGTCCTATAATCTATCCCCTTCTGTGCCCACACAAAATACACTGAGGAATTCACAATCATACTAGAAGAGACACACTAAACAGCAGAGCCCCTGCCTTGGGCAGATCCAGCTGCTCCCTCTGCTCAATAGACCCTTTTTAGCCTCTGCAGAGCTACAGCAGGTAGACAATGAGGAGTAAGGGTGCAACAAGATGCTCACCTATTTACCAGCATTGCATTGTTTGAAGGCTCTCAGAAGGTACCCTACAAAGAGTTTGTGACCTGTTGTAGACTTAAATGTGTGGACACAGTAATTTTTCATGCCTACTAATTATATTACACTTGATGAGAAAGAAGACCACGAAAGTCAGGAAGTAACTGGCTGAGAATTTAATTATTGAGTTTTCAGTGTGGGATGCCAAGTTTAATGCAGTGGCTACAAAAGCTCAGTGCTGATGTAGCTTGACACACAGGAAATGACAAGCACAACTGCCAGCCATTTGCAAAAGTAGTGCTGTGAAATAACCTACAATAAGTGCTTCTTGCCTTTTGCTCAACAGCAGGAGAACCCATCTGTGTTTTGGGATATCAGGATAAGAGAGATGTGGATAATCCAGAGTGATTCCAAGAGAAGATCACAGAGGTAAGGAGATGGAGGATATGATGTACAGCAAAAAGCTGAGAGCCTTAGGGTTGTTCAGCAGGAGACAAGATGTTAGCTCCATTCTTAAAAAAAATTAAAACCTGCAGAAGTCTTCACCAACACGTTTTTTAATATATTTATCTGATATTATGCATAATACTATCAAGAAGAGACCTCTGTGTATCCTCAGAGGAAGCATAAGAAACATCCCCACAAATATTCTGCTGGTCCCATAGTTAAATACAACAGATAGCAATCTTTGGTCAAAAAGCGGAGGATGTTCTAAGAGGAGAAGAAAACTTGATAAGAAGTAATTACAAGTAGAATTAAAAGACTAAACATGACCCTCTACATTTTCCTCAAACAAAATCTTTAACCACAGAATTGGAACATCCCAGATTATTGTCTTCTATTTAGGTAATTAACTGGACTTGTTTTGTGTACTCTCCACTTGATTTACCCATATTCTGTATATTTTACAAACCTTACTGAGTTTCTTTAAGGATGAAAATGAACGTTTGTTTGTTTAAAGCTCTGGATTGTCACAAAGTTTTTTTTGTACACTCAGGTGTTGAATAGGCCAACTTGAGGCAGCTCAATGAATGCTGAGTTCTGACATCTGAAATTTTGGTCACTTTCATCAAGATTCCCACAATAATATTTTATATTAAAGTTTCCCCATGTAACTCCTTTTTGTGGCTCTAGACCTAAACAGACAGATTTATTACTAAAAATTAAATCCTGTCAAGTATGGTTAAAAATCACTCAACATTGATATCACTGGATATATAAGTGGGCGCTTGAAACAACCGATGTCTTCATTGCCTCTACTGTAATCCTCATCTTATTTGTTTTAAACAAAAGCAATTAATGCATCAAGCTTTCCATGTCAAAGTTCTCCGTTACATGGGATTCATAGGAACACGAACTGTTGTGTTCTTTATTATCATTACTTCCATATGTTTTATTGACTATAAACATTTTATAGTAAGGAAAATGAAAGCAAAGTTAAGATGCTCCCTTCCCTCAATAAGGGCCATAATTCCCAATTCAGCTTTCCTCTCTACTGCAGCTTGGTTCTTGTATTCTAGAACTGGTTTCCAGCTAACATTGCTATTTGACTATCACCATACACTAAATTATTTAATTACATCTTTGTCCTGAGTTAGCATTCATACAACAATCCCCTTCTCTATCTTCTCTGGAAAAGCAAAACATTTTGCCTCCTTTAAAGCTGCCTTTCTTGCCTAGAAGTTAACTTCTTTTTGGAAAAACATGCTGCATGACACCAATATAAGCATTTATGTTGTCACACTGACATGTCTATTATTTCAATTGTCTGAAAATACATAATATTAGCAATTCAGAGATAAACACATGTTGACATTTTCAGACTGAGCTATAAACCAGAAAATTATACATAATCTAACCATCATGTTGTTTAATACTTAAGAATTAGGTCATAAGACATATAATAATGTCAAGATAATGTCAAGAAGTATAGAAAAATCAAGAACGTTTAAGTCACCTACTTACACTTACTTCATCTTCAGGTTTAGCTGTTGGGGGATCATTTTTTTCATCCATTTCAGCAGAATTAATTTTATGACTTAAGTCCAAACTGAGAAAGAGCCTTGCACCTTTTCTCAGGCACCCCTTTCTGCTTGTGAGGCTGAAGACAGCTAATTGCAATGTCCAGGACCAAAAGAAGCATCAATTTACTTCAATGAGTTTCCAATTGTAACCTCATCTGCCCTGCTGCACCTTTGCAAATGTTAGAAGGCTGCTATCATGTAACTTTAGACTTCAAATTCAGACTGGATAAAATAGGCTTTTCATGGTCTTCATAAAGCTGAAATATTAAAATACAAAATTGCAGTGGTGAAATCTATACATCACTGATCCTTATGGGTCCTTTCCAATCAGCATATTCTATGATTATGTGAAAATGTCACATTAGTTACATGAACAAGAAAAGTGGCAAGTAAAATGTAAAAGTGAGAGCAAAACCATGTTAAAATAAGGGAAAGAAATGTAAGCATCCTAAATAAGAGTGTTAAAAATTGCAGATAACAATAGCAAATCAAGATGTGCATTTGGACTCTCTCCTAAAATTTTGTAATGCACCTGTTGAACACTCAAATTTGGTTATATTATTGTAACTGAAAAATAAACTGCTCCACTCAATTTATGTCATATTGTTAAAATAGATCAGGCTTCAAACTGAGAATCCTTTTTGTAATCAGATGCAGGAAGTCGCTTGTATTATAACAGTTCCGTCCTATTGTCTTTGTTAATTAAATATTTATAGAGGATGTAAACCAGTACTTTCCTCAATGGATGCTAAGTATAGAGCTGTCTTTCCTTTTAAGTGATTAACAATCTCAATGCTTTCCTTGTGTCAGCCTCAGAAATGGTACTGGAGATGGACATCCCCTAGCCCACCGAGTCCCTGATTTAGGGAAAGGCTACAGAGGATCCATGCACAGCCTCGAGGCTCAGCAGAGGTGTCTGTCTGGATTGCATGGGTGTATCCTGGAAGGATTCAGCAACTCGGCCTCCGAGGACAAAAAGCTTCTCTTGTGCTTCACAGACCTAGCACTATGCTGGGGGGAGGTAGGCTTCATCTCTCCTGTCTTAGACTGTCTAGAAGTTAGGCATGTAAACCCAAGTTTGTTTTCTAGACTAAGTCTATACATGATGGTGGCAGAGAAGCATTCAAAGCAGAGAAGATGAATCACACCACTGAGTACAGAGAGAAAAGAGGCAATTATCTTCCCAAACCTATACTCTACAAGATCATCTCTGTGTAATAGCAATGTTTCCCTTCTGACCAAAGCTGTCTTCTTGCTCCTTTAACTGATGGAGCCCAGAACCAGCCTGACAGCATCAGCCCACTGACACAGCAGGGAGCTCCACAGAGCTACTAACCTCAGCGTGACATTTTTTCCAAACTAAACATCAGAAGTGACAGAGATTGCTTGTATTGCAGGATTGCTTACCAGAAATGCCTAACAAGCTGCATGGAATCATGGAGGAAAGTCCCTGCACAAAGCAAAGTTAATTCTATTACAACTTGGTTTTATTACCTATAAGAACTCTCTTGCATACTGCTTATATCTGTTTTTCTTTAATCAAAACTCAGGTAAAGCATAGGTTTTAACATGTCTATGAAAACTAAACAAGAGTTTAAATGGCAATTTACAGTAACATTTCAGGAAGCATTCATAAACGTTCTTAAATCAATTTTCATTGGTACACAGTCACACTGTCTGATTCCATACTTTGTCCCTCAAATAATTTCTTCAAATTGCAGCTGAGATTACTTCCAATAGAGAAAGGAAAGGTTTTTGCTGTCCTTCCTAATAAGGCAGCTGAATTTGTTATTCAGCTTTATTTTGGACACAGAGGAAGTCAAATACTATACCTTCAATAATCATGTAATAATAACTACTGTGGTATTAGTAGAATGTGAAGATCTGCATACACACAGGCAAGTTATTAACATTTTGAATACAGTTTTTCACTAATGAAGACAGGGTCTATTGTGTGCTGGTTCTATTTCAATTTTTTGAAAGTGGAAATTGCAAGCAAGATAAAGTGACGCTTTTAGCAAAGTATGGAAGTGGGTGACAATCCATTACTAAATTAATAACTGTCTAGGAACACGTTTCAGTATCAACTTTGAACCTCTTTCCCCCTCCTCCACTGAATGAGTACCATGTTGCTTGCTCTCCAGATCTTTCCCATCTAGAGATTCAACTTGCGATCACAGTGCTTGTATTTATTTTTCTTCTCCTTGATCTCTTACTCGATTTCTGACTGCTGACAATGCTTGACTATGCACTAGAGGTCTCTGATGTAACAAAACATTTCCAACAGACAAAATCACCTTGGAAATTACGGGCTATTGAGCTGTCTTGAAGGATCCAGAAACAATACATAACTGCCATTGGCAGAGCACATCACCTGAAATGAAGCAGCTGACCATCTTGCACAGCAGCTCTAATAGAGCTATTTAATCTCAACAGCGGACTGAGAATAGCTTAGTTATTCGCAGCACATCAATTTAAATTAGATTTAAACTGCTAAGTGAGCACATCTTTGGGACACAACATCCATTCATCAGTCTGTGCCATTTTTAAGGACAGCAAGCCCTGCTATTCCATCAGTTAATAGTCTTGCACTATTCAATGCTCATTGGTGCCACTAGCTAATTTTACTCTCCATTTCTCTCTTGCTTATATGAAACTGCTACGTGTAGCAGAGCAAGGAACAAGTCAAGCAATATTGACACAGCATACATGGAATAATACTGCTAGATTAAATATGACTTATTAGGACAATCACAGTGGCATGAAACCTGCTGCATTGCAAATAAAAATAATACTACAAAAAATAAAGTTTCTGCAATAATGAGGTTGACCCAGCTGAAGTAGCACTGAATCCAATGGTAACACCCTCTACAGAGGCCAAGTCAGAACAGCTCTTCAGCCAAGCAAAAGCCACGTTTGTAGCTTTTCAGGTGATTTCCTGATGTGCAAGCTCCCATTTTTCAGAATGCTCAGTCATGTGTGCTTGGATAGATCAGGCCTGAGCAGGGTCTGACAAGCCAAATCAAAGCACTTTTACTGGTGAAAGTCTCTGTGCCTGCAAATCCCACTTCAGCTGGTGACCTGGTCCTGATTGGTAAATTAATCTCACTTTCTTAGCAGTCATATCTGTTGCCACAACAGATGCCAGCTGATGTGAGTCTAATGTTTAGTGCAAGCAAACCACAAATATCATGCTTATCTCCCCAGGAAACACAAAGCCCCATGCCAACCTAGCCTCAGTGTGTGCCACAAACAAATGCCCCATAAAAATACTAATATAGTCCTCTTGTTCTGCCTTTCCACAGTTCCATTTTCCTTGCAATTAGGCAGATAAGATCTCGGATACCCTGAGAGAAGACCAGCACTGGATGTTTAACTCCTTGTCTTCCTTCCTTCAAAAACGCCTGGGGGAAAAAAAAACCAACAAACCCAAACAAAACCCAATCTCTAGAGTTTTTCCTAGCTTTGTTACTTTTACCTAAAAGACTTCAGGAGGGCATTGATGCCACCTATGATACTTTTATTTCTACTTTATCAGTCCTTCCATGTTATGATCCAGGCAGGGAGAATACAGCAAGCACATACAAGTTTAAATTGTTAAGGAGCAATACAGATTTTTTTTCTTTTTAAAGCAAGTAACTCAAGCTAATCTACTATGAAACAGATTATTTGCACTTCCAAGTATTAAACAAGCTATTTCACTGAGTCTGGTGAGTTTGGGGTTTCAGTTTCTCGGTTCAGGAGTCATGGGGCAGCTCGATATTACATCCCTAGAAGTGACAACACTACTGTTATCATCCCTCACCCACTAAAGATTTTGATAAATTTTTAGTGGGTGAGGGATATCCAGAAGTATCCCTCAAGAAGTAGTGGGTGAGAGTACCCAGAAGACCTAAAGAGATAATTCAAGAACTGAAAAACCTACTCTACAGGGAGGCGCACCAGGAAGTTAATCCACCTAATCTGACAAAGAAAAGTTTACATAAAAGTATTTTTAGTGTTTGAATAACATAGCTCTGCTATTCTCAGATAACTTACAAGGAAAATCTGGTGTTCAGAATAAAAACCACGCAGAAGCACAGACAAGCCTGTCAAGATGAGGGTTGTTAACCATGAATATAATTGACCAAGATTTGCACTGGGTCCTATTGACATTTTATTATTTTTTTCCAGAGATGCTCTTGATGTTCTACCTAGGTCACTGCAGTCTTCTCTGACCTTGACATCTTTGGGTACTGGCAGGCAATTTCTTTATCTCAGCTGCAGGGATGCAAATCTTCATTAAGGGTTGATCACCAGCTCTGCTCATGTCCTTGGGCTGAGTGCAGGGAAATAACAGAAGATAAGAGGATCTGGACTGATGGAAACAAATGAAAGTCTAAATATAAAACTTGTTACTGTGATCCACACAAGCTGCATTTTTTTCCCTGCCTGCTTCTAGGTTCTGCCTTACAGAGATTGCTGTTTGTATGTTGGTTAGAGAAGCAGGGCTTCAAGGGCTGGATATGGGCATGTTCTACATATGGCAGTGTCCTTACACGTTCACTGCCCTGTGAAGAAATGGTAAGAACTAAGGAACTATAAACAGGAGGGAGCTACAGCCCTGTCTGCTCCATTTACAGTATAATCACTTAAAAAAATTATTGTACTTTGAATTACAGCTGAGGGGATTTGGCTTTGTTTTTATGTTTGTGTCTGCCATGTGGAAGGTCAGCAGAGAGAAACACCATTTCCAGCTGCTCTGCCTCCACACAAAGAGCTTGTGAACCTTTCTGCAGCACCATCATGTTACCCAGCTCCATCAGTCAACATCTCACAGCAACACCACTTGAGCCAGCTTTTTGGACAAAAGCTTTACCTGGGATTTAAATTCTGTATTTTCCCCATAAGCAGGTCCTATCCTATATTCTTTCAAGAAGTTTCAACTCTCCCAATGTTAAAGCAAATCACCTTGTAAACGGTAAAATGAAGCTAATCAAGACCATAGAGGAAATCAGTCTTATCAGTAATTTGCTAAATCAGGCAAGTCACCTGAGGTTTGTTTAAGGATCAGGTGGTATCACAGCACACAAGCTGGTCACACATGTACAAGTACAGTGCCTAGTAAGGACAGCTGGCCACATAAGCTGCACCTGCCTATGGCAGCGAAATTTCAGTATCCTTTGTTGTCTGGAAAGCATGAGATAAGATCCCCACACTAAATCCTTTGTGTACAGTAATGTCAGAACCTGCAAAGACTGCACTTCCTCCATGTAACACAGTAGTGCTCAATGTTTGTGTCTCTTGACCTTCAGACACAGGGAGCTCCCTATATTCACTTCCATGTTGGCTACCTACCCACCTTTTGCCTGTCCAGACTTGTAGTGGATTTATTTTAACAGGCCAGATGGATTCCTCATGGTGTTTTGATGAGTCAAAAGGAGCAAAGAGCTAATTTAGGATCATCTGAGATGCTGGCAGAGCCACCTTTTTTACTGCCATGGCCATGAAACAATATAAACAAGACAGAAAACGCCTACACTTCTATAAAGACAGCCTGGACCCCTCCTCACACAGCTCAGAATTTTCTGCACCCTTATGTTGTCTCAGCTCTTAGGTTTGCAAGTGGCATGCAAGGCTGTCACTATTTCTCCTCCAGAGTATTCATTACACACTGAACCCATCACATGGTTGGGATCCTGTTCAAGACATCAAATCTCAGAGCTTGCCTCAGCCTCATCATTTCTCAAACTTCTTTTTCATAATATCTTAAAGAATATATTTAACTCCAATTTCCCTTTGGGGGTGGACGTGGGGAGGTGAAGACATGACACATAACTGTATGTATATGATTTCAAATTGGTTATAGATACTGTATTTTTCAATGAATCTTCATAAACCCCTGCATTTTCAGTGCAGCCCACCTCATGATGATTATAAAGAACTCCCAAACACAATAGTAAGTCTGAGAAGTGCTTTGCATTTGTAATGAATCCTAAAGGAGGAAACATGATCTGTTCTGTAAAACACCAAGCACGTGGCAATAGCCACATCCTCAATCCCAAAGGACAAAGTGTAGTTACAAGCACACAGCTCATAAGTAATGTTCTTTACAGAACTATTTTTGGAATTAGGTTTTTCTTGCTCCAAGGAGCAAAACTCTGCTCTTAAAAAATCAAATTTAAAAAAATGTTATTTTAGAGGTCCTGGTCGCCTTTTTGATGGATAGACACTCATCTATATTGGAACAAAAACACCTTAGTCAGAGCACTGTCTTTTATTTCTTTGCTTTTTGAGTAGCTCCTGCTGGACACAGGAACAATTTTTCCCAGCACAGCAACTCTGCTGCACAGAGGGGAGGATGTGGAGACAGCATGTGCATTTTGCTGTGCATTCAGTCTTATTTTAAGACAGCCAAGTAAACAAGCAAATGCCAGCTCTCTTTGAGCAATGTACATTACCGGTCTCGGCTATGAGCAACTTCCCACTAATGTGAATGAAGATCCCTTCCCTCATTCCCAGCCAAGATGACAGGACTTGCACCTTCACTTGCTATATATAGATTTAAATTAGAAATATTAACTGAGCCTATGAAAACATTGACCAAAGGAACAACTAAAATTCGAGGCCCCTGCTGACCTTTGGTGACAGAAGGGGTGGTATTGATGACATTAAATATGACTGGTTTATGTTCCATTTGTAGAGGTCATTCATCTCCCTCTTCTCCCAAATGAGGGAGATACTCCTTTTTTTCTAAAGAAACAGCTGGTTACCATCCACTGTAGTCTTTTGTTCCCAAAAACTTACTGCATTCTGTCCATATTTTCCTGTGTTTTATTATCTTTTCCTGTATTTCATTGGTTATTTCAAGCCTGCTCACAGGAAAGACAGCTTTAAAAACATTTATTCTTCCAATTAATTTTTCTTTCTAATTTGCAGGTTTTTTTTTTCCAAAAGATGTACCACATATATAAAACAGGAAGGTTAGCAGCAGGTAGGAAATGTTTGCATTTAGTTTTTATTTGCTATCAGACTCCATCTGCTCCCCTTTTCAGAGTTAAGCAAGGTGCCCAGGACTAGTAAGAAAACCATCAACAACAAAAACCCTCTCTCTCTCTTTTGCTCTGCTCATTGGAGGGTCTTATGTTCCTCAGCCCCACCTGGGCCAGCCATGACCACTGCAGTTCAGTTCCCTGCAGGATTTGCTGACCACACAGCACATCTCACCACCATGACACAGCAAGCAAACAAATAAATCCAGCTGTTTCCATCCTGCATCTTCTTATACTCTAAAAATGTCACTGTAAGGCTTTGAAGTTTAAAGCATGCTAACTGTTCTCTGCTGGGCTCGATCACACATGCTATACCTACAATACAATTAAACTAACCATCATGTTAGGGAGGTTCTCTTAAACACAAAGCTAAAATGCCCCTTTTATTTCAAAATCACTATAAATAACATAACATTTTCTGAAATTCATTGTGTTAAAAAACTAAAGATTCATTCTAGATGTATGTTAAGGTTTATGATTCATCCCATTATAGCTAGTAGAGAGCCTCTTAAAGGAAGAAGACAATGTTCAGAGCTAAAACCTCCTTCCTTTATCCCTCCTGCTTTTGTAAGAGCCAGCATTTACACTTAGCTAAAGGGCAAGAGCATCATTGCTCCTGCAGTTAAGTGCTCCCGGGGCCCATTTATCTCCAGCTAATAATCCAATTTGCCTGGATGTACTTGACTCCAGTAGGAGTGCAATTCACAGAGCAACTGCAGAAGGTAGTTCTTAAGGGACTCATCATATTACATGGAGACAGGCATTTTAAATAGAGAACATATTCTGCCAGAGTGAGGTACACTCATGCTGCAGTGACATGGCAGTACTATGGCTTGCCTTATTTCACAACTCCCACTTAAAAAGCAAGCAGCACAGAAACTGTTTAATCATTCATGGATTCATTTTACAGAATTCAGAGGCTGTAAACAGTAATTTTGATTTTGATTCTCATCCTACACTAACTATAAAGAAAGAAAAATAAAAAAGAAAAATAGACAATTACTGTAAAAGCATCACTCTCTTTTTTCTACTTACTTTGGTTCAATGGGTTACAGGTGTCTCACATTCAGAAAACACAGAAATATACCACAACACTTTCACATAATCATTCTCTTCATATTCCTTCTTGAAAGGTTATGGAAAAGCTTGGCTTATTAATGCATAACCCTCCCCCACCACCACCACCAAAAAAACCCCATCTCTGTTCTAGTCATTGTATTTAGCACCTCATAATCCAGTTCACATTGTGGCAACGCTTCTGGGACAAGGATTTACATAATTAAACATGTTTTCAAAAGAAGATTTGTGCTTTTAAGCAAGACCTCAAGAGCCAAGTAAGTTTCTTACAAAACTCAATATGATTGGGACCTAAGCAGAGCTGTTTTTTAATTGCAGTAATGAGAGGAATGATAGATTTGTGTTTACAAACAAGCTGTGGGTCTGCTGGTAGATAAAACAAACAATGGGAAGGATTCCACTGATTGATGAATAGAAAAAAGATACTTGCCTTTACAAACAAACTGCAGGTTTGCTGATAAATGAAACTGGATATTGAAAGATGAAAGAAACAATGGGGGAAAAACATGAATTCCATAAGAACTGAAAATTAAAAGGGAGGGTTATACATTAGAGGGGAATCTTAAGTATCAGATATTATGGGAAGTCTGTACCTCTCAAGTACCTCAGCCAATGGGGAAAGAGAGAGGGAAATGTGGCTGGGAAATTAGGATAAAAAGGAGGCTACATCCTCCAAAAATTTGAGAGAACTCAGGGGAATGCCCCATGGCCTCTCCCTTTATTCGAGTAAAGGAAAAGGACTCCTCTGTCTCCTTTTTGGACATAAACCTTTGGTTTGGGGATTAATTTTCCTGACACCTAGAGCAAAATCCATCACAAAGTTTACTTCAGCTTACACAGGAGGCTGGGTACTGTTTAACTCACCTCCTCTCTCCTCAGGCAAGGTCTGAACCTTTCACTGCAGTTCCTTCAGGCACTCTAGCTGCCAAATTCACCTAGCTACAGCTCAAGCTCTTGCTTTTCAGTAGCAAGACCTTCTTCAGCTGCTACTTGTGTGGGGACCCAGCTGTAGCTCATCTTCACAGAATCATCCAATCAATTAGGTTGCAAAAGATCCTAATATCGAGAACTTTAATTAAAGTCTGACCATTATCCATATTCCAAAATACGCTTCTGAGGCAGGGGAATCTAAGAAATGCTGCTTTGATTTAACACCACTGTCAGAGCTGTTGTGGCAGATCCAGGGAAAAGGTCTTTTTAAGAATGCTAGGAGATGATGAACATTCCTGGCACAGGCACAGAGTCCCTTGATCTCCCACTTGAACCTTCCAAACCTGAATTATTGATTTTTCCTCCTTGAATCAAAAGGTTTTTCTATTCTCTTGGAAAACTAATGTTGCCATGGTATCCCAGTACTTTAAATCCAGACCTGAATTTATGTGACTTTTCCTGAAGATGAGGAAGGGGATTTGCCCCCTTTTAGCAAGAACCACACCAACAAAGAGCACATCCAGTGCTCAGCAGCCCTGAGTGCTGGGGCATACCCAGGGTACAAGTACTCCTCCAGCACATTAGAGAACCTGGTTAAAACGATACTTGGGCTGAGTGCTGGAAGGAGCTGGAAGCAGCAGAGTTACTCTCACATTTACATTATGTGTGGGAGATAATACAAAGAAACTTAGAATGAAGCATTGACTCATAATGACACTAATGCAAAACCTGCTCCTAAAAACAAACCCTGCTCATTTTTGCTGGCCTTTCTGTGTCTTGACAAGAAATGAGAGAAACAGAGCATTTAGTTGATTCTTGTGCAAACAAAAAAGCTCACATCTTTGCTGACAAGATGACAATGCATGCCCTTTCTTAAAATTCAGTTTGGAAGCAGTGATGCCTGAAGATTTTTGCTTTTCATATATTTTTCATATACTTGTAGTTTTGTAGACTGTTAACAGATAGTTATATAGCTTCTAGTACTTTTCCTGCCCTTTCTCTCACATTTTAGAACAATAAGCTAACCCTTTCTAACACATTCCTGAAATTCTGTTTAGTCTTATTTTCAAGAACAGGAATTCTAACAAGGACACTGTTTCGCACTACAACTTAGAAGACACAACAAGAAAAAGGGCAAAGAAGTCCTTGGAACAACTCTAAGGTGCAGACCCCAAGGGTGGGTTCCTGGGGCAACTGGCCTCTTATTGGATGTATCTGCTAGATATATGAATTAATTAACCTTATAAAATTTGTAGAAAATCAATCGTAGGTGTGTGCAGAGCCACATTTGTGCATCTGAAAGCTTTCATTCATTCATTTAATTCATTTTTAATACAGTTTTTCATTCAAGATATGCTCTCTTAATACAGTTTGGAAAGTTTTTGTCTTTGATTCTAGGCAGCATCTCAGATGTGTGCTGCTTCCAGCCCCCCAAAGCCACATGCCTGGGACTGCCTGCTCCTTCCCTTAGCACTGCCTCTCCCCTTGCCAGCAGGCTGGGCCCTGCAGATCTCAGGAAAGCAGAACTCTCTCCTGAGTTTCTGGACATCACTTCTGAACCTAGCCATAAACATGGGAGCTGCCACATGGTCTGCAGAGCACTGACTCACTGGAGCATAGATTTACAGCTGCCCAATAACAGAGTAACATTTCTACCTAAGCGAGCCCTTTAACAGAAATTTCATTAGGGAGAAAGGTCACCTCCCTAATTTCCCCTATAAATCCAATAGTACCACAGACAAATCTATTTCTACATCTGAGGAATGGCATTACAACTTATCGTGAATGTCACAGCAACTGTGTGGTAGTATAAACAATGCAGGTGAAAGCAGAAGAATTTCCTTCCATCCAAGGCAGTGATTTTCACTCTGTGGCAACAGTTAAATTTTTTTCTGTCCCCCTCTGCCATTTTATCTCATGGTTTTGTACTGCTCAGCCTTAGTCGTAGAACTGTGGTTGTTTTATTTTGGAGATTCACGGGGGCAGAACAACCTCAGCAAAGTTAAAATAGATACATCAATTTGTTAGGGTGGGGAGTAGTACCTGCCTCTGTTTTCCTTCTAGCAGCCTGTGCTGTCTTCTTGCCTGCCCTTTCTTCAGGATGGCAAGCCCCATAGAAGAGGAAAATAGTTTGTTTCCCATCAAGAGCATACTGTGCACAAAACCCATGCTGATAAAATTGTCTGTTACTGTCTGTTTGGTGACAGCCTTAAATTTAGGTTGTTGCAGATTGTTTCCTTTGGTAGCTCATGCATGCATTAAAATTATCAGCTTTTATGTTTCTCTAAAAGTTTATAGAAGACAAAATAGCTGTTAGAAGGTCTGTGTACACAGGCTTATCTGCAGCCTTGGTAACGCCTTGCTCCCTTGCTCAGGACTTACCATGGCAAAGGCAGAGCAGGCTTGGAGTAAATGACTGAATTTCTTTCCTCTAAAGGTGCTCACTTCCCTTCTCAACATATTTAAAGCTTATTTCTAGTTAGAAGACATTACCATATCAGTGATGCTATTTATATCTGAGCTATTCACACCACTGCTATTGTTAGTATTTCTTACTAGAGGAATGGAAGTAGCAAACCCCAAAAATGCAGCCAGAGCCAAATGCAATCCATTACAGGCATAGAAATGAAACTTTCATGTCCTGAATCCTTATCCTTGCTCCTTGGGGACTCTGTTTTGGCCTAAGAAGTCAGTAAAACAAGACAGCTTGGTCTGAATGCATTCTGGCCTGTGAACAGCCCACAGAGACAGCTCCCAGGTGAAAGGGACAGGGCTGCTGCTGCCCATTGCTGCAAGGAGCACCTTCATTCTCCTCTCATCCCTGCTGAGTGTGGGAGATGCTGTATAGCACAGGCATCTTAGAAAGTGATGCTGCAGGCTGATTTACTGGAGAGCGAAGCCTCTTCATGCTGTTCACCCTCATTAGTTTTTATTTTAAACCCATCTTGTTATGTTAGCCTGACAATCCTCAAACTCCACTCCAATGAACTGGCTGAACTTAATACTGACTTTCTGTTCCCTGTATTTTCCTTCTACTCTTCTTACACATGGTGATAAACTTGGATGCCATACTCATGTATGCAGTTCTTCCTCCCTCACACAGCTGTAGAGCATCTTTTCAGAAGGCTGTTGGATGCCAATTTAATGTTAAAAAGAAGTTATTTAACAATTGTCCATAATGAAGTCACAGTCTCAAAACCTCTATTAAGGCAGATAAAAGTAATTTACTTGTCTACAAGTATGGCAAACTGAAGCTCAAGGGTGACAAGGTTTAAGGTGTTTCTGGTCCAGCCTGCTCTGATGGGGCTTTCTCTAGTACAGCTGTTGAAGGGAGATGATATGATGATGTTGAAAGCACTTCATCATAAAAATATTCTATTCTATTCTATTCTATTCTATTCTATTCTATTCTATTCTATTCTATTCTATTCTATTCTATTCTATTCTATTCTATTCTATTCTATTCTATTCTATTCTATTCCTGGGATAGCTCATCAAGTTACAACCAGGCTTCAAACAGGATTATAGGCAGTGTGTGGGGAATCTTATCTTAGCTTGTCCTGGCTGCCAAACTGAGTCCAAACCCTTCAGTGAGATGCTGTTCATCATCTGCAGGGGAAACCCTCCCCTAAGCATTGGAGAGCTAGGAGAGGAAACACATAAACCCCTCCTCCCAAACACATTATCCCTCAGGGTTCAAAGCTCCTGTATGTCTTCATTCTAAGGTATATCAAGGCTTTTAACTAGTAACAATGCAGAAGGTTGTCACATAAATTAATTAGCCTTCTGGGAGACCTGCATAGGTGCTTTTGATGCAGTAGGAGCAAATTTATAATGGCTATTGCTAATATAAGAGAAGTTATGATGGTTTATGCTAACTTGTTTGCAACTAACATGGTACTGTATTAATTTACTTCTTAGCTTAGGATGTCTGTAAACTTAGTAGTAAGGACATTTTAACAGAAGAATATTAGTAGGCCAGAGCATATTAGCATTTCATTAACAATAACACTAATATTTCTATATCTATTATAAGGGGATATCAAAGGATAAAGCTAACTCCCAGGATAAAGGATACTTTGCAGCATCAGCTTCCAGATATTAACAGCTAGATTAGTTTGATGGATTAAGGTAATGAAAGAATATGTTATGGCCTTGAGGCTGGGTTGCCAAAAATAAGATCATGGGGAATCGCTATTTTTGGTCATTTTTGGCCAACCAGGTCCTGTGTCTGGAGCTACATGGTATAGATGTTCTTTACCAGTGCACTTTGCTGTTTTTCCCTAATACAGTTGGTCAAATTTCTTTGTTTTTACTCTTTTTTTCTTTTCTTTTTTTTTTTAATGCAAGCACACAATGTTTTCTATAACTTTAATGAGGCTGTTAGCATCAGAAATAGAGAAAGCAATGTACCCTCGGAATATAATTGTCATGTGGCTCTTAAAAATGGATATTTTCAGAGAGGATGTATGAATGGAAAATGGAATGAAAATTTTGCAGCCAGAGAGAGGAGGTCAAGGTCACCGAATTCAGGATGGATCCTGCAGGCTGTGTCCCCTGTGAGGGTGGTGTGGGGCAAAGGGTCAGGCTGGGACTTCTCAGACCTCTTACCTACCTGCAAGGCAGTTCTTCCAGCTCCTCCCATCCAGCCATTTCACCCTCTGTGGCTATGACTTTGTAGTTTCCATTAGAGGAAGGTGGCTGCTGTTCACATTCACCAAGGTGAAATTTGTGGTGGCAGGCATTTGTCTTGCCATCAGCCCAGATTTCTTTAATCAGCTTATCTGTCTTTAGTAAGAAAACCTTCTAGTCTCTTCATGCTACAACTAATGGCATATCTAGGGGGAAGTTATGTGCTGTACTTTGCACTGAGCTACTGCCCTACCACAGCTGAAATGTGAGCTCCCCTACCTGAGATGCACCATCTGGAGTTGTCATCTGCTCCTCTGCTGAGCTAATTCACCTAAGTAACAGAAGAATAGCCCAGAACAGGTAGTAAACACAAACCAGTGTGACAGTAGGACAGTGGAGGAGCCAAGATGCCTTGGCAGCTATAAGAAGAGGTACAAGTGGGGACAGGACCTTTTCAGTGGCAGCTACTGCAGATCCACAAATATAACATGACTTTCTCTGTAGTGCTTGGCTGAAGTGGGGAGATGTTATTCTCTTCTCCTGACAGGGAAGTTAGAGCTTCCCATGAGCTAAATGAACTATCCTTTCAGTTTACTCAACGGTAGAAATCTTGGAAGCCACATGAACCTGTGTGTGGCTAGAGCTTCTTGGTAAACACCTAGCTGTCAGCATGTGTCACTGGGTTCAAAGCCAGACAGAAATCACCCCATCTATGTATGTAGGCACTCAGAGAGCTGTCAGAACAGATTCATCTTTATTTGTTGCCTGCCTAGATATTATGTTTTTAGGCCTTCATGGAAGTCTGTCAGGAATTAAAAAGAAAAAAACCCAAAGAACCCACAGAGTTCCACTATCATGTTTCCCTTCCCTCTTGTTTGTGGGGAAGAAGTGAATAAGCTTTGTGAGTGAAAGCCCAGAGACAGTCAATAGCAGGGAACCTCTGCAGGGAAAATTGTGTGCACCCCTCAAATGTGTGTGGGGCACAGCCCCAAGGCAGCTGTGCTCGCTGGCAAGTCAAGGACTCAGAGAATGCTCTGGTAATCTTTGGTGGCCAGGTGACTGTGCCAGCCCCTTCTATTCACACTCCAGCAAACTGTCTCCAAATGAACCACTAGCCACATTTACAGCCTTTCATAGATGAGCATAAGAGATTATTTGAATTTGAACTGTGGGTGTTTTTCAGGTTAGAAGCATTCTGGTACTTTTGTTCTATTTTCTACTTTGCATTTAAAACACAGCTTGTTTTGTGCTTTGCTTGGTATAGTATCAACTATCACAAGATGAAGTCTCTGTCTGACAGACTGTTCATTCACAGTGGAGAATTCCCTAAGTTTGAAGACTCACCTGCTACTGGGTATACTGAGTCTGGCTGGGTGATGTGCTTTGGACTGGGGACTAAAGAAGTTGATAACTCACCTGTAGTGGCTACTGCTAAACTGCCTGCACAGTGCCAAGGTCTTTTCTCTTTCTCACACAGCTGGGAGTGGGCAAGAAGCTGGGAGATGCACAGCTGGGACAGCTGACCCCACCTGGCCAAAGGATATCCCACACATATTGTGTCAAGGTCAGCAGCAAGAGCTCAGGGGAGGAAGGGAATAACTATGGTGACAAGTAACCATCATGCATGCTGAGGCCATGCTTTCCAGGAAGTGGCTAAATGTCTGCCTGCTGAAGGGAAATTGTGAATTAATCCTGGTTTTCCTTTGTTTTCACACACAGCTTTTGCTTTCCCTACAAAACTGATTTAGCTCGATCCACAAGTTCATGGGCTGCAGATGACCCAGCACACTAGGTCGAGAAAAATTTGAGCTAAATTGGCTGGGACTACATGAATCAGACTCAGTGGATAATAAATCTTTTCTTCTTTTTAGGAAAATACTTTGGGTGTGCCTTCAGACAAACACTAAATTGAACATGTAACACAGACTGTTAACACTATAGCAGAGAGTCACTCAGAGAGGGCTCTGGGGTAGAGATAAGAGGGATTGACCATTGAAAATATTTAACTCATCTGCACTGTACCATGTGGTCGTTGGTTTTGGCTTTTACCTCCTTTAAATAACGAGTCTTTGAGGTGTCTTTAATTTGTCTTTATTCTTCAGTCAAACAATATCATCACTGAATTGAAGAACGAGGTTACTGGTTGAAATACAAGTGCAGTGTGAGACAAATATGGAAGATAACACTTTGCAAATAAATTAATACAGAATAATTGTCTTTGCATAGTTCAGAAGTGAAAAGTAGGAGGCAGCAGTGCGCACGTGCTGTGAACTGACACACACCACCACAAAAACCCAAGTTCCTAGGCGAGCTCTTGCAGCTGCAAAGAAAACAAACCAAACCAAAAATACCCCAAACCTTAGAGAGCACTAACTATTAAAAACCAGGCAGAAAGGGAACTAATAAGCATTTTTTTCTTTTTTTTTTTTTTTTTCCCTTAACAGACCATGCTGCAGAAAGAGTGTTTTCTCCACAGACAGAGATGCTTTTAGATGATCTGCCTTGGCATCCCATAGCCTGTCATACCCGACTGTGATGCTCCCTTGTTGCTGCCCATCTGAAGGCCTATTACGTTCTGTCCCTGCCGGAGCTGCTCTTCTGAAAATCCTCGTCGATTCTGCTGTGCTTTCCTGTCCAGATACACACAGAAAAAAAGCAACATACATACATACCATCATTCTGTGCATGATCGTGAAACCACACGGGGATTGTGATCATGAAAATCGATCTGAAATTGGCTCATATCCCTTGTAATGCAATAAGACATTTTCACCATCAGTGCTGGACAATACTGGCTGGGTTAATTGCTTTCCTGCAGATAGAAGTGCTCTACTCAAACCTACAACATTTTAGACTTTCACTGTCCGTTACTCCAGAACCCCAAGGGACTTCCCCAGAAGCTGTGACAGGTAAACTATTTATGTAGTGCTGTATATAAAACATAAAATAGGGTTAATTTGCGTTGAGCCCTGTAGCTCTTAACAGCTGTAGTCCATGGGATCTGATCCATGAGACACTTACCTGTGCTGTACTACAAGTTGATACCTGTCTAGAACAACAGTAAAAACTGGTATAATTTCACTCAGTGGAGTAAATAAAAGCTGAGTGTACCCAGAGCAGCAATGGGTCAGAGAAGGGACTTGCTCATTTTTGCAGAGGGGACCTTGGCTGTCTGCAGGATAGAATGTTTGCTTTGTTGCCATTTCCAGATCTCTCACCTCCTAAGCAATATATTTTGCCCTTTGCACCTGTGTCTTAACTGTATGACAGTCCTTTATCCTCTGTCAAAACATACTGACCACTTTTGTTCAGAGTCCCTAGTCTCAAAAGCCCTTTGGATCAATGAACCTTTGTTGGAGCATAAAAGGAGCCTTTTTCTCCCTGAAAATACTACTGAAGGCCAAAGTGGCAGCTAAGAAGAGGGACAAAGTTTGCACACTGCTGCCTCGCAAGAAATTGTTCATCTTGGATTCATCTACTAGGAAGGGAAAACAAGTGATTTACGATGGAGAAGGATCAGTGTGTTGCTATCAAATGAGCCATATGAATCAGCAGAGTCCCAGGCTGAGGGAGTTTTCCATCTACCAGACCCTACTCCCATGAGGGTAGAATCGATTTCCCTGCTGTGTCTGTTTGTCCCGTGATCAGGTTACAGGTTATGCTGCGATATGACAACGAGTTACAGTCCCCCTTTTCTTCCCCACCCCTCCACTAGATGAGAATACTAGATTAGGTACCTGCTGTGATTGAAAACCATCAACATGATCCTCTCTGTGAGGGTCAGACCCTGCACTGTGCTAAGAACCCTGCCTCAAGTCCAAAACAGCATTTAAACTCTCTGCTAAGCCCAGGGCATTCAGGACACTGCAGGAGATGAACTCATGTCCATGTGAAAGCCCAGCAAAGCAGAAGGGGGAGAAAGATCCACAGGACCAGTCATTTTTCAGCATGAGTCCTCAGGTGGGGAAGTACAGATCCTACTAGAGCTCTTTGCCAGAAAGCTCACTGTTTTGGAGGATCAGAAAGCAGGCCCCTCTCACTGCTGCTTAATTTATTTTCCAGAATACTTACACAGGCAGCAAACTACTGCCAAGATCTCCATGAGAGGATGTTTTTAGAACAACTCCTATTACCTAATTGAATCTCAGGTTCACTGTGTCTGCCTCTCTTTTAATTAAAAAAACAGGAAAGCCTTCTACTGTTCTTTTCTCTTTTCTCCTAGAATTTTTTGCGATGTTGATGAGTACTTCCACAGAAAGTAAAAAAGTAATTAAACGGGAAAAAATGAGAACTGCAAAGAAGAAATAAAAGGATAGACTAAAGGACAGCCTGGATATGCTAATAAAAGTTGATTATATACATAGCTTGGATCATATAGATTTTTACCAACACAAGCCCCATATTTAGTATATGATGGTCTTACAGATAACATGTACAAGATTTGTTTCTAGGGGGGTGGAAATGGCCTTAACTGAGACTAAGGAAAGAGGTGAAGGCAAGTTTACTCACCTGGAATGTGTCACACTATGTCAAGTTCTGTTTGGCCTGTCTGGCATCACTCGTACCTCAAACCAGATATGTCAAATTTTTGTGCCAACTTTACACCAGTGCTTGTATTTGCCAAGCCACTGGATAACAAAGAGCTATGGATCCATGAACCTTGCTAGGGCATGCAAGGAAGGGGGCATCAGTCTGATGGCACTGGGGGTGTGAGACACTGGCAATGGAAAGTTAAATGGCTTAGCTCAAGTGTGGCATTATCCTAATCACTGTGGATCCCTGCACGGATACTCTTGTTCCGTTTGACATTGGTCTCTCAATTTAACTTAAGGCGATTAAGAATCAGCCTGAAAGCCCTGAATTATGAGTAACACTGGGTGGCAGTGAGGGAGGGGGTTTGTTCTGCCCAAAGGGATAGGGAAGCTACTCAGAAAACAGCTCCTGACTGGCAACATGCTCTAGCACCAGCTTTCCTTAAGGCAGTGGCTATGACATTTACAGGAACTGCAATAGATAGGGGTTGGCTATCCATGCAGTACGGGCTGGACAGACAGCTAGAAGAGAAGGGAGGTGATCACATCTTCATCCGTGCCAACAAAAACTGTTCCCACCCACAATTAAGAGTCCAGATGAAAATTAATTTTTCCATGTGGGACTTTGTTTTAGTTACATAAAACAAATAAGTCTGTCTGGGGCATAGTGATTTCATGTCTGGTTTATATTAAAGAATGCAACTGGATTTGAAATCAGTTTTAAACCTAATTATATTCCATAAATATAAATCTATTTATGCAGTGTATTAAGTTAAGGTAACCTGATTTCCTAAAAAGAATACGTAGGAGTTTGCATCTATTCACCTAAATTCAAATCTCAGATTCAGTTTAGCCAGCTCGGGGTTTAAGACAAAGTGAAGTTTGCTTTATTTTTGCTGAGCCTCACCTAGACATCAGAAAATTCAAGCAAAGAAAATTCAAGCAGTCAGCACTCTTTTTGCTAACCTGCCTTTGACATTTCTGTGTAAGAGATACCCTTGGATGGCAGAAACTCATGTCAGTAATATGCCTGTGGGGCAGGAGAGTAACTGCGGGAGGATTTCCTTTTCTTCCTGTTCCTGCTTTACAGCCTCCCTAGCCAAAACAAATGGAATTTCAGAACAAATAAACAGCTTTGCCAAGACAGAGAGTTCTTCACAGACAAGTGGTGCTCCCCAAGAAAAAAGAACCCTAGGAAATCAAATAATTTTTGGTTTGATGAAAAAAGTAAACACACTTCATGCCTTCTCTTTGCTCAATGAAGGGGTCACTACTTGGGGGTTCACAGACATCCTTTCCTTAACATTCTTGTCTTCATTAGTCTTTCTGTCTGACGTGAGAGAGCAAACCTGATGACAAATGTACACTTTTCCTGCTTCCCTTCTCTAGCCTCCAGAGAGAAAAACCTCCCTAATACAAGGCAACTTGGGAAATATTCTTCCCTTCCTTTCCCAATAAATCTCCTTGAAGCCTAAAGGCAGATGGTATTATCAGCTTCCCAGGGAAGACAGCTCTGGGCAGCTGAGCTCTGGACTTTACCTGTGGAACCAGGAGGGATCTCCTTTGTAGCAGCCGTCATCCTTGGTGACTGCCAAACTGCCCAAAGCCATTAAGGTTCTCTGCACTGCTGCCATGTCCTTCCCTAGAAAGCCAGACAGTGGAATTAACATAGGAAATCCTTGCACAACAAATAGCTTGGCACACTGAAAAACAGTTTTATCTGATGTATTAACTAACTCCCTCAGGTCCCTGAAGATGTGCATTAATAGAATTATAAATGCTATCTTACCATTGCTGAAATAAAAGTACTTAATGCAAGAGCTTATTAAAAGTCAACAAAGGGACAGAGCTAAAGCAAAACTTACTTTTTCAGACATTTCTGGATTTCCAGGCCTTTGATTATTTTAATGCCTTCCTTCATACCATTTTAAGTCTATAGACTCCCTTTAACAAAATTTTCTCCTAAGGAGAGATTACTTTGGTGTACAAATAATGGTAATACAGTCAGTGAAATGTGGCTGAAGGAGAATAGTGTGTTAAATAACAGTGCTGTGTCTCAGTTAATTCAGAGTAAGTTTGATCCCTGTGCTAACAGAGGTCACAGCAGTTCTGGGAGCTCCTGTGCAGATAAATTCTATTAGTCCTTCCCAAATTAACCATTGAAACCCCTCCCTAAACCTTCCTACAATGCTATTCAGTGTCATACCTTTAATTTTTCCCATTTGGCCCACTATTTTTCCACATTCTCCCTGTGCTATCTCACTTCATGCCTCACTTTAAAAAATCAGGGCTTGTCTCATCATTAGCCAAATAAAAGTTACATAACTCATTACCCAATCCAGACATGCTGCTTTCTAGCAAAAATAAGTTGGAGCAGGTATTTTCAATTGTGTGAGGTAGTAAGTTATTGGAAATCTGCCTTTTCTTCTCCCTTATGAAATCCTTCCATAAGCTTTTCTATTACTCCCCTCCCCTCTTTCAATCCAGTTCTTCCTCTTTCCTAAAGTAATATATCTAGTTAACAGATCTGATTCTGGTTCTTCACATGTGAAAATAAGCAATTTAGAAAAAAGGAGACACCAGAGACAGGATGATAACAGAATTCAGAAATACCTCCAGTGGACCAGTATTAATGAACGTCACTGTAGACGAGCTGGAGCACAGAGGGAAGGGAGCAGTGCACACTCTGTGTTTATGTAGTGCATCACCCTGCCTACAGGCAGATGCAGTCCAGGGCTCTGTAACAGTGGCTGAAGTGAGGACAGCACACTAAAACTGAAAACACTACCAGCTTCCAACTGTGACTGTCATACAGACTACTAAAGTTTATAAAAATCCTATCTGCAGGGGACCATTTGCTCCGAAAATAAATTGTCAGCCCTTCAGAAGGGACGCATTTTACATCCTGTATTTTACATTTTAACGCGTTTAAGGCAAAGAGCATCAGACGGGGTCCTTGCTGGGGAGGGTGGCTGCAGAGCCGACATCCCCCAGGCTCCCATCCACAGGCACACCCAGAGGAGTTGAGCAGGAGCCTCAGAGCTCCCCCGAACAGCAGATGCACCATATGCTGCAACAGATGCCACGTACAGCATCCTTGGGATGCCTCCCATATAACAGGAGTGCAGTGACTGCCTGGGATGAAAGGGGATGCGGAGAAGGATTTAAAAGTGAATCAGCTGAATAATGACGGCAAGCGAAGGGAAAAAGCAAAAGGAACAAAAGGCAGGCAGTGAAATATGATGATCAGCCTTGCAGAGCCATCTGGCAGCCCCCCCACGCTCTGTGCTCAGCTCAGCTTTATTTGTCGGTGCCGAGTGGGAGATGCTGCAGGGGGAAACGGAGTGAGTGGGAGCTGAATGACACGTGACAAAACAAAGCCACGGCTCTGCTCTGCAGAGACTCCTTGCTGCATATCAGAGTGCTGTGGGTGAGGGAAGATCTGAATCCCAGTGGTCTCGTGTCATTTGCCCTCTGCCAGCGAAGGATATAAAGGGCTTGGTAGTCAGCATTAAAAAAAAATATATATCTATAGGGGAAAAAATTAAATTTCCAGTGCAGTCACCTGACAGAAGGGATCATACACCTTCCCTGAAGCCGGGCTTGACTCTGGTATTGCAGCAAATTGTAGTCAGTGCCTTCCCTCAGCTCCAGGACTTTTTTATTGACAGCCATATGGGCCTCCCACCTGGCCCACAGCTTCAGCCTCTCTGCAGGGACCCACACTGATGACACTCCTGCATCTCAGTGTCCTCTGCAGTGTGCTTTGAATAGCACAGCCTTGTAGAGGACCTTGGCACTGTTCTTAAAACAAGGAGGAAGGGGTCTCTGCTCACTTCTTGTGCTAAGCCTTTCTCTTTAGGGGAAACCTATCTGGAAGGACCTCCTCTCTAGGTCCAGAAAGAAGGTTCAAACACAAAGATGGAGAACTGCTTTGCAGAGTACTCCTGAAATGCTTTTTTGTAAATGTTGAACAAATATCCAGTGGTGCAGCTGCCTCTTGCCTGCCTGGAAGTATATCAAGGAGGAAGCTGTAAAAGGTAGCAAACATGTCTTGGGTGTGGATCAGGGAAAGCTGCTCAGCACAGTACATTTATGTAAGAAGGGGCCAAAAGAGAAGTGATACTTCCCCTGGATCAAGAAGCCTCAGAGATGAAGAAAAATGCAACAGATGGACTAAGTGAGTTTGAAATAGCCAACAGCAGATCATATCCTAAAATATTTTCATTAATCATTGCTAAGAATTTCAAAGCAAAAGCTCACAGAAAACAATTAGTGCCAGGGGAAAGCTGTTTCTCAGTCACACGCTTTTCTTTCCCTATGAACATACATTGACATCTCTCTTTCTAAAGAGATTATAGTGTGAAGTGTAGGAGTGCTGCAATTATGAAACAATGAAAAAGAGACTGTCCTTTCTGCCCAGCTAATGCGTCCCTGTTCAGACAATTCAGCCCTGAAGCAGCACAGATGCCAGAGGCCAGAGTTAGGGAGAGACACAAAGAGCTCTCACTGCTGTGGAGACATACTGTTTCATCCCAGCACTGAAATGAGCAGCAGGAAGGATGAAAAGGGAGTGGGAAAGTGAGGAGTCACAGATTAGCTTTGGGAAGTCTTAAAATAACAGTGAAGAAAAGCCTTGTATATTTTCCTCCTAGGTTGCAAGTTGTGTTTTGACTTCCTGTCCTGTCGAGAAAAGTGATGAGTGAAAGGAAATTAGGAGACAACTACTAGCATTAAGAGCATTTTGTCTTCAAAGCAAGTCCTTTTCCTCAGGAGGAAAGGATAAATGTTCCAGATTTTCAGATGCATGGTGGGAAGCCATCATGAGTTGCAAAAGACTGCAAAGAACAACATCTGAAATGAGTGATTATCATCCCCTACAAGATAGATGAAGCTTTTCTCTCAACAGCTTGCTAGGCTGAGGGGTGGGAAGGTGCTACTTCGGGGAAGTGAAAATCCCTTCATTTAAGACATGTAAAGATAGATTGCATAAAACACTAAAGACTGAGCTGGAAGAAGCAATCCTGCCTTTGTGCCAAAGGTACGGATTTGTCAAGCCAATCTGGCACTCTGAGACATTTACAGATCCCAGTAACTCCAGCTGTCAGTATGTCTTTTCCCTCTAACCCATTCATGAAGAGCTCCCTAGTCCTTCATTTCTCCAGCTGTCCTTCAGAGGAGTGATCTCTTCCACATATATCCCGACTGCCTGTGAAAACACACCCCAATTTATTCTCTCGATGTGTACTCCTACACAAACTATGCTGGCCAGCTTTCTCAGTGGATTGTTTTCCTCTTTCCACTGTTTGATTCTCATGGAAGATTTTTGACCCTTTCATATGTGCCTTTCACTACCCTGCAGCTGTCTTTGCTCTGAGTGCTCAGCCAAAGCATCGCATCACCTTGTCCAGGGAGATGCAGGACGCAGCACGTTTGGTTAGAGGACCAGGATGGGATGTACCACCACAGAAGTGGGCAAAAAACAGCCCCATGGATGCACAAATGACTCAGCTCTTCAGCAACTAGAACAAGCAGTTTCCATTTTGAGCATGGGATGGAGACAGACTTCACCTGTCTCAACGTAAAACCACAGGAGCACCCTGAGTTTTTTTTGCTGTTGCCATAGTGACCTCTCCTAAAAGACTGTCTCCTTAGAGAGAGAAGCTCAGCTAACATGGCATTAAGCAGTGAGTTTTGTTTCTCACAACTCATAAATGAACTCTCATAAGCTTCATAGAGGCTTAAATGCTCCTGGGAATGCATTTCTTAGCTCTAATTTAAGCTTTGCTTATAATTCAAAGATTACGATAAAATTTTGTAATCAGAAAATCAGGGTTTCCCATGTTTTTACTAGGAGCTATTTACTTTTAAATAATTAGCAGAGAGAACAGTTGTTTTATTAGGTCTGTGAATTTCTATCAGAATGATGAGGATTTGGATAACACATGAGCTTGGAAAGGTTCTGTTATGCCCTCAGGGTAATATAAATCCCTCAGAGGAAATAATGCAGCACTGGAAGAACATGGTAATGAGGTAAGGCAAACAGAAACAAAAGATAATTACATTAGAGAATATGCCTAGACAAAATGCACATCAAAGCAAAGTAAAATGAAGACTGTAAACTGACTTTCAGTTTATTATTTTTACCTTCCCATAAATCCACTGTCTGGAAAATATCTGTTGTTCTTACTCCGTAGATTTCAGCAGCTTTTAAGAACTGAGAAATTTGTTCCATCTGCTTGAAAGCCATTTTTGATTCAGAGATCTTTGCAATAGGCTCATTTCCCTTTGGATGCAAACTGTTTATTAACTTGCATAACAGCTGAGAGATAAAGAGAGAAACAAAATTAGAAAGCAGGCACCAAACTAAATGGCAATTTCTGCACATGAAATGATGCTGCATAATGCTTTTGACCTGGCCAGTTTCTGTCAGGGACGTAATTTCTTCAGTGAAAAACAAAAAAAGTGGATTGATAATAATCAAAGTATATTAGAAAAGCATTAAAGCTTTCATTAACTGAGGCAAAAGCCTAACCATACAAATCCTAATCTGCTAGAAACAACAAAGCAATCACTGGTAGAGCTTATATAACAACTGACAGAGAAGAATCCTCATGCCCAAGCCAAAAAATAAGCAATGTCAATTGAAATGTTGTTAAAGTCACTTTGGCAGAGGTTCAATGATTAGCATAGTCTTACAGCCACTGCAAACAGCAGCATCTGCCTGTTGTTCAATAAACCAATGGAATTCAATGTTTTAGCTACAGAATTATTCCCAAGAAGACAGTTATGACACAATCCTATCCTTCAAATTTGCTGTATCTCTTTGCCTTTCCTTGTCGAAACTGATTATTTCTTTAAGATAAAAGTATACTTATCATTTTTAAAAAGATCTCATTTAACTGCATGAGAAAAAAAAATGCTGAAGGAATGAGTCATGCTTATATATAAAACATGCATGACTCATAAGAATCATAAATATTGTACTGATCTCAGTGCACTAGTAGAATAATTTATCTTCTAAGATTAAGACTCTTGGTCAAAAGGAAATAACTCTGATACTAAGACATCTATTTCTGCACTGACCGTGAGCTCTGAACAATTTATCTAAATGAAGACAGAACACAGGGGCATTGTGCATAATAAAAACATGGAAGTGGGCAATTGGACAAAACACTCACCGTTCCATCCATCAACCAGGTCTGAAAATGTTGCCTTCCAGGAGGAGGGTGCTCTATCTGTTCTCCACACTGTACAATAATCCAGTTCACCAGCCTAGACTCTAATTCCGGATCGTATTTCTGTTCAATCTTCTCCTGAACTTCTCGGCTTAAGCCATAGCTTGGTCCTCTGTTAGCCATCTCTGGAAACAAGGGAGAATTTAGTGGGCAGAGTCCCAGTCTACACCTCTGAAGTATGCACAGGAAAATTAAAGGATAAAAGAGTGAGCAGCCTGCCTTAAATGTTAAACAGTTGAACAGATGTTCATCAACACTGAAAGTAACTGTATGGCACAGGGTTATAGCCCCATAGAACAGGGGAGGGATCAGTGAGGGAATATCCTTTTCCAAAAGCACAAATCAGCTACAACATCTTTTTTAAAAAGAAGGAAAAAACAGCAGTCCCCCCCTGCCCAACCACAGAAAAACAGAAGAAAAGCAAGATTTAAAATACAGTCGGTTTTTAAGAGAGACTTCTGCTATGTTTACAGAGAATACAATAGGGTTGTCAGATCAACATTACAGCTGCCTGCAAATCCAAAAGCACTTTAAAATTGCCTACCTAATACTTGCTAATAAGAAGAAGGTTGTGCATGGGAGCTTAAGCAATCCGATTAGAGATGCAGTCAGTGTCTTCTTCAGCAGAGATGCAGGGAGGGATATCCAGAGATCAGCACACTGAAAAGCGAAGATGAATTTAAGAGACGAAGGCTGCCACAATGCCCTGCTGCTGCTGCTGCATCGTGGTTTGAAGAGCAGTGTATTGATTTGATTTTCCTCACATATGAGGAGGGTCAGAGCAGGGGCGTTGCTAAGAGCCATTAAAGAGACCTGCCTCCTCAGTCACAGCCCAGGGAGCCTGTTTGTCTCGCCCATCTGTGCTCTGTTTCCATGCATCTTTGCTCAGCCTTGCGCTGCTCACCCCACCGGCTCAGATTTACTCCACCTAGTCTGCATCAACCCAAACTGCACCAAGCATCCCCGTGACAGATAGGCAGAAACACAAATAGAGGCCCTCAAATGAGGGTGACAGAAATTGCCACACATCTAGCTTATTTTCAACCATAAGCCAGAAACAAACCTTTTTTCTCCCTGTTCTGCATCTCGATAACAGGCTGAGAGTGTGACGATTTCTCCTCTTCTCTGTTCAAATGATGATAAAAAGTTTGAACAAGGGGACAATATGATGAAAAGTGAGGGAAGAGAAGGCAAGTGGTAGAATATTATTATCACCCTCTCATCAGTATATATTAGTCTATCAAATAGTAGAGTGGTATCCTGAAAAACAAGCCAAGGGGAAGTCAAAAACCAGCAAACCTACTATGAAGCACAAGGATTTTACTTTCTGCTGCTAGAAGTCAGCTAACCTCCAGTGATACGAAGGGAGCTATGCCCATGTACAGTGGTTTAAATTTTGATTATACCACTCGTACAATGTGGAAGGGGAGAGAAGAGTTAAGGCGAGACTTTTCTTGCGGTCTGATTTAATCGTATATTAAATAAAATAATTTTGCTTCCTTCTGAGTTACACAAGACTTTGTGAAATATCTTTCATTCATGCTGCATTATCCATCCTGGTACGAAATAGTTTCCTTTTGGCAAATGATTAATGTTCAGCTTGATATGCAAGGAGGTTAATAAACTCGAGATGGACACACAGTCAGTTTGACCAACAAAAGTCTTTCTGCTGCATTCTGAAAGGCAAAAAGAAAGGGAGAGAAGCAATGCAGTTCATTTTTATATCTGTTTCATAATGGGCTCTTCACCCATTACTTTCTCATTTTAAGATTCTGAATTCTCAGACTTATACTGCTTCTGATGCTGCTGGGCTTGAACAGACTCAAGAGATGAAAAATTTAATAGATGACCTAATTCATTGTTGTCCTCCACAGGCATTTCATTTAGTGCTTTCTCCTCTCTGCATTGGTAGTTTTAAACCCCTATGAAGCAGTTGATTACATAACTCAGAGTGTGCTACGTGACAGGGCCACCACTTGAGCATTTCCATCTCAGTGAGCACGGGGCTGAAGGCACAGCGGATGCGCAGGAACCAAGGCTGCAAGCCCAGCCTGGAGATCAGAGAAGGAACAGGCTGCAGCTGCAACAAGGAGAGGCAGAATATGAATTTGACATCCTTTCCTTTCAAGCAGCTCTTCAGGGCTGGGCTTCATACTCTTTGGCCAGTCCCACAACCAATAAGCTTTATTTTGCACTTTCACTTTTTGTGGTCAGAATGAAGGTACCTAGGGTGCCTGGCTGTTTCTGGTCACACCAAGGGGCTCAGTGCTCACCGGCAACAAGACTTCACTAAAGTCACCTAACTTTGCATCAGCCTCTGTTTCCTAACTTGGGGGCAGGGATGAGTGATTTAACTCTCTTAAGCTGCAGAGCAGAGGTTTCCCCCTTCACAGATGTTGGCTATGCAACCTGTTCTCGAGGGACCATTCCACACTGGGAGAGCTGAAAAGCTTGTCCATCAATATCAATTTTTAATAAGGCTTTGAAAAACTGGGAAACTGCAGAAGATTGGAAAAATGCCAGCTCCCCACCAATATTTTTCAAAGTACCACTAAACAAATCATAAGCCTGCTTTCTGTGCCATCAATCCTGGGGAAAACAATGGAATAATTTTTTTAAGTGATAATGTTGATGCAATTTGCTAAATGCTCTGTAATGTATTACAGTTGGCTACTCCATGACATGTTGATTAGGGAACTAAACCAATTCTGAAACAACATGACACATTAGAGAGATTAAAGCTGGCTAACTAGTAGATCCTGTAATATGACTGTAACTGAAAAATCATTAATGATGGTGTATATTTTATTCAGTTTGTACAGGAATATGTTCCCAGGCCTGAAATATTTAATGTTATTAGAAGTCACACCCCCCCCCCCTCCCCCCCAGGCTCCTAAGAAGATCCTGGCTCATGTGAGTAAGCAAAAAAGATAAAGAAACCTCCTTGAAAGCAGTCTACATGAAAGCAGACAAAAAGTGTCTTATTGCAGCCCAAGCCCAGCCATCATTGAAAAAGTACTTTTAAGAATGCAGCACTCTGTCCTACGACAAAATAGATGTAAAAAAAAAAAAAAGTGCGGAGGATAATGAAGATGTTGGGTAAGACAGTGTGATTGAAGGGCTTGGCTGAATAAAATATGGGAGGTGCACCAGCAGCAGTGGGAAGGAATATCACATCTAGTTTTCTGACAATTACTCTTCATAAAAAAGAGTGGAAGAGTAAAGTAAATTTAAATAGTGATTCTAGTAACTGGAGGATTGAAAATTAGAGCTTTTACAGTAATCACATCAGAAAGATTACCTGTTTATCTCACCAAAACCAGAAGTTTGGCAAGCACGTGTGCCTACGAGTTAAAGAAAAACTGAAGCAGCTCAAATTCCTTATGTCAGACACAGGCAGATTAAAGCATGATGGTTAGAAATGTGATGTGGAAGAAAGGGGCAGGTTTACAGCATCAAGGTACTACCATTAGAACACTTCACCTACTGCTTCTAATGGATTTTGTCCTCTTATTTTTCTTGGCAACACAAGACTAGAATTTATGACTAAAAATCTATGACTAGGGCTGAAGCTTGAGTAATTGAAGGAGCATTTCATGCCTGTAAGAACCATGACTCACCTTATGCTCCCAGATAATCACAATATTATCCTATAAATTTAAAAAATCCTTGTAAGCCTATAAACAAATGCTGCCAAAATCAACAACAAAACTGACATTAACTAGCTCACTACCCACGTGTAGATCCAGGGTAACTCAACAGCTTTCAGTGTCTTCCAACTAGAATACAGAAGAAAAAGCAAAACCTACCCTACCACAGAGCAATCATGAACCTTTTTCAGATTCACTGTTTGGCAATTCATTCCTTAGAAAAAGCCTGGTATTTCAGCTATCCCAAGCACGATCTTACAAAGTATGGTGGGTTGAATCCCCATCACCAAAGCTATCCAGCAATAACTGTGAAGTCCAGGCTCCATTTCCCTGGTAGGCCATTGTACAATAATGGATCTTTCATTATTAAGTTTACAAAAAAAAACCAAAAAAACCCCAACCAAAACAAAAAGAGGGTGTTTTCCAAAACTTTAAGTTAGCAGCACCTCCCTTCAACAGCAAACATCCGAAGAGATGCTCAAAGACCTTCCCTGCATGAATGTCTATGTGTGATGTCAGGTTTTCTAGAGTTGCAGAGAGGATGCTCAGGTCCAGTACAAGCTCAGTTCAAGTACAGGGCCTTTTTCTGGGAGCTTCAAGGCAGGAAATACTCTGCAGATCCTTGGTTTTATGTGTGGCCTTGCTGTGTTGCAAGATACCTCAAGATGTTCTACACAAGAGAACTAGTCAGACTAGGGGAAAAAGGTAATATTGGAATATTGCCCTCTTTTTAACTGTGCAAAAACAGGTGGAAGAGTTATCAGAACCAGGGGACAACATTAATTTTAGAAATTCTAACTTCCCTATTACTTTGAAATCTACAATCTAGAGGTCCTCGAAGACAAAAAGTGCTAACTTAAGCACGTGTCTTGCACCTGCAAAAAGGTTTCTTTGCCAGCTCTGAAGACGCTATGCCCCAAGCAAGTGCATACTTGGAACACCTCAAATTTGTGTTTAAAAGAAAAGTAATTCAGGAAATAAGGACATTTCTATTTGTGTGACAAAAGAGAATGCACCAATACTCCACCCTGCAGAACAAGGCAGCTCCTAAGGCTGCCATGAACAGGAGTGTTTCTGGAGTCACTGTTTCTGGAGATTTTGTAAGTCACTGACCACCTTCCAAGCAGCTTGCCAGCAGAAACAGTTACCACTTAGCACTGGAAACCAATTCCTGTGGATATAATTATCAGCATTCCCAGTATTCAAGATGACCTTGGAGGTAAATTGTGCATTTGAATTCTCAGGACTTCTTAAGATTTGTGCTGGATTAACAGACTCCTTTGAAAGAAACCCAGGTTTCCTATTGATTGCTTATCTGTCCCCAACTAAAACAGTACCTCCTGAGAACTACTTTGGTTTGAAAATTACACATATTGCAAGGGACATTCACAGTAGAACAGTAAGGAAGTAACATCTTTATTTCACTGAAACATAGACCAAAACAGACAGCTAAATTTACAAACAAAACCCCCCTAAAAGGCCAAATCCTGGAACTACGTAAATGCTGTTTCTTATGGTTAGGGATTTAGCTTTGCTCTAAGGAACTTTTCAAGACCTACTGTCCCAAGGACTAGCACATCCTGGCACACTTTTTGCCAGCAAGCCATAACCAATTAAACCCCAAACCTAAGGATTCTTGTAAGGACAAGACCTGATCCTAGGCAGCTTCAGGGAATGCTTTCCCCAGGTTACAGTCTCTGCAGCCCACTTGCATCACTCCAACCCCTAAGCACGCCACTGTTCAGCAGACCTTTGCCACTGGCACGAGCACCTGCTTCCACCCCAGCAGGCAGCAGTGACCTTCTCATGTTGCCACGTGGGAGGCAAGGGGACAGCAGATCAGAAGGCCCAAAAAGAACACAGCCTTTCACGTGCTGGCCTAGAAACACGTCAAATATGTGTTTTAATTTCAGAACCAAATGACTGGAAGTTTTAGGAGCTGTCATTTGCTTTTCCTTCCAAATATAAATGTAGAGCTGACTGAAGCTCCTTGCCAGACACAAACCAAGAGACTGTAGCAAGTTGAAAATGTGTCTACCTGTGAGCTGCAATTTCTGCATGACATGGAGGATGCCCACTTCTCTTTAATGGAAAAGAACCACTGGACCACATAACATACATATGCAGGACTTGAAAGAGAAATACAAGGTCAAGCCTACAACCAGACTGCAGTAAATCCTGTAATTTAGAGTTACACATTACATGACCAAGGCTGTAGCATTTTTCTGTTCCAGGCAAATATATATTGAACAGAGATGAGGTGCTACAGTCACAAAGCAAATGTGAGCTATAAAAATTGACCAACAAGCAGCAAATCTATGAGCAGTGGATTTGTGACCTTCATTTCTGCCTCTCTTTCCCAACAGTAAAATCTTCCCTTAGAAAATACCTGTCAGGAGCAAAGTGCCATGGACAGCGGCATTAAAACCTCATGCTCAGCAAGCTGGCTGCTATTTAATGTAATGGCTGAGTTCCCTCTGCCTTTCCTGTCCCTGATTGGCCTGAGAACAAACTTAGAAGGGTGAGAGTGCACACTGATGTGTTACATTCATACACATCTTAATGAATTTGGTCATCAACACAAAGCAGCGAGATTGCTCATCTCAAAGACAGGTCAAACACAGAACCCTCTTCTATTTCCCCAGAAGCCTTTAGTATAACATAATTTTTCAGAACTTAAAAAAATGAAAGGGTAAGGTAGGTCTCTTTGTACCAGCACAACTGAGTAGCTTAGAACAAGTTAAAATCTCATTATTCCCCAGGACACGATTTTCCCTCCTACTTGTCTGGGCTTTTTCTTGCCACAGAGGAGAAAGAAATTACAAGCACAAACCTAATGCAGAAACTCTGACCACAGCACTGGTTCAGAAAATGTTGCAACTCTGTATTGCAGCATGACTGGAGCACTGAAGATAGTGGAGCAGCTGCAGACAAGTCACCAGTTGAGTCCTACTCTGTAAGCACGGTTTAATTTGATATGAAAAGTATGGTACCATCAATCTTTTAGCCCCATTGAATAACAGCATGTCCACGAGAGCATGTAACCAAAATTAACATAAAAATGAAACAGCAGGAGGTGGTTCTTCTAAGGCCTATCCAGCCAGGCTTTTTTTGGTGAACACTGCCTTGTTTGCATTTAGTGTTGATGCAAGAGAAAACAGCTTAGCTGAACTGAAACTACATGAAACATTTAACACCAATTAAGTTAAAAAAAACCCCAAAACCAAAAAAGCCAAACCAGATGGTGTCTAATACAAAGCCAGGCAAGAGGAGAGACAAAACAAGTAGAATATTTAACAAGATAAAAATACATGTAGCTGAAACTGTGTAAGTCTAGCTCAGATCAGAATAAGAGCACTTGTTTATTAGGAAACAAGTTGAATAAGCTTTAGAAACTGATTATTTCATGCAAATCAAGATTATTGTTGAGGAAATGTACATTATATATTAACAAAGTATACTTTGCATTTGTCAACAAGTCAGCAGTCTGTTAAAAAAAACCCAAACCAGAAGGTAATTCATTATAAAATCTGCACCATGCAGAGCTTTCCAAGTGTGCAGTATCTTATTTTAATACAGTATCTCTACAAAGGACTGAAATACTAGTTTTTAAACATGACTAATACTGAAAATAATTACTATGTAGGCATCTACTGGCAAAGAAAAAAGCAACGCCCGAGGCATTAACACAGAGGACAAAACAGTACCAATTTGGAATGACACCATAATATGTGAATATCCCATTATTTCAGATTGTCCAAACTTCCTGGTAGGTCAACAGCTGCTCAGAGGTAGGATGTAAATCTCTCTAGTTATTACTATCCCTTCTTTGAGGCATCTGAACATGCCAAGTTGCCAACAGTCAAAACTCTGGTAATTTCCAGCATGAACACAGGGAAAATGCTTATGACAAATAAATATCAATGGAACTACCACAGCAAAATCAGAGAAAAAGGTCTGTCTGCACAAGGTCTACCTCAGAGCCAGCTCTTCACATTTAAGAGAAATAAATTTACAAAATAAATTAACATTTACAAAAATAAAAAGTGAGCACAGAGAGGACACTAGCATTCCCTGAATTTCAAAACACTACCTGGAATATTGTCTTTATGAAGAAATTATCATCTCTACCTTTGCATTTAGGCCATATGTAACAAACTTTGGATGTACCTGTACTGTAAATGCTACCACTGGTCTCCATTTAGCCAGCAGAGAAGGAAAACAGAACTACAAAAACAAATGGCAGCAAAAAGCCCTTCCCCTAGGATTAAGTTTTCAGTAATGCTGTGGTTTCACCAACCGATGCTGCAGTTTTGTATTCCCAACAATTGTGCCAACCCTGCTACACTCAACTCTCCCACCTCACGTTATTACAGCAGAATAATGGAGGGTGCAACAATACAAAACATCAACAGCAAACAAGGAAAAAACCCTCCTGAACACTATTTACACAACTGCTCCACTTCACTTTTGCTTTCACCTATCTTCCTCTAAGGCATTGCAATAGACACCTTACCTGCAAAATATCAATTATTTAATAAAGGCTAACACGAAGCACAGATAAAATGCAACTCTTTCAAGATGAATACACAGCTGTACTTTATGCAGGCACACAAAGCCTTTTCCTTGCCTGAGGAATTAAACTGAATGTTAACAGGTATAAGTCCCTATTAAAAAAAAAGGCTCAAAACTTTTCAGTCACTGAAGTAACTTTAATATATGTGAAGTAAAAGTACATCTATTACAACTGGTAATTCTTGGCATTAATTAAACTTAATTACTTTGGAATTACTGCAGTCTTCTGGTTTCAGCCTTTTCTTCCATTACAAGCTAAACCAATCTAAAATGTAACAAAGCAAGATTAAAAAACCCCATCATGGCTTAGGGCACAGTTTAGAAATAATTTTGATTCGGCTACATCTTTAAAACTTGCAAAATCTGCTTTTCAGCTCTTATCAAGATGCAAGTGATACAAACATATATAAGATGACAACTGCTTAACAGTTAACATAAACATGAACACAGCTCTAACTCCATAGTGATACAAACAGAACAGTCTATGTCAGAAATACTATGGAAGAAGTTCATGAAATGTTCTAATTCCTCAGGCAATTATCCCACTCTAGATTATCCTCAGCTGGATAGAGCCTATTTATATGAGCATGACAGAACAAGGGGGAGAGGGTAGGTTTAGATCAGATAATTAGGGAAAAATTCTTTACTGTGAGGCACTGGAATAGGTTGCCTGGAGGAGCTGTGGATGCCCCATCTCTGGAGTGTTCAAGGCCATGTTGGATGTGGCTCTGAGCAACCTGGTCTAGTGGAACATATCCCTGCCCTGCTATGGTGGCTGGAACTAGATGACCTTTAAGGTCCCTTCCAACCCCAACCATTCTATGATTCTATGACTAATTGACTTAGGGAATTGGTACACTTGAAGTAGAAAATTTGCATCTAAACAAGAGCCATCTTTTTTTCCTCTTATATCAAAATTCAAATTTTTTACATCATAGGTTCTTGTTTTTTTTTGCAGTATTGAAGCCTAAATAAAACTGTACTTCACAGGAACTCATCTGAAATTTAGGTTTTGTTGTTGCTGGTTTTTTTTCTTTTTTTTTTTTACTTGTTTGCGGTGTTTTTTTAAAAATTAAAACCCACTACCTCAGCAAAGTCCCATTGAGCACACTTCTACTGACATAGCTAGAACTGAAAATGACAAACTCTCTAGAAATACCTTACCCCCAGCAGCTTTAGTCTTTTAAGGTAACAGTAGTGATGCCATTTACTACTTCAAATAACGAACACAGAAACAATTTACATGCTTTTGACTGATGTTACACATTAAGGCCAGCCTGAACTAATTCCAACTTCTCACCTAAGCTCCTCTCTCTCAAGTGTACAAATGGCACTGTATAAAACCCAGTTAACAATCCTATTTGCAATTAAATCCATTTCCTATTAAATTCTATGGACTTACATTTTAAGAATTATCCAACTCTCAAGTTTCATTTACAGCTTCTCAGGGTTGGACTCAGCTGAAGAAGACACTGTTCCCAGCAATCCACAGCTCTCAAGTCATGGGAAAGAGGCAGCAGTGCTCGGTGGCACTGTACTCCCCACTTTGAAGAAGTTACTATAAAGTCACCTTATTGATCCAGTTTCAGTTTACACCAAGATTATTTATTGTTCCCTTAACAGTATGCCCACAAATGAACAACGACAGACAGTCTGGAGAAGATGACACACATCCTCCTGATAAGCACAGATAAAGAGCTCTTAAGGCTTTGAGGCCCTGCATTCTTAAAAGTCAAATTCTTCCCTATGTAGTACCCCAAGCACACCATCAGGGTGTGCCTTCCACTTTTTAACAGCATTTCAGAACAAAATAACCATTTATCTGAAATCTGTTTATTGTGTTTCATGGTACTCACTATTCTAATAACTAACTTCAGTAAACACTCAAGTTGTATTTTGCCTTGCACAGATGGTTTCAGACATAAGATACAATGATGTTACAGCAGAAGGACAATAACAGGTGTCAAAGATGTGAAATTAAAGTTTTACTGTGCAGCCCAATAGTAACAAAAAATAATCAACATGTCAGTACAAAACTGTAGGAAATTTGTGAAAAAAATGGTTAGAGTGGTGAAGGAGAGGTTCTGAACACAGTAGCAGCACTCCTTCACACTTTGGACTGTGTGCAAATGCAGCAATAATACAATACCTGTATTTACGAAACAGAGGTAAGGAAACAGCAGATAAAGCTCAGTTCCTACTGTGACAGTCAAAGGCCTGCCACCATCTGGGTAAGAACAAGGCTTCTGTTACTCAAGGAAAAGAGTCAGGTGTAGAGTTCATGCACTAATGCTACTCTTCAGCTTATGCTACTGTTGACAGCTTGTCAATGAGATCATCAACAGTATTCACAAGGAGCTTTGTATCCTCCTTGTCACTCATCCGATGCTGGCCGATTTTGCGGAGGATAACATCCACGTCCTTGCTCAAAACACGGTCAGCAACTTGCATAGAGATCTGCCAGGGGACATCCCCATCCTCCATGCCATGGATAAGGCGTACAGGACACGTCACAGGAATAGGACTATTCAGCACACAGTGGTTTTCTGCTTCTCTGATAAAGTCGTAGGTCAAGGAGTAATAGCCTGCCTCATTGTGCTTTGTTCGATATTTCCATTCACCCTTTTCTTCTATTTCTTTTTGTGCCTATAAAAAAAGAGAGCAAAGAACAGATGAGGCAGATGTTAGGACTGCTTAAGAGTACCTCGAGTTATTTCTGTTCTAAAAGCAGTAAAACTCCCCCAAGCATAACATTTCACCTTGTTAATTTTTATTAGCAAAAGTGTATTCCTGTTCTCCTCACAGCAACAGAGAAGACAAATTGCCTACATTGTCACAAAAGCTGTTCTCCAAACCTCTCCTGCAAATTAATCTAGTTAAAATTCACCAATGAAATTAAGTTTCTTAGCCAGAATCTCTCAGAAAAGAAAAAGATGTATAGCCACCATGAACAGTAAATCTCCTTGGCTTTAACCAGTTCACTGATCCTCAAACGAGAAATCCTAGGGAAAAGATATTTTCCAGTGATCAGTCTTTTCCACAATAGCTGTCTCTAAATACTGTATTTCCAGATTCTTAAGTATTTTCAGATTCTGAGTCCTAAATAGTAATACTGACACTACAAAGTACTTTAGAAAAAACCCAACTAATTGGGAAAATATCCTAAGTTATTCTAAAATACACATTATTTATTGCCGTGTAACACCACATTTACTTTCCTGAAGACTAGACATTATTGCCATCAAGGAAGAATCTCAGAAGGGCAGTTCCCACTATTTAAACCTTATAGTCTTTACAAACAAACTAATCTAAAGAATTTCCTTTCTATGCACACAAGCTGTCATACTCATCTCATCCAGTGCCACCTCAACTACTTTAGTGGCTACTTCTCTATCCTTCAAAGCACAAGGATCCAATTCAATGCAAATATAAGATATTCAACACTGAAATCTAATGGACTGCAAACAGCAGGGATCTGACTTCACATCCTCTAAACCACAGTAATATAAGCACACTCTGGCCAATGCTCAAACTAGTCTCATAACTGTAAGCTTGCATTAATCAAACAGAAAACTTACCCTAAAATTTGCAGGAAAGTACAGTTTAAATAACATAATTTCTTAAATTCTTGGTAAGATTTTTAGACTGCACAAAAGCCAACCATCAATATTTACCTCAATGGGAAGCCTCTTAAAAGATGTTACAACATGATCTGCTGCTACAGCTACTCCAACCAGAGCAGCTACTTTATCTGGGCGTGCTATTGCTGCATGAAGCATCAGCCATCCACCCATGCTGGAGCCCACCAGAATCTGGAAAATAAAATTAAAAAAAAAAGAGAAGAAGGTATAGTGTTTTACAGGAAATGGCTAATAGGTTTTTTCTTCTTGCACAAAGTATCAGTTTTCACTAGTTGGTTTAACTATTTAAACCTTGGGCATAATCCTGCTGTCCTTACCCAGGCAGAACTGCTGTCACCTCCAGTGGAAATTTTGCCTGAGTAAGCACCACAAGATCTGGTATTTATTATTCTGTTTGGCATGGCTGGTTATTGCTGTCTGAGCCTGAAACACTGTAAACAAAATGAGAGTTGAAACAATTCAGTATCATATACATACTTTTATGTTTCCTTCTCAAGATAAATGCACATGGTAAAGGCTCAGTGCAGTGAAAGAAGTCAACAAAAGCAATTCATAATACAAAATTGTTTTAAACACAATAGTAGGTATTTCTAGGTTTGTAGGAGATTCCAGTTTCTCACAGTAATTTCTAAAGTAACTGAAGAAATCAAATGCTGCTTCTCCTGCCTGTTTTTTAAAGCTATTTAATCACATGGAGTATCTTGTAATCTTCCTGCAAATCCTTTAATTAATGCATCAGCATGGGACAGTGACACCTTTTCATTAACAGGGCCACACTGCACTGGAACACTTCCTTGTCCCCTGTCAGGTGGCACCTCCACTATGAGACTTTCTCAGACTCTCTGGGACATCAGCCCTGCTGTGAGCAGGAGTTTCTAACAAACAACCTCCAGGAGGTCCTGCCAACCCATGCTTCCATGATTTTGTGACCTACCTGCTTGCAAAAGAGCTCCTATGAATACGACCTCTCAAATGATTCAGCTTGGAAGAGAGCAGGTGTCACCTGTTCAGCAAAAGCTACTGTTGACGAGAGCTCTTATGGCATATTTTTGGTCAAAGTTCTACCTTGAGGGAAAAACAGCATTCTATATTTAAAAATAAAATATAACCTGTGGTCCTTCTGTAAGTTCATCCAATATAGACAGAACATCTTTTCTCCACTTCCCAATTGTACACTCTTCAAATTTACCATCTGAACTTCCACATCCTGTATAGTCAAATCTGAAAAAATAACCACCAACATGAAAGTCACGGTACTGTCAACAGCAACACAGACCCTAACTAAATACTACTGTATAATCAAATCAGCAGGGGACAAGATACCACACTGAGCATTTTCTTACTTGGTCCTGTTTATCACGATGACCAGATACCACTCAAAAAATGTCTAAATGCAACATACACAACTAAGTTATGCAGCATTATCTATCATTTGATAGAGCACCATGATTTAGAAGAATAGACAAAAAACGTCCCTTACAGACAAAACCCCCCCCCCAACCTCAGAAACTTCAATTTTATAAGTATTTTTTAAATGTACAAACTCTTTCAAATACTAAACTCAAATACAAAGACTTATGAAACACAGCATTTAATCTCATCTATCAAAGGACAGCAGCACCAAGCAAGGGCAAGTTCTTCTAAACCCATAGAAGAAACAGAGTAACTTAATCAGACTTGGCAGGTAAGGACAGTGCTTATAGAGATAACTTAAAAACCAGAACTCCTTAATTTTTAGTTTTATGCCTGCAGCCTGATTGTAACATGTAGCACTGGTTAGACTACAGAAAATTAGTGAATTTTCTGAATTACTTTCAGAATACATTCTCCTGATTTACTTCAATCTCTCTACTGACAGAAATCCTACATTTGGAAGTGGAAGAAAGACTTCTTATCTCGTATACAAGCTCCCTTAGCACAGGGAGCATCCCAATCCAAATGCCAAAGTTTACTTATTTGTGTTAAAACCCCTTCCCACAACCCATGAGACCAGTTTCATTTATTTTCTCAAGAACAATACTCCTCTATGTACCTGACGAAGGCATGGCCTAAGGATTTGCAGAAATCTTCAAGGGCAGTTGCTTTCTGACCATTCATATTTGAATTGAAGCCTGGAAGGAAAATAACCCCTGGATTCCTCCCTTTAAGTTTCTGATAGGCAATATTTGGTCGATCTGGTCGAGTAAGAAAGCTGACAGATGACTTCAGCCTGCAAACTAATAAGAGAAGCCGTTTAGTACAATCATCATTATAACCTTGGCAGAAACACAAGTTTGTTTTATAAACACAGGGTTTGGCAAATATGGACATATTACATGAAAAGAAGGTATTCTGGCTCAAGAAAGAAGAAAAAAACATCTCCTATATTCTTTAATGATTGATAACTTAATGATGATGAACCTAAAAGTTTATTGTGATTCATTCTCAAATCATTAAACGCCAACCATATAGAGAGTTCACTCAGTAATTAGCAAAGTGGTTGACTGAAAATGAACACTAAGGCTTCCTAGACTTCATCAGTCCTCATGTTTCATACCGTCTTGAATACATTCACTCATTTTACAAAAAAACCTTCCCATTTAATATCTACTTAGTTTAACCTTTTATTTTCAAAAAGCCTAATTTTGAGATTAGAGTACTCTGTGCAATGGAAGTTTACAAGCACAGGAGGTGACAAATTTTTTATTAAAATTAAAACTGAAGGATCCTGGATCCACACAATATATGGAGATATAGGGGCAAGTTCATAATCAAGAACTGGGAAAGAATCTTGTGACTAACTTTTTCATCATTACCAGAATTAAACAACATTAGCATTGTTAGAACCAAATAAATAAATAAATAATATCAAACAAGGAAATAAGATTAACAGAGGAAATGCTAACTAATTAATAATTCCACTAAATCTCAACAGCTGCTACAGGATTTAATCTAACTTTAGCAGTCAGTTGTACCTCTACTGCAGGTGAGGACAAGTAATTCACTGAGAACTGTTAAGGAGACTTAATCCACTGTATTATCCAACCCAGCAAGGTAATTTGTTAAACTGAAAGCTTGGTCAAGTCTTCTAAGACTTTGACACTCTTAATTCTTAGATTAGACTGGCTCTTCAACAGTGGGTACAGAAACTATGCAACCCAAAATAAAGCATCAGGGCTTCCTAGGGGTGGATAAATAGTGCAAAACCCAGGCCCTGACAGCATCACACTACCTTGTTGTCCTGCAGCCTTGAGTTCTGTTTTACCAGTATCAGAGAGATTACATTCGAGGGGTTTTTGGGGGTTAGTTTAACTTGGATGTGCATGAGTAAGTATGGATACATAACACATACAACAGGGTGCAGAGCTAGCATTCAACACTCTCCTACAGTCCAACAGAAATTCTATCATTTGTACTTTGTATAGATTAAAACCATTAAATTGCTCCTCAAACAATGAGGTAGTTCTTTATCCCACTGAGGCATGAGTTGTTTATAATGGTGAATGACTTCCACAGTAAAGGTTTTCAGATGCATCCACACTGTGGCTTTTAATTTGCGTGTCTCTCACTAAGTCAAAATCACTTCTTCAAGTGCCAGTAAGAGGAGACCCACCAAGAAGCACTAAATTTAATAGAAAAATAATTGGGACTATTTTTCTCCCCCTTAAGCCCTGATAGCAATCTCTGAAGCCATGCATGTCTTCCATGCTGCAGCACTCTGGAGGTGTCCTCAAATTTGACGCTGGCAGGGTTCCAACTGCAACTACAAAACACAACCACTGTCTAAGCTATTTCACAAACTATTCTTCCATTTAGTAAGTTAATGAAAACACCAGCAGCAATCCCAACCTGAATAATGCAAATCCCTAAAGCAACCACCACAGCTTAATGCAGTCAGCCTTTCACATTTTCCTTTAGACAGACAAAACTATCAGCAGCTATCCAGTAATTTCTCCTCCTGATCTTAGGAAAGACCTTGGTAAAAGCAGGGAAGCATTTCTGAAGGGTGCAAGGCAGGTATTAGTGTTTATAAAAGCAAGCTACAGACCGAAGGTGATAGCTACAGGAAGACCCCAGAACCCTTGCCTGATGGTATCTATGGAATTCTCTTCATATTGGAATCACTGTGCATTTTATGAACACCAGAAACCGTGACTGAGACCAGTGTTACATTACACATCCAAGCCAAAGAAGTTCCTTGAACAACTCTGGGAATGTTCCTGCACTGAGATCTCCCCACTGCCAGCAGCAGAAGATTAATGCTGCTGTGACAAGTAATGGACTCAACTCTGTCCATACCTGGTTTCCATTCCAGCAGGAACTGGTCCCAAAGCACCTAAAGACACACTCAAATAAACAAATACTCTGATAATGTTACTGTTATAAACACGGAGAAGGGGGGGAAAACACAGCAAAAAAATCCCCCTGTATTCAAGCTTTTATGCAGCTACAAAATATGCACTCCTACTGGCAAGTAAGTTTTATCCACTGAGCAACCTTAGGTGAGATTCACCTGTCCAATTAAAGGCAAATAATAAACTCAACAGGTCAGACAAGGACGGCGTCTGGCACATCAAGAAGGGACACTGCGTGTTTGGGCACAGACCGAGCTCACTCAGAAGTGGATGCCAGCAAAGCTTTTCTATGCCTGGCGGAGCTTAACAGGGCAGGCACATTCCACACCCGACCAAGCGAACTGGCGCACGATTCCCAGCTCCTCAAAATCCACCAGGGGCAAGAGTTTAGTGCCAACAAAACACACGTGCGAAAAACAGCTGCCACAGACACCTAGCGAACCTAGCGGGGAGCAGAAGCCTGTCAGGAACCCGGCAGCAAGGGAACCGAATTTATTTAAGAAGCCCATCCGCATCAGGGGCCGCGCCCCGGCCCCTCCCGATGGAGACGGCGCTGAAGGGGAGCAAAGGGTGCCACCCGCAGCTGCCCATCACAGCCAGCACAGACACACATCCTGTCCCCTCCGACTGGCACCCCTTCGGCTCCGAGCTTCCCGCGGCCCTTCCCTTACCCAGGAGCGCCCGGGCCGCCCTCAGCGGTGGCAGCGATCCCCGCAGGGCCGAGGCGCGGCCGGCCCGCACCAGCGCTCCCGCCATGGCCGCCATGGCCGCCGCCCGCGCACGCGCCGCGCGCCGCCCCCGCCTGGGGAGCGGCGGCCGGGGCGGGGCGGGGCGGGGCGGGCCACGGTCAGGGCCCAGCTTCCCTGCCAAACTCCAGATTTGTCAATAAAAAAGCCTAAACGTGGAGCATGCGTTTTCTAGCGTGCGTGGTTCTTCCGAGCCAGCTGTACCTTGCAGCCAAGGCCACAGGTATGCACTGGGAGGAGCGTTGCCTGCAGGTCGAGGGAGGTGATCTTGCCCCTCTGCTCAGCCCTGGTGAGAGAGACCACAACACTCTGGAGTGCTGTGTCCATTCTGAGCTCCTCGGGACAGGAAGGACACGGAGCTCCTGTGGCAGGCAATGAGGGGGATCGGAGCACCTCCCTTCGGAGGAGAACGAGGGAAAGGCCTGGGCCTGTTCAGCCTGGAGAACAGGCGCCTGAGAAGGGACCTCAGCACCGGGCTCACACCTCCTCACCTTCTCTCAGCTATGTGAGGAACCAGAATTACATCTTCATTTCCTTTTATATACAGGCCATAGCAGCCACAAAGACAAGAAAATAATCATAGAATCACCAAATCATTTAGATAGGAGATCTCAAATATCATCTAGTCCAACCTTTGACTAAATACCACCACGTCACCTAGACCACTCTGCCACCATCCAGTCATTTCGTGAATGCCTCCAGAGATGTCCCTCCACCACCTCCCTGGGCAGCCCATTCCAATGCTTGACAACCCCTTTTGTGAAGAAATTCTTCTGATGTCCAACCTCCCCTGGCACATGAAAATGAATGCTAGGAAAGGCCAGTGCCTGCCAAGGTAAGGATGTTTTCCCACCCAAGCACCGGGCCATAGGTCATAGGACACAGCAGAGGAGGTTTTTAAGGCTCAGATTTGTGGTTTGCAATTGCCCGAGAGCCTTTAGGGTAAGCAGGTATTTGACTCCCAGGCAGGAAAGCTTGAAGGGCTTTCATGAGCAGTGCAGACTGATCATAAAAGGGGGTGCCTACCACCATGCTCTACTGACCTCGTCTTGATGCACACCAAGACACAACCCACCCCACTTCATGATGATGATGGCAAACCCAGTGAAAACAAATCAGTCATAAAACCACACTGGTTTTCATTTCCACAGTGAGTTAATGCTCTCATTCAGGTCATGTCTAAATCAAATATTGGGAAAACTTCGAAATCCTTAAACTCCAGCAATTTCTGGTTTGCAGTTAAACAACAAAAAAATTTGCCAATATCCAAAGCTGGTGATAAATTTTTCAAACACATTAATAAAAAATGAAAAATGTATTATATTATGTACAAGCAGAAAACAGACTACACTCCTAATTTCACTGCCCTCTGAAAGATTATTTTCAATAGCTCTTCAATGAGAAAATACATGGAATAGTTCAATTAAGTGTTACTGAGAAATACAGTATTGTTTGCACAACTGTATACAACTGTTTAAAAGACAAGCAGAAATGTGTTACGATAATGCAGCAAGAAAATATTTGAAACAAATGTATTTTTAAAAATGTTTATTGAAATGCCTTCATTGCATCATGCAGGATATAAAAATTATTAGAAAACCTTTATAACTATACTTAGGAGTAAAATCAAGATACATCAGGGAAAAATAATAACTGTATAAACAAAAGCAATTTACTTGATAGTGTTTTAAATTATAGATTACAGGTTGTGATCTGCACAGATGATAACAATTATCTCACAACAACAGTCTCTTCTTTTATGCTTCAAGTCGAAACTGATATTTGTCATGCTAGAACAACCACATCACCTGTGTATACCACAAACCTGTTCATTACAAGTTACAGGGTTTAAAAAGTATAACAAAAATATTCTGCCAGCATACTTCTATTCTGTTTTCAGTTTATTTGTTCAATCAAAAGCCATTAACTTTTCATCAAGGAAAAAAAAGGCAAATGTGCTTTCTTCTAGTACACAAGCCACAGAACGTGTAAGTTTCAGTTACTGAAATAGAACCTCTTCAAAGTCATGACACTTTCTTGAAGTTCATTTCAATTAAATAATTTATATTTTTGCAATATTACTCAAAGACTTGGAGGTGATTTTAAAATGGGAGACCGCTGCACCCTCAGTATCTTTGCTGTTTTAGGAATCTCAATCCCTACGGCTTGAAACTTTCAGGGGTTTTTATTCATACACTGCTTAGTGTAAACTCTTAGAACTCAACTCTCTCTTTTTATTCTATTTGACAGCATTATTCTGTGCAGATATACATTAAACAACAAAACAACTCTCTGGGACTGAAAGCTTGGCTCCAAAGAATTCAGATAGGCAGAGATTTTGGTGCTGGCTTCAAGGCAGGCAATGCTTGAGAGATTTCAATAGAGCATTCACTTGGCACAGAGTAAGATTAGAACCACACTGGGATCTTACTACATTAAAGAAAATTGCTGTAGGGTCCAGAACCAGCTTATTCTGTTTAACAGGGAAGATTAAAAAAAATCTCTCTTTATGAGGAAGTTAATACATGTGTTTCTATTTCTCATCATAGTGGAAAAAAATGCATCTTTATAAAGCTATTTTAAATTTTTTTTTTTGTTGTTGAGCTCCATAGATGGAAACTTTAAACATACAGTTGTTGCCACGAAGTGTTTGAACACACAGAATATAACAATTTAATTACATTAAAAGTCATTAAGAGTTTTGGCACTGTCCCCTTACAGAAACTTAGGTACAAGGAACAATATGAAAAACGTAAGGGAATCCTGTAACTCTTTGGCTCTGTTGTAACACTTAACTACTAAGGCAAGAACTGTGTGTACCTTAGGGCTGTTTTTTTGTTTGTATTTTTATAAAATACTTGACTAAAAGTTTTAAAAAGTCACCTAATCATCTATAAATGTCCAATGTTGCATATTAAAATATATGCTTATTACACCTTTTCGTTTCACTACTAGAATTTTTGCATACCAGTGAGAACATACACACTTGTAAACTGTTCAGTATAAATTTATGAAGACATTCTCATAAAGAGAATTTGTGTAAGAGAATTTGTAGAAACTTATCATTCAATCAAGTAATTAAAATTGCCTGATTATCCATTTTGGAGCACTATGATTCTCTCAACAGCTTTAGCTGGTTCATTCCTATAAAGATCAACTACAACAGGTAACAAGCCCCCTTTTCAATGCATTTGTAACCTCCTGTCAATCTGAGGTTTTGGGTGCACATCATAAGGAGGACATTTCAGGGAATTATTCACTGGCTTTTCAGCTGTCACTAGCTATGGCTAACTTCATTAGTTTTGTTATTGCAGGATGCCCTGTTGCTCCCCTTTTATTATAACATGAAGTGGGTGTAGCCTTCTGCTCCTGTAACAATGACATCCATCCATATCCTCATGGCTTCTGGAGAAGGAGCAACCATGTAGTAGATGCGGTCATGGGTCTTAACACTGAAGGTCAGCAAGGGGTTGGGACTCTAGGATAAAACACAAAGAGCATATCCAAAGAGTGAAATCAGCACCATTTATTGGTACCAGAAGTGGAATTGCTTACAGGGATATTTATGAATAGAATTAAGAAGAAAGATAAATTGCTGTACCACCGCATCTTATATTGCAGAAGAGATGCATTTAAAGTGTTTGTAGCCACCATAAACACCTTTCACAGCATTTCCCAGTAGACTATTATACAGTACTACAGGGCTCCAAGCTGTTGTTTCATGCCCAAATAACCAACTCACCCACTCTGCCCAGTGACTTTCACATATTGTTCACAGCTTATTTAAATTACAGATGAGAAGCAGGGGGTGCCATGAGGTGCTGGCACAATTAACTCCCTCCCTGGGACAGAGACATGCAGCCAGCCCTTGACTTGTCCAAGCCACTGATTTCAATGGTCTTGCCACTGGACTAAGGAACTCCTTGCAGCAAACCCCACTTTGCAGGTAGACACTTATCTCTGCTTCCATCAATATAAAAAAACCCCAAAACAGTGCTGATCACTGATTAGCTTCCTCTTCCTTTTCCTCCACTCCAGGATTCTTTTTAGTATTTGTTTTTTTTTTCCCCCAATAATGTTAGTTCTCCCTTTAATTTTACAGCAGCAACCATACTTTGGGTACTCTATGTGATATGTGGCTAAAACAGCAATAGCAAAGTTTACCTTATATGCATTCTTTAGATGATCATAATAGACTTCTTCAATAGCTTGAAAATATATTACACCTTTTAATTTAGTTTCGTGTTTGTCTAAAATGGAAAAGAGAGAATGATTTCAGAACTGAAATGAACAGTAAAAAGCAAGAGCTTAATTTGCATTTCCATAGATGTTCAGCTGATAAGTAACTGATTTAACAGTTGTCCTTCTGAAATCCCAAGGAAACCTTCAACCTTTCTTACTAGTTTTTTTGTTTTGTTGACAGTTGCATTTTTGATTTTAATATGTCTCCTTTTTCACCTAGTTTCCAAGGATAAGAGCTTTTATAATTTCCTCATCTAATTGCAAGTCACTCCCTTCACTGAAGTGTCTAAATGTTATGGAAAGTATTAGCCCACAGAAAGACAGGTGTCTCTCAGATATATCCACTCTTCCAATTCCATGAAAACCAGCCAGACTTCACAAAGGCTAAGACCTCCAGTTTGCCTTCAAGGGAAAACTGTAATGATAAATTTTCCATACAATCTGACAGCAAAACCTTTATATTAGAACACAGTTTGTGCATGTACTTTTTAAAAAACATGCTTTTTCACATGTGAACTTAAGAGTCACCACTATAATTTTTTAGAAGAAAAAGGGGCAGGGCAGCATCCACCCTCCATTTTCCTGCAGTGGAGAGATAAATGGTTAAAAAGTATCCCAACTGCATGTGGACACTGAAAGGCAAACTTCCTTTCATTCCCAGCACTTTTGTATGAGGGGAATAGAATGCTTTCTGCCCCCAAGTCATAGTGTCATCTCAACACTGAACAGTCATGCAGAACATCTTTATCAGTCCCATGAGGGATTCTGCCGTCATTTAAACACTTGGGGAACACTCAGCTTACATGCTACGTATACCTGCAGGCAATTCTGAAAGCTTCATATGATGGCAAAATGAAATCCCAGAGAGCAAACGATGCAGCTTTTCTGCCAGCCCCCAGAGAAGCAGTACTGAAGCACTGAGGTACAGGATTATGAGATTACAGCACACTTATACTGAGATAAACACAGCACTATACAAAGTGTGCTGTCTGTGCACTACAAGTAAGCAGGGGATTCACTCTCTTTTCAAGCCCTACTTGGGGCCTTGGTTACCAGACTACTTCAGGTACCCACAAGCTCCCATCAAAAGCATTTTGGTAGAGTTCCCTGAATGCTCCAGTTCAGAAAGTGCAGATGCTTCAGTCACCACACTAAGCTGTCAGACTTCAGGGTAAGTTCTTGGTTCAGTGCATTGGCAGAACTAAAGCATTATCTCAGTACATTCACTTAGAGTTCAGTAACTCTGAATTTACAGGACCAATATTTATTTTGGAAATCTACTATGTATTTAAAGATCTAAATGGATCCTCACTCATACAAGCAGCAGCATTTTAGTGCAGCTGGTACAGACTCCTCATAAAACTGTGCTTGTTGGCTGGAGTTCTTGAGACATTAACAAAAGTTTTCTTTGGTAATTGATATTACATTACGGCAACAGTACTGCACTCAAAAGTCAAACCATTAAATGTTAACATAACTACTAAAAAAAGACAAATATCAGTACCAGATGGGAACACAGTACTGTGTGTTGCCTTCCTAACCAATAAACCAGATGTTAAGAACAAAATAAAAAATGTTTGTCACATTCTTCATTGTATTACTGCAAACTAGTAAGAAATATTCAGTGGGTATGTGATGAATGAATGTAATTAATTCAATTTTAATTTCCTTATGAGTTGCTGGAAAGCAGTTATGTCAGTAAAGTAAATGAAACTGTTTGGGTGGTTTTTGTACTCGGTGTTTTCTTCTGCATCTTAGCAATGACCGTCCTGCATATGCCTCTTTCTGGCCTCTCTGCACAATATTCAGAGCACAATGTTATTTTTGTGGCTTCCTCTGAACTGAAATTTCAAAGTCAAACCACGTGTATATTTGCACAGCATTTGGAGAAATAATTATGTTCTTAAATCCCTCATTTCTGGGTTTACCCTAAGGTAATGGAGTAATGTAATGCTTATAATGGCTCCAGATATTGGTAACACAACTTCGTGTACACAAACACCTTTGGAGTACTGCGTATTCTTCATCTGAAATTCCTTGCACTTTCAAAACAAGGCAAACTCACTAAGTCTACCCCTGTACGTTTAATATCCTGAAAACCTTTTCTTCACATTAAGCACAGGACTGTGGAAGTGTTCACTTCAATTTTCATCATTAGTATAATAAATTATATTATTGTATGAAGGGTACAAGAAATCATTCAGTCACTGGGGGAAGTACTTAAAATATGTGGAACCATTATTCTGTGTACTGATCATCTTCCATTTTTTCTCTTGCCCATCTGCATCTCCTCCTTGGTTTTGTTTTGTACGCTCAATTCCGCCTTACCTGGCATGAGGATCAAACGCTATAGGGAAGGGTTCACATGACCTCTAAGTGAATGGATGAAATGGAAATCTAAGTTTTATCTGGACTCCCTACTTGTTCAAAACTCAGCTGAGTTTGATAAGAAAATAGAAGAACAGATATACCCTAGCAGCAATCCTGCAACCTACCTGCATAATAAGTAAAAGTTCTCTTGTTTCTGTCAAAAACAAACCACCGTTTTTTCCACGTTTTAATTTTTCCTCCCATTTTAATGAGAAAGCCTCGGCAGGTCTTCTCAGTGAGAGAAATGTGGTAGCAGGTCTCTATGTTGTGCCCAGCTGTCTCAATGTGACTGCGTAGGTCAAAGTCTTCCTTTCTAACGGGCAAATAGCGAGTCAAGGGACGGGCCTACAGGAAAGAAAAGAAAATAATATTGTTTTTAAGAGAAGCCTTATCATCTCCTGCTCCTTCTGTTGCGAGGACATAACTGAAAACTGCTCATAAAGTCTAAGAATAAATGTAAGAAAAATAAAGAGGTTTTACTGCAGCTCTAATTTTCTTGAAAAGAAAAATTCTTTAAACTTCCAACTTTACAGTATTGGATAACTTTGTAAAAGCCAGATAGAGCATAGAACTTTCTTGAAATCAACAGCTGATAAGCTAGTAAAACAGAGGCCACAGCACAGAAAAGTTGTCTTAGACAATTTTTTAAATTCTAGAAAACTTTTTTTTTTTTAATTCTAAGACAATTAAATGTAAGGGTGTGTTGCTGCCTTAGATGAAGTCCAAGAACTTCATAAGTAGGATGTGAAGTAAACCCTTCTGGATCAAATACTCACTGCACACGTCACTCTTTAATTTTAATTCTACTGCTACAGGTATTTTCATGCAGAGTATAATATATAAATAATAAGAACATGCAAATGCAGGTAACATTAATAATGGGAATGAACTGTAATTGCCAGTTAGTTTCACAGGGATTGTGGTGAACAAACAGAATTATTTTCGGCTGAATAAATGAACTGTGATAACTAGTTCACAGTATGGTATGGAGAGCTGCATCCCTCTGCAAGGACAGCAAAGCAGTGCAGGAGACAGTCCCTCCTTCTTGACTGCAGTTCAACACTGCAGCAAGCCTGGATAGTGTCAGCTGGGAGAACAAGCAGGAGGAGATAGTCATTTGGAACCTCTGCCAACTGAGGGAATATTCTTGTTTTCTGTGCCTGGAGGATCTATGCACTATGACCACCCCCTCATTTTAAACACAGAAGCAGTTCCCCCAGAGAAGGCTCCTGCTGCAGCTGAGGCAGAGAGGCTACTTTGGAACAGAAACTGATTTTAGATGCTTTCAAGGATCTGTGAAAGGAGCATCTCCCTGTCTCTCTCTCCCCCTGGACTCCAGATAAGTCGGTGACGTGGAGAAACTAATCTGCCCCTGCTCCATTCCTCAAGTTAGCCTTTTAAATCCCACTGTGAGTCTCAAATCAAAGGGACTTTCCCTCACTGCATTCTTAAGAGCCTCTTGGTGCAATAGGAGCTGTGTTGCTCACAAGAACTCTTAGCACCCTTCTAAAATTCTGCAGTCCTGTATGATACGAACTGGCACCAGGTCTGGCAAGTGCAAAGGTGGAGTTCCTTCCTCTTGTTTACATTTCTAAACATCAAAACATGCTGGGGAAAAAGAAATTGGTTTCTCTGTACAAAGGAAAGAAAAAAGAAAAAAAAAATCAGTAATTTTTAACTGATTTTTGACGTATGTTTTTTTGTCTTCCTGCCAATTCAGTCTTCTCTCTGCCAAGTCTGACAATTAGCAGTAATTGACAGGACATTCTATTATGACACATGCATGCTCTAATTTGGGATAAAGATACCAGCATTGCATTGTTGTTTACACCACACTTGAGTTGTCAACAAAATTTCTTAGAAAAAAAGAAGGCAAGCAAGTAAAATTTAACATTGTCGATTATATTTTAGATAAAAACAAATGAATGAATATATTGAACTAGAAACAGCTGGTTAAACATCAGCAAAGGTAGCACAGATGAAACCAGAAAGACATTCCAATCTTCTGCACTCAAATACATCGATTAAGATGGAGACATTGTCTTGCTCTGGCATACCAGTAATGACTGTCTAGTCTCTTTGCTGTACTTTATAGATATTATTGGTTTTGGAGGAATAAACAAATAGGTAAGACCCTAAGCCTAAAGAAAACTCAAGGTACCTCTAAGCCCAAAGAAGAAGCAAAAATATGTTCGAGGTAACACTTTTTCAATTAAGTAATGTTTCTCATGTTGTACAGTCCCATTAACTTTAGAAAAAAATAATATTTACTCTCTACTGTAGATGTGAAGCTGAAAAAACTTCCTTATTTTTTTTTTTTCTTTTTGGTCAAATGTTTGGAAGTATAAATTCACATTTCAAGGTATTTTCTGTATTGAAAGAAAAAGCAAAACAAAACAAAAACCCCACCAACTCCACACCAATGGTTTATAAAATTAAGAAATCCACACATTTCTGTTGTTCTGGCCAAAAATTCTGCTCTGCCTATATTCAGTAACAAACTTTATAGGACTAATATTGATACTTTATATATAAAATGCTAAATAGATATCTATGCTATTATCTAACTTGAAATGAATACTTGGCTCCAAGAGCCCAAACATACTTTTAGTAAAACAACTGCACCTCAGAAATACTAAATCCATCTGTTCAGCTGAAGGCAGTTCTGTTGGCATTGGCAGAAATACACTTAGTCCTTTTCTGTATATGAAGGGGAAGTCCTGCACTTCAAAACCATTTCACATTCCCATATCTGACCTGTGCTCTTTGTTTCTCACGTATTTTGACTTCTTTTTCAATTAATTTTTGCCTCTGGCTCGTTTCTTCTTCCAGTCTTTTCTCCAGTTGCTCTCTGCGTCGTTTTTCTTCTTCCAGAGCTCGTTTCTTAGCTTCCATCTCCCGTTCCTAAATACCATAGCACACATAGAACTTCAATTATATGCAAAACTATAATTGGCAATGTCATTTCTAAGCTAGGGCTAAATATCTTTTTGTCCCTTAAGTAAGCAGAAATTATATCCAGAACAATGGACTGAAATTTGGAATAAGAAATAGATAATGAAATAGAAATGAAAGTTCTTCTTCAGCAGCTTCCCCAGCAGGTGTCAAACCAATGCTGACCAAGTTTCTGGGGATTCTGCCATCAACTTATCCTTTGAGGTAGCAGATATTGCACATGGGCTCAAGCTTGTAGCGTGAGGTGAAGCCAAGGGGGAAGAGGTATTTTTTAGGTGTCTATTAGGTATAAGCTGAGTAGGTTTCTATGTTGCATTAGAAGAATATTATCCAAACTGACATGCCTACTCTTAGTTACTTAAAATTACACTTACTCTGGTCTCAAGCAGCCGAGTCTTTTCAGCATGTGCTTGTTTGAGAAGTCTCTCCATCTCCTCTATTCTTGCAACGTTTGAAGTGCTAGCACTGCAAAAAACCCCATTATTTCTTATTTAAAGTAATAGCTGGTATTAAAAAAAATAATTTGCAGCCCAACATAATTTAAGCATGGAGTTGACAGTGTTCAGATCCAATTCACTGCAGTAGCCACTAACAAAAAAAAGAAGCTCACGTGTGGTGAGCTGATGAATGACTACAACGGTTCTGTTTCTTCTGTACTTTGAGTACCCACAAATTTTATGCATTTCTACAAAAAAAGTATTTATCTTGCCTTAAACATGGTAAAATATATTATACATTTTTAATTGGTCAGAACAAAGTATCATAAATTGTTTTCCTCTAAAGTCTGATATGGCTAGAAAATATTCTCAAACACCATCTAAAACAGTCTGAATTAATTTTGCTTAAGGGAAATTTTGTCAAGAAAAATTAACCACCCATCTTCCAGATTTTATCAACAAAATCAGCTCACACTCTTTTCTTCTTTCACCAAAGTCTGCCTTGTGAGAAACAGAAACATCTGTTGTAAAGGGTCCTTTTCTGGCTTTTGTATTGATTTGGGCTATTTGTTTCTTTGTATTGCTTTTTTTTTGTTTCCCTTTTGGCATTGGCTGCGAGAGTCAGAAGGAAGCAGAAGAGCAAACAGTACCAGTGAAATTCAACAGCTGTTGGGGCTTCCCAGTCCTGGGCTGGAGACTGGACTTACAGGATGGTAAGCTCAGACAAACACCATCCTCCTTCCAAAGGGTCAGAGCAGGAAGTCAGAGACAGAGAAAGGTTTTGTATCACTTGCACTTTAGCTATTATCATGGCACACTGGCTATCCATTTAAAACAGACATCCTCAAAAGCCAAGTCCTTATGTTTCTCCTTTAAAAAAACCAAAGCCAACACCAACCAATGCAAAAAATCCCAAGCAAACCAGCCAGCAGAATGACTGCCACTGGTATTTTCTGAAACTCTTAACACTGAAGTGATAATGACTAGAAGGGGAAATCAGAGGGCTTCCCTGCCACAGGAAACAGATGCTAAGTAAAACACTATGTGCTAGCCAAAAAAAGCTGTCCTGGTGTTCACAAGGTATTCATAGTGCTGTGACAAAGTTGTACTTAATGATCAGCCTCTATTTATGCTTGTGAAACTGCTGGGTCAGGACTGTGAGCAGGAATGAAAGCATTACCATAATGTCAGGAATAAAAAACAGACTGTCGGGAGAAAATTGTTTGCACACAATTTTGAGACTCGTCTGGACTTTTAACACATCATGGAAATTCCTTTCATCTGACAAATGGTGTCTGAACTGACAGCCTCTGAAGAGGAGAAAAGCAAGCCTTTCAGTGTCATATCTTCATTTTTACTGATCCAGAAAAGGGAGAGGAAAGGGCAAAGAGACATTTGGAGGAAGCCTCAGTGTTTCAGCTTAAGCATCTAGCTCTTAAACATGCTGGACTTGTAGAACAAGTGTACGTCATCAATGGCACATGTCCTTGAGAAATTTCCTATCAGAGGAAATTCCTTCCCTGCAGTGATCACGTGAGGAAGCACTGATTGCTCTGTAAACTTCAGCACTGTCACTTAACTTTTCCATATTTTTATTTTCCATCTTTCAATGAACAGGTAAGATGTAGTTAAACCTGATTATGAGGAGCTAGACAAATATGATGCCTGTCTAATGATCTTACATTTTCTTAACCACTCAGCAGCATCCACACTATCACAGTGTCAACATGTACATATTCTCTTTTTTCATTATGACCATTGGAGGAGCAGAAAGAAAGAAGATTTACCTGGAAATGTTATCTGGTGAGCATGCTGATATGCTTGTCTCCATACTGTCAGAACTGTCTAAGCTTAATGTGTCAAAGGCATGGTCCTTGTAACTACGATCTGGGTAATGGAAACTGTTCAAATACACATTGGATTCTGATGCTGTTCTGCTGTAGAATTCTGGAGACTTCTGCCTTTGGTTTTCACAGATGCGCTGATGGTTATACCCTATAAAGCACAGAGGAAACACTGATTTCACACCAAAATTATGTGACAGGAGCATAACTTGTTAGCAGCACAAGCATTTTGAACATCACCTCAGTCTTTACTGCACTGTGACCAAGATACTACAACACTGCGGTTAATTTTACAAGTTAATCACACTGAAATAAAAGCTTTAAATACCTGTTTTATCTATGATGGATTCAAATATATGCACATTAGCATAGCTGACTTTTCAATAGATGTTCTTGTATGTGTATTATGAAAATCTAATTTGAAAAAATGAAATTTACATTTTAAAATGAAAATTTGGCCTAATCTGGAAAGTAATGCAGTTAAATTCAGAAATGTAGAAGAAATGACACTGACTAAATTAGAGAAAAAAGAGAAACATCCTGATATTCAATATTCTTAAGTACTTGTCTGGTTTACTTCAGTGAATATGGATTTTTTTTTTTTTTGGTCTATTTGGGAAACTTTGCTTTCTGGTAACTGCAATTGGACTCTTAGTTTCAGCTGAAATAATACAGGCTGCTTGTTATAAAATCTTAGTTACTAGTATAGAGGTACTTTACTGGAGTTTTGAAATTGCAGTTCACCCTACAAGACTGAAGCAGAATCTTATAGCCCAATGATTCTGAAGAAAAACAAGGTTAATGCAAAGGTTCTTCTGTTACTTTTCCACAAACACACTTCTGAAAAATCATCCTTCTTGAAAACATTGCTTGGCAATGTGTCCTTTGAAAATGTCTCTTCACAATTATTTTTATCTCATGTCTACGTTGCTCTTTGAAAGTAATGCAGACTTAGTTGACTTGTTGAGCTTGCCTGATGAGGAAGAGCTGTCATTTTAACTGCTGAAGTATTTCACAGTGCCCTTTTAAGGTTGTTCCATCTATGTGATTACAAATGCAACTGCACTGCTCATCTTTTCCTTCAACGAGTGCAAGAAGTGAGACTTTCTCATAGTTCTGATAGGTTTATAATATTCTCTGCACATTTCTGACCCAAATTCTGAGCTGCTGGCAGAGCTGGAGATTAGGAAAGACTGATAGACTACATGAAAACCTCATATTCTTACAGGAAGGCAGCTACTGACATTCTACATGTTTAAGATAAACAGACATGGGAAAAATGCGGACAAATGTACAAATGCAGCAAGGTCCAGATAAAAATTTTTACTAGATGCCATCAAGACACTGATGTTAAGAAAGCATGCTTAAAGTGCAGTACTTTTCTGCCTTATTCTCATTCCTTATCTGTGCATACAAGGTTACTCTCTGGTATTTTTTGCCATGCCAGAGCTGGGAGAATCCCGATTCAGAGAGCAACAACTGCAGTTATCTGAAAGATGTGTCTTCAGCTGAATAATTAAAGCATGTCATTAAAGAAACTGTGCCCTACAAGCATTTCCAAGGTAGTTTTTTCCTCACCTCCCTCTCTACCATACAAAGCTTTCTTGGAGACAGTTAAAGCTGGTTTCTAAGGAACTAAGAGGACTCACTTGCCATTTAAAAGAACACCACATTTCAATCAAAAATTCAATCACATTGATTAGTAAAAGAGACAAAAGGGACACAAATACACCTCTGCAGTCATAAGTAATAGCATCACACAACACAGGTGTTACTGATTCACATGTGTGGTTTGCTTTTTCCCCCTTATTTTGGCGAATGCTTCTGTTATTGCAGATAAGCAATTACCTTTCATACTCGAACCTTTGGAATGACTAATTGCTCCTGTAAAATGGTTATCAATGATTCATTAGGGAAAGAGAGAAGAAAATTAATTACTGAAAGCACTTTATTCAAATGCATGTTTTTCTTTTGAGCCCTCTACAAATCCTTGCCTACTCAGAAACCTTAATTCCATATTTCATATTTCACTGAAAAATAAACCCATCTAAAAGGCATAGAGCAGCGTAGTAGTGCTACAAACACTCTACCCCTTAAAATAAAGAACCCATTTTTGAGGAAAACATTTACCAGTCAAATTTATGCAATCATGCAAATATAACTAATCACTCGAAGAAATCAACATTTGTTAGGCTGCAAAATGAGATGCATTCACAGAAACAAAGCATAATTCAGAGTTCTCCTTTTATCTTCATGCTGTAAGCAGCAGGCAGCTCAAAGCTCAGGATCAGCTGCATACCAACACCACGAGGCTTCACAACCAACTCGCCTCTGTTACAGCCACACCTACACACTGGGCAGGCACAATCTGTTGTTCAAGGAATTTTTAACTGCTCAGGTACCTATTCACACAACATGCACTTAAAAATATTAGACTCCTTGTAAGATCCAGCACTTAACTAAAATTTCCCACAAGCCAAGATTTGTATCAGTTAAGTCTAACCTGATACAAGAGCTAAAATATTTGTTGTTGCGTTGGTTTGAACTACAGAGCTCCACTGCTCTGCAGCAAACCCGTAAACTTAACCATGTTAACAGCCATACTGTTCAGAAAAATATTGCAAAAGTCCATAAAGCCATGTCATCAAAGAAAAATATTCCAAAGGAGTTGCTGCAGAATCACAAAATCCAAGTATACCACCACAAAATTATGATGAGAGTAGAACTAAAGGTGAAAGCTGTTATTAAAAGTGGCACTGTCAAGTATGTAAAAAACCCACTAGTATTTTATGAAAATGATCCCATTACATTTCTCTTTTCTTTTTCTTTTATTCCTATTCTTTCTTTTTTCTCTTTTTTCCCCCTTTTTAAAAGACTGACATTAACATGTCAAGATAGATTTGCTGTGTGGAAACATGCCAAAGTAGGAAGCCCAAGTCTGTCTACCTTGTCATTGTCACCCACAGAGCTGCAAAGATTTCTAAATTTTCTGCTCTACTTGTGTGGCTATGAGAAAGAAGCAAAAAATTAGGTATGTGCAAAGCCACAGCTCTGCAGATATTAGCTTAAGTCAGAAGTTTTGTTGTGACAGGTTATTTGACAGCAGGAAAAAAAATTTTGAAATGCTGTCATTATTTAACAATTATTTCAAACTTTTTCAAGAGTCTAGGAACTACTTGACAGTGCTGATGCAACTGGTACTTTTGCAAAAACATCACATGAGAAATACAGCCAGGGAAGGAGATATTTTCATACCTTTTCTGTTTTTTCCTGAGTTTGACAAGAGTGAAAAACAAACAAAAAAGGCAGAATGCTTTGAAAAGTTTCTCGATTGTTTGTACAAATATCCCTTGCTTGCAGTATGCTGTTTTTTTATACAGAGCTTGGAAAGGACACAAATAATCATTTTGCTGCTACCTAAGTTCTCTGTCCCAACAGCTTTGTTTCTAGTGCTGTGTTTGGTCTTACACCTTTATTCCCAGCTAACCATTCCTTCTTCCCTTCTGGAGTCCATCCTGCAGTCAGTGGGACTGCCTTAGCCAACCCTCCCTCCTTGCTCCTGCCTGTCCTTGTGCAAGCTTCTGGCACCCAGCACTTCCTGGGAGCCCCAAGCATCCACCTAAGCACAGGGTGAGGAGGTCTCGAGGCTGTGACAAATAGCGGCTTCTTCATCCTGTCTTTGCATGTGGTTTGGTTACAAAAAGGCATGGCCATGGGAGGTGAATTTATAAATACAGTCTTTCAAAAATACCTCATGAATGGCTGCTAAGAAATACCTTTTTCCACTAATAATCTATAACAAATACGTGTCCTCTAAAATGTTTAAGTTGCCCTTAACTCAGGCTATGGTTACTGACAGTGACTGTTTCTTTCAATAACAATTCTTGAACTCATATGACTGACTGAACACGGTTTGGTAATCCTGGAATAGAGACTATTTAGTACTTAAAAACCCATGAAAATCTTTATTACTGTATCCAGCCTGAAATTTATTCATAGATATTGCTTGTTCCTGCATAAAGAAAAATCCATTAAATCCATGTTCGGACCGAAGAGGCTGTTCTCAATTTCCTGATTTAACTTTTAACTTTTTCCTTATTTTTTCAGCTCAGACTTTTACAGTTACCTCCTTAGAATGAAATAAGAAAAACTGAAGAAAGCATATTAGAGAAAACTCCTTTCAGACCATGACTAGCTTAGTGATAACACTCAGACAGTATCTTTAAGCCAGCTTAGCTGCTACTGCCTCCAGCCAGCCTTGGATATAGTTGCTTTCAGATCCACATGCACCCACCAGAACATCTGGTCTAGAACTTTGCTCAATGCTGTCTAAGTCGAGCCCTAAGGAGCACAAGAAGCTACTGACACCACATCTGGAGCACACCATCCTCTTTGGATAGCAGTGTGTGGGTCACTGCTTGATAGCCAGGGCTCCAGACTGAGTGGATGAAGTGGCATTTATCACGTGAGACCCTGGCTCTGCACTGAAGCCAGCTCCAGTGCACTGGGTGCAGCTCTATGCCCAAGGAATCAGGAAGCCAAGACTCCCATGTCGTTTCCAATAGATCACCCTGGCCTCAGAAAACTGACAGTGAAAAACCTGTCAAGTGGGGAAAGGAACACAAGGAAAGCAAGCACTGACTCACTACCTATGACACATAGAGAACACTTTTCATCTATTTATCACCTTTTCTAGGTGAAACTTTTGGAGCAGGAAAAGATTAGAGAGCTCATATTTATCTCTATAATCAGTCTCTATACATTTACGGAGTTCCACTGATTTGTCAGTAAATCTTCTGAAAAATACTCACTTATTCAGAAAAGGCAAACCTGACCTACCTCGAGAATGCTTTTACAATAAATAAACAAACTGTATTTACTGTAATATAAACATTTAGCACTGAGTGATGGAATAAAAAAACATCTCCAAGGATGTCCACCGACATGACATCTGGCTTGGTTTTCAAAGATGTATTTAAAAATGTCTGATTAAATTAATCGTTGTTAGTCAGACTCAAGTCCTGTTTATTTTAGTGCAAGACAAGTAAGATTTCATAATTTTAATGGACAATGATATTCCATTTCAGTGGCCTTGTATGGTGCATTGAAGCAGTACATCCTGTTCAGAACATTACCCAAATCTCACTATTCCACAGAAATTAACTTTCTTTACTTTTGACTTTGGAGAAAGTTTATTCTCCTTCCATGTGCTGAGTATGGGTGTGAAGTGTGAAGGGAAACCAGAAATCCCACCAAGTTTAACTCAGTCCCTTCCCTGCTCAAAGCACGAAGGGACTTCTATTAAGGCTTTACCTGTAAGGCTGAATGAAAGGTGTCTGAAGGCTGTTTCTCTGGCCCTCCTGTATAGCTGGATAGAAATACTCTGGGATCTGACTCCAGCCACCTGACTTGGATATTCCTGTGCTTGCTGAGTTCTGCACTGCAGTGCAGAAAGAGCCCTGCAAACACTTTTGTGATGTGTTACCCAGACAAAGGAACTTTCCCCAACCTAGAAACGTGGCACTTCAGTGCAAAAGCAGTTACACTCTTCAAGTTCCTCCCACAGCAATAAATTGTAGGAGCTTGAGCTTGAACAGGACGGGAATAAACCCTTTAGTAACTACTAAGAGAGGCCACAAGGAGCTTGAGGTTGAACAGAAAGGGAATAAACTACTAAGAGAGGCCACAAATGATCCTTGTGTTCCTAAATCTTCCTGTTAACACTTTGAAAATCCTGTGACAGTTCAAATAAAGCACCTGTGAGCAGCACTGTTTCCCTATGGCAAAGCTGATGTTTTAGAAAAGGACATGTAGAACTGTCCTCTTTCCCAGTACAAATTCATCCCTTAAGGCTCTCTTCATAATTTTTTATTCCCATTCAAATTGCTGGATCTTTCAAAAAATAACAGCCAACTAGTATGACAAGCAGTACAGCACATGATTCCTCAAGAGCATATGAAAAGTGCTATGCCAACTGGCCCAATGAATACGTCTCTCTCCTTCTCCCCTGCCTCTCTTCTTTGTCAGACCATAATTCGATTTTGATTCGTGAGGTTTCTCTCTTTCTCACTCTTAAGAAATTTGACCCTACTTTTAGATTGTCTTAATTGCACAATGACAAAAATTGAACAATAAAAGTGATTTATTTTTAAAACCGTTGCCTGTGTTAGGTTTGGTAACACTTTAAAATTGTGTTTTAGGTCATACACTAACACTCCTTGCAACCATTTAACAGAATTATTTCCAATTTTAAATACTTGATCTCTTGTCGCAGTTTAGCCAAAACATCCCTATTGATTTTCAGACTGAAATCATCACAATGATGAGTCTGAACATAATTGCCAGCTATTCCACCTTTGCACACACATTACATCGAAGACACTTTCCAAGATGAGCATGAAGCTCCTTTAGTATTGTACCTGAAATACGTAAAGGTAAGTTAGCCACAACACAGCAGGTTTGTGTAAGGCCTGCTGCATAACTAAAGCTCAAAACCAACAAATCCCAAGTGGATCAGCTCTATAAAGGGGCTGTAGTAAGTCATGATCCTTTTTCAGCTTGCTTGTTCCATCCCTGAGTCATCTCGGTGTGTATGACTGACCTCAGTCATCGCTTTGACCTTTAAGAGCTCTGGCAAGTCCTGTAACAGCAGCATGGATCTAGCTCAGCTCAGGCTCAGCTAGTGCAGTTCTACACAAGCACCTCTTGCACTGGTATCAATAATGGTGATGCAGATGCTGGAAAGAAAATAAACGGACAGATGGCACTGAGGAGTGCCTCCTTTTGAAGATGGGACACCGATGAATAATACATCTCATTAAAGCAGAAAATGCATGTATCGACTCAAATCAGCAAACAACAGACACAGAACTCCATAGCCTACAAGATCATGTTTCAGAGGTGTAGCTTGCTTTTGCATCCAGAATTGCTGTGTCCCTATTAAAAAACACAGCCATCTATCAACAACAGAACAGCTCTCTTCCTTCCTATTTTGTAGCCTAAATATTTAAGACCACTTATAATACCACAGTCACAGCTTCTCAAAGTTATGTCTCTCTGTGGAGTTTATCCAGGCAAAAACATGTGCCTGTGAAAAACAATTTTTAAGATCCCAACATAAAAAAAAGGGAAGGAAAAAAAGGAAGAACATGTAATATATTGCTTCAAAATCACTCACAGAAATTACCCAGTTAACACAATATGTATTTTCAATATACTTTTCTTGTTTACTGAATTATATTTGGTGACCATGTACTTAAAAATTACACATGCACCTACATCATAATATTAACCTCTTATTTTGCCAGTATCAAAAAAATCAGTTACACCTAGAGCTTGCTTTTGTCACCAAGAAGTAAACTTTTATTTTGCAGACCTGTTGATTATAGCAACACCAGTTTTAGGCTTATTTCTGAAAAACTGAACACTGATTTTAAACAGAAATGAAACAATGAAAAGGTCTTACCTTTGTGCATCCTTCTCGACTCTGACTCTTTGGTCATGGTTGCCAGGCAGTGAGGAAGAACGCTGCCACAGCTGTTGCTCTGTCCTAATGGTAAATGTCCCTGCAGGAAATTTTGTAAATACTTGCTTAAAACTGATTTCAAGACCTTTTTTTATCAGCAATGGCAAAATAATATGCTTTGCCATGGATATTAATGTCATGTCATGTCAATCAGCCATTGATATTTCAATTATGTACAGTCTCTATTAGGCCAAAATGTTTCAAAGTAGTACCTCCACCTTCCTGCTGTTTGTTGATTCACCACGTCACAAATAAAGAGTATTTTCACTTTATATATAACTTTATCTTTACCATTTGGAGGCCTCCAGTAGGAAAGAAAGCAACAAGTTGTGTCTCTAGAATCAATTTAAAGCAGCCCAAAAAATACAACCCTTGAGACAGAAATCACATATTTATGATTAATGTACAACAGCACTGCATTTCCAGAGGTCAGAAGAATGGCTGGAAGTACAGCAGGTTGCATATACATTCCCATTTGTTAATAAACCCAAAGTAATTTCAAAAAGTCAACTTCACGCGTGAATTTGGGGGGAGTTACATAATGCTTAGGGCACTACCCAGCCTTCCCTCTAACCCAACAGAGGATTTCCTGCAGAGGCCGGAGGAAATAAAAGAACAGAAATGAAACAGTAGCTAGCAGCAGGCACGTACTTTGTTTGCAATGCTGCGTCCCAGCGTGGCACTGCTGAAGTGGGGAGACACGGCCGGCGCGGTTTTCTTGCGGGGCAAGGTATCGCTCAGGTACGAGCACTCCCTGTGCTGCTTCTTGCGCTCCTCCAGGCTTCTGAAATGCTTCACGGGGAATTTGTTACAGTTTCGACAAAATGAAGTGATGCACTCGCTCAGTTATACTCTATATGGAAAATACTGATAGTCTGGAAAGAGCAAAATCTAACATACAGAGCGCCTCCTGCTTCACAATGCTCTCCATCACATTAAAGTCATACTGATTAAATAAATGCGTTAAAGTCATATGCACATTTTATGCACGTCTCCCTGTACCTTTTCTTTTGTGTTAAATATTTAAGTCTAGCATACAAGTGGAACCCAATTACAAAGAAAAACTTTTCCTTAGAAGTTATTCTAATGAATTGGTGGCTTAAAAGCAATACAGCTTTTGAAAGGCATTGTTCAAATGCATATGAAAAATTAATTTAGGATTTCACACATGCATTATTGCTGCAAGTCCTCTGACAGTTACAATGGCTCCTGAATATTAATATTTGCCTCTGCATTATAAGGTGAATTTTTGTTCAGAAACATTCTATAATGCATCATGTTGATTTTTAAATGAACAATACCTTTAAGTGCAACACTCTGTAAGCACAATCAACTTACAGCCTACCACTCTAAAATCCTCACACATAAATCAGCTTTGTGGCCACCATCACAAAAGCAAACAAAACGAAATAATCCCAAGTTATCAGCTTTGAATCTGTTACCTGTTGTTGCCTGCGGTGTTTCTTAGCTGGCAGAGGTGGAGGTGTATCAGATAAAGGAATAGGATCTACATGAGTAGCCATGACCTCAGGCCAATGGACTGATGGAAGTTGAGCAATAGAGCGAGGAGAAAGAGAGTGAGGAAACACAAATCCAGAACAGAGAGGTGATCTTAGCTTTATAGAAAAAAGAGAAATTACACACAGAGTTTTCTTTTTGGAATTTCTCAAAAGATACGGCACATAAAAGCTGCAGTTTTAGCACTGTGTTTGTTGGAGCGTTTAGCAGGAAAGGAGGTGTACTCTATTGCAACTCTCAAGGCATACTGAGCTACCAGAAGCAGCACACAAATGCCAAATTCTAAACCAGCTTCTGCCTTACTGCAGTGCAAAAGTACGTGGCTTTACAATTATAAGGTTATTCTGTTCCTTTAAAAGGGGACTTATTCAAAAATTTCACAAAGAATGAAGAAAAGAAAGTAAGCTAGAAAACAGACTGGACAGACTCCATGGAATAGCTAAGATAGGTAGAAGCTATTCATCTCCCATAACAATTCAAGATATACTTCTACCACGTTACAGGGGGGGAAGAATAAGAAGTTACAAAAGACACAAAATGAACACCTGAACACCACTAATCAAGTTGTCATAGGCTTGTCCACAGATGGTTTCCCAAAGGTGTATTACATTATAGTGTTTGGCAGGCAAAATCTGTCACTTAGTGCTGCTTGGGTCTTAAGAATTCATGGTTTTTGGCCTTCAGAGTCCCATCTACCTCAAAGACACTTTACAGCTGGAGCAGTCCTTCAGCTTTACTATTAACCTGTTACCTGACTTGGTAACTGGCAGAGGGCAGTTTGCTTTAGGGTCAGTTTGTTACATGTTGAATTACCAAAATATAAAAAATAAAGAAAATAAAAAATGCAGCCATGAAAGAACAATGCAAACAAAGGGAAATGTCTCTCAAACAAACCTCTTTGTTTTGTGGCTGGCTCGTCAGCACAGCCGTGGAAGGCTCAGTGGCAACTGCTTCAACATCTGAGGGGGTCTGAGTGGAAGGGGATATATTCGTGGAATTGCCATACAGCTCACTAATTTCACTTACACTGATATAGCCCTAAAAGGAGGAATTCAGAAGTTAAAAGGAGCAAAAGCCAAAAGACATGCAAGAGTATTAATGTATCCAGTACAATGAAAGTTAGTTTAGAGTGATTCAGCCAAATATTTGTTATCATTGAACTACTTAATCATACATAAAATAAAATTAGCATCAAGATTTTCAAATGTTAAATACTTGGATTCTGAAAATTGTCCTTAATTTGATTCCAAAAGCATTTGTGTAATCAAAATGCATTTGTACATTAAGTGTCCAAAAGATTTTACTAAAATGCAAATACCCTTTAGAAATTATGTAGCTCTTTCTCAGGAAAGCAGCTGGGCGAAAAGGAAGAATAAATCTTATTCTGAAATCTTAATTTTTTTTTGTCTCCGATTAAGTAACCTGATTTGTTTCTTGCCTAATTAGGCTCAAATTAGGCTAATTTGAGTAAATTAAATGACTAATAGAACTGGGAAGAACATCTATAAGGACAGGCCATTCCCAAAAATTACACTAACACATCTTCCTTTTGCATTGTCTGGAAGACACTTCTAACTTTTATACATTACCAGAAGAACCAGGTAAGATGCTGTTAGTGTTAGCCCTGCAGCCATTACAATTTGCTTCTTTTTTTTTTTATTTTTAATTAAGCAGCCATACAGAAAGTGATGGACTGAGGGACGGCAGGAACATCAGTGTGCTTCCGCCTGCTGAGAAGATTTAAGCAAGCAGATTGAAGATATGATGGCAAAATGTAGTTATTGCATGTATTTCGGTGTTAACTGCACAAATGTTTTTTAAAAAGTAAAATATGGATTCTAATCCACTGTGCATAGGATACTAGGCTGCACAAAATCAAATGTCCTAATTTCTTATCCATAGAAAAACAAGGCTATGCAAAAGGAAGAATAAATCACTGCTGAAGCAATGTCATAAAGATGATCTAGAAATATGTTTATTTTGAAATCAAGATGTAAAGCTGCTTTCACACTGACAGTGTGTGGCAAGGGCTGTGTTTCTATTACTGCACCAACATAGTGACATACCAGTGTGTATACTTCAGCAATTCCATAAGAGAAGCCACAGACTGCTATAGTATTTCTTCCTTTTAGAAATGCCTAAATTTACCAATGATCATAGAAGACAACTTGAAAAGAAATGCCAACATTACTATCTATTAGCATAATTTTCAATGTATGATATCAATTATTTCAAGCAGAGAAGACAATTCTGGAAAATTATGTATCATACAGTGAACAAAGCACTCTACAAATGGGAGGCAGATCTTAACTCTCATATTATTTGATAACCCATTAATTGAGGAAACTGGCTAAGATACTAAAGTTTATCTCTCAAAACATGTGACAACTGTACAGTAAAATAGAATCCAGTATGAATTAACATAAAACTTGCGTAACCATCTTGTAGTGGCAGTTTATCAGTAACCAAAACTCAGCAATTCTGTAACGCAATATTGCATTAATATTAAAGATATAAACACTTTCACCTTTATATGAACAACATTCAGTTCTGACTCACAATGCCAGTGAGGATTTAGAAGGGGGATAAAAAAATAAGTGAGGAACAAATGACTGTGCTGTACACTCGCTCAGACCCCTGTTACATTTAATTAAATAAATGGTTTCAAGTCAGATAAGTCATCCAAGTAATTTTTTCAATGCTGAACTTTTAAACAGCATTGATTTTCCTTGCTTCTTTAAGTACTGGGATGAGCATCCTGCTTCTTTACGTGAGGCAGTGTTACTCTCTTGCTGTGCAGGCTGTGAGTCAGCTCACAATGGATGGCAGAGGGTTACAAATGTGTGCTTTGGTGAAGAGGGCTGGCAAACACTGGACCACAGACTCGACTGAGGCATGAGCAACCCCATGGTGAAATGAACTGCTGTGCCAGCAGTCTCTCCAAGCCTGACTTTGGTGCCTGATTTTTAAAGGCACGAGGACAGTCAGAGAAGAATTAAACTGGACCAAGACAAATATGACATCTGACAAAGGTATTTCTTTTGTAGGACAGAGCCTATGGAAACATTGAGGATGAAACAGATAACCCTTGCTGTTCCTTCTCTTATTTGCCTTGGAGTAAGTCCTGACTGATTTCACTGCAGTGATCAGAATGACATCACTGAATAATCCATTTTGTTAAAAAGAGTGTAGCCTCACTTAATGTAGTTGCATTTTTGAAGCATGTGAGTAAACAAGCCATGAAGTGTATGTGAAAAAACCAACCAGATGGCACCCACTCTCTAGTGAGAGAATGGGTAGATCCATCTCAAAAGGAAAAAAAATGAAGCTTAGACTTGCCAGATGTCCTGGGGGGAGGTCAGATGTCCAGGTCAGAACACAACCTAGGACACTGAAAGTCCAAGCAAGGGAGGGTGCTCAATCCCACTGGCATGTGAAACTGCACACTGGGAATTTGGAGACAGATAAGCAAGACCCCAGTTCTCTGGTGCTGAAAGGATATGTGGTTGCTTTAGACTTTGAGAGCCCAACTTGCCAGAGTGACACCTACATCATTAGATGTGGGAGACCTTGTTCAGGGCTTCAATACAAGCAGATCCAGCAAGTCCAGTCTGAACTGTTAAGCAGAAATTAATCAAGCAGCTATAGATGCTTGTCAGTGTATTTTAAATGCTAAATTTTCTGCTTCCTCTAACTGTTCAAAAAAGTGAAATAAATAGCTCAATATGTATCTTAGAACCACAATAGCTCAAAGTTTTCAAATCAATGCTTTTCAAAAAGAACAAAATGTACATTTGTCATGCTTTAGCAAAAAGTCTTAGAATAGGGAGAGGAGGCAATGATAAAATCCACAGTGCAAAAATAAGACCGAACTGTATTTTCACTTGAACAGCTAATCCCAGATCTCATTCTTCTTCACTTCAATGAGGTTTAATTGTCTATTTTGAGAAAATTAAACATACACACACATTCCACAAACATAAAAACAATCATCTCTCCACAGCAAGAGATTAAAGCGATACCAGTTGCATTTGGAAGAACGTCAAGAGAAGCTATTTTTGCTCACTAATGAATTAAGACTTCTATTAGTAAGTTTAAAAAATGGTATGAAATTACTTTGCAAAGATTTGATAACTAAGAGTTCACTAAATACTACATACTGAAGTGCTTTTGTATGAAGTGTTATTAAAAGTTAGTTATGGTAATATCAAAAGCAGAGGAACTCTTTACCTCTTTCAGACTATTGGGACTGACAGGAAATCCCTTTCCTCCGGAAAGTGTGGAATATTTCTTTTCCAGATTACAGAGATTTTCTTTTTCCTGTTAAAACCAGACATTTTATATTAAATACCAAGAGCCATGTAGTGAAAAATAAATGTTAGCCATTTCCTCAACTATGTGAAGAAACACATTGAGATAGAAGAGTGAAACTGCACAGCAGAGCTTTCAGCTTTATCCTTTTACAACAAAAAACAAATGAAAGACTTTATTTAACAACCACAGCCAAACCAAGTAAATGCTCCTCCAGCGTTTTGAAAATGATGATTCTGTTTAGTGAGCTGAACATGGTTTCTCTCATGATTAAAAGCAGAACATAAAACAGACGTGAAGGGCTCATGCCAGTTTCTCATTAACCAGATGTTAGCTGATGTGAAGTAGCTCATCTCATGGACTCTCAGGGGCTGTCACAAGCCAAAAATCTGAGAACTCTCTGCCCAGTCCCAGCAGGCACACAGGGAGCACAGGCCTCCAGCTTCAGCACATGGGTGGGTGCTTCTGGGGAAAGAGGGCACCTCTAAAACCACTCTTGATTATCAAACACCAGTGGTGTTTTCTCTTAAGAATATCTGCTGATTGACTGCAAAAGATTTTCCTTTTTCTTTAAAGGTGAATGTCTGCCACATTATCACCAACTTGCTATCTTCCGCACAACTGATGGTCTTCTTGTGCTCTACATTCATTTATTCTACGAAATGCTCTATTTATTGCATGCTAAAAATGTTTGAAAGACAAAAAATACTTACCCTTTGCAGCATCATTATTAAGTTGTTTTTCTCTTTTACAAAATGATCTTGTTCTCTTTGTGCTTGTTGGACAATATGATTGGCTTGTTTTTTGAGAGCAGAAATCTTTTCCTAATATAAGAAAATCACAATTTACATGATTTATTTTCAAATCTCAAGACAACCTGCAGCAAAAATCCTATTCATGAAAGTTCACTTATTCATATGCATGACTAAGCAGCAGGAAAATAAGTTTTTATAAGACAGCTCACTGCTCTGAAGGAGATAATTAAATAAGAATTAGACAGTAAAAAGAAAACTTATTCAAGAGACAAAAGAATAATTGCATATATTCTTTGATAATGTAGTGACAAGCATCCATATACTGAACAGAACTGGTTTAGGGATCCAACTTTTGATTTCTGAAAAAAAAAAGGCACTTAATTGATTGTGAAAGGACCTTTGTAACTAATTTTTTAAACTACAGTGTTTTCTTAATTTGGTGTTCTACTATTATTTTAACAAAACAGCAAAATCAAGAACAAGCCTAAAATAACTGTAGTTTTGTCCAGAGAGTACAAATCTCCTTTCTTAAAGAGGATAAAAAAATATCTTTGGTACATTTTTGGAGCAAATTAAAGGGTTTAAGGATTTATTAATTACTTTCTTCTTGGATAAGTGCATTATTTGATCTGTGTAGGATGTCACTGGGCCATGTCTTTGCTCTGCTTCAAAAACTCTCTCAAAGAGGAACATTTTGCATTATTTCTTGCAGACGAGCAGGTTGTAGATTCCATTTCCTTGCCTTTATGCTCAGCAACAGAGAACAACTTAATCGAGTGTTGGTGCTCTCACCTTTCTGCTGACAATGCTGCGCTGATATTCAGCTACTTCATGCAGGAGCTGTTGTGTCAGATTTTCTTTCTCTTCATCTAACCTGCTTTCATGTTCAAGCTGCTGAAATTCTAAATCTTCAAAGTGTTTGCTTTCTATGTCCAAAATATCAGCATCCTTAAGGAAAAAAAGAAAAAGGTAATATTAAAAAAAAACCATTATCATGCTTTCAGTGATACCACAGTAGAGGTTCTTACAAACAAACACAAAAATGGACCTCAAATTATATTTACGTATTTCCTACAACATGTTTCACCAGGATCTCAATACTTTTAATGACCCACTTGCATAATGAGAGAGCAAACAGGGCTAATTATTATTGTGATGTTGCTTTCTCCATCACTCCTGCTGTGCCCCTTGCTAAGAGGCACCTGCACAGTGCAGCTGCTCTGCAGCACTCAGAGCAAGCTGAGCCTCCCAAGCTGGCTGGGACACCACCAAAGCCTGAACCCACCTGGTGAGGCTGTCACATGCCAAACTCAAAGGGCATTTGCTTTCCAACCAAAATGGACAAAGTATCACACCAGTACCCAGGAGAACTGCACATAGAATTAACTGCTGAAAGTTGCTCTCTGTGCAATTAAGGGCTCTAGTCTTCCACCCTAGCCAGTAGGTACAGTACTTCAGAAAAAGTATCAGCCCACTTTTAGGCATTCCCCTGAAATGATACCATGTTTTGTCAGAAAATGAAGAAGTTGAATGCTGCAGAAATAAGCCAAGAAATAAGAACACACGTGCCTTCCGCTTAGGGATGCTGAGATAAAACTCATAGTGCTTTTCAGCACAAGAAATCAATGTTAATCTTCCTCCTGCAACATCTGTGCATTCATAATATGAATTCCTGCTTACAAGTTTCAGAATCCTGAAGAAAAGGGTGCGTTTAATAATTGAAGCATTAGTAAACAGTAAGGCTGTCTAAAATAAGCACATTGCACATGACTTGCTACACAAGAAAACCTACATCCTGGAAGGAATGCAAAATTGTTCCTTTTCTTATTTCAACCTAAGGCAAAGGTTAGTGGCCAAGATATGCCACTACTAAGGTAGGTCTCTATAAAATGAATTCAAAACCAGGTTTCAGTGTACCAGAGAAAGACACAGGATGCAGAAACTGAAGAATCCAAGCTCCTACATGGAATACTAGCATCTTACCCTTACTCTCCTAAGACGTGCTTTTCACTTGCCGGAGGTAGTGAAGAGATGAAAAGCAAAGGTGTGGGCTAAAATTTACGGGAAAGCAGTTACCCTACAGTACAGACTGGTCAGATATCTTCAGCATCCCCAAAAATCCAAAGGGGCTTCCCTTGGGCCATGAAAGTCAGTAAATTCAGCCTATTGTACACAGCAACAATTGCTACTGAGACAGCAGAACAGACTTCACAGAGAAGGCAACTAATAATGAAAAAGCCAACTGGGGTATTTAAAATACACTTCCTGCCTAACAGGGAGAGTGTATATGCATTTCAGACACAGGGAAGCAAGAATTTGCCAGCTGCCCACCCCAACCCAAACTCCAGACCCATCCTGCAGCCTGCTGCTACTGGGCACAAATAACAAGTCACCAGAGAACCACCAGGCAATTTGTCTCCTTCATGCCTTCCTCATTGCCAGTAAAGTAGCACAACAAATCTTGTTGCAGACTCGGGTATTTCACAGGATGGTTTGGGTTGGAGGGGACCTTAAAGATCAGCTCATTCCAAAGCCCTGCCATGGGCAGGGAACCTTACACTAGACCAAGTTGCTCAAAGTCCTATCCAACCTAGCCTTTAACACTTTCAGGGATGAGGAGTCTACAGGATTTCTGGGCCACCTGTTCTGGTGCCTTACTGACCTCTGAGTAAAAAATTTCTTCCTAACATCTAATATGAACCTCCCCTCTTTCAGTTTAAAGCCATTACCCCTTGGGTTATCACTACCTGCTCTTTTAAAAGGTGCCTCTCCAATTTCCTAGAAGGCCCCTCTAGGTAGTGGAAGGTGCTGTAAGGGCTCCCTGGAGCCTTCTCTTTCCCAGCTCTCTCAGCCATTCCTCACAGGAGCAGTGCTCCAGCCCTATGCTCATCTTTGTGGCCTCCTCTGAACTCACCCCCACAGGTCCATGCCTTTCTTTTGTTGGGAGCCACAGTTATTTTTGGGGAAGATATTCTCTATATTTTGGGTACAATGCTTACAATCATTTCATGACTGCTCTCACACTTGAGATCAGTTTGAGATCTACTGGGCACTAATTCACTGATAAAGCAGCCACAGCAAACTCCCACTACAACTGGCCTGGAATAATATGCAATACAACTGACTGGACACTTAACTACACCCCCACGTTTCAAGTTTTGTCCCACTTTCAAATCCAGAATCATTATTAAGGCAACTTTCAAGGAACAAAAAAAAAAAATTTTAAAATATTAAACAATACATTTAACCAAACATATTTCTAGAAGCCTCTTTGTGGTCCATAATGTAAAGAGATCTACTACCATCCCAGAGCAACAAGACTGCAGCATCTCATGAATTAATACATTCAAGCATGTGACTGCAGAGAAAGAGCTTCCTTTCCTTTTAATATGTATGAGACCTTACATAATAGTCCCCCATTTTTTTAAGGTAACATATGAAAATCTTTAAGTGTCTAAAAACCAGCACACTTCTTCTCTAGCAACTGAGAATTTAACATTGTTGTTTCCAAAGCTGGGCTTTTAAATTTTTTGCTCTTTGAAAAAACAAAAAACAATTCTGCAAATAAAACAGCATCTAAAGAGTATTTCCCATAAAGCAGAAAAGCCTTTTTTTCTTACTGCTATTACAGCCTTTATTCCTGATATGAACACACAAGACAGAAAAAAAAGATTTAACTTTTAGACGGCCTCTTGAGCTTCCCATACCGATGCTTTTAAAATTATTTTCCCCACCCACTAAAGCTAACTATATGTGCTGTGTAACCCACTTAAGGCTAATGAATACTAAGATTTTTCCACAGAAACTAAGGCTTCTTTCACTGAAAATATTGCAGTTTTTTTGCTTACAAATAATACAAACTAAAATCAAGCTGCAGTTAGACTTTATGAAAAGTTTGTATATACCAGCGTGACACTGTTGAAAATATAAAACAAAATAAAGCCGTTTTAGTGAGTGGTAAAATCTTCAAAATTAATTTTTCCAAGTACAGTTCAGGCTAACAGCTAAGTTATATATTGAAAAAAAGAAGTTATCCATGGTTTCACCAAGATGGTCAATTCCTGTCTTTGCTCACACAGGTAAAGAATGATGTTCCACCATCCATCTAAACATCACAACAGATTCTACATCACCCAGCAGGCCTAAATGGCTAATTACAGTGAGTGAGTGACCCAAAGCTTTAGAAATATTCAACACCAAATGATTTCTAATCCACACATTTGCACATTACTCGTTTGCCATCATGCACGTTATCTATTACAAGCATTCCATAAAAAAAAACCCCAAATCCATAACCCTCATGGCTATTACAATTCTAAGTTGCAAATATGTTCAGACACTGAATACTTAAAAAAGAAAATGTTACACTTAACTACCAAAAAAAAAAAAGTCAATAAAATAAAAAAAAAAATTAGTGCAATCTTGAAACTTGCTACTGACCCTCTTCAGCTGCTGCTGTAACTGTTCCCTCATGGACTCAGGGCAATTATCAAGCTGCGTCTTCTGCTCGGAGTAAAGCTCCTGAAGCCTCTCTAGTTTTTCCCTCTCAGCATCAAGTTTTAATTTTTCCTGAAGCATGAACCAGAAAATAAAGACAATTACCTTCAAACCGAAGCAGTTGTTAGTGATTATGACAGCGTGTGGCAAAACCTTCCTGAACAGTTGAAGCACACAGGTCAGAGACAGAAACCTCGTTAGTTGAAATGCAATGGTGGGATGCAAAAGGATCAAAACAAAATATTCATCATTTTAGTGGGGCGATTAATTCTCTCCCTCATCACTCAGCTTTGGATCTGTACCTGGATGATGCTGCTAAAGCCACCCACCCAAACACTTGTCTCACCTAATGTAAAAAAAAAATAAAAATAAGGGAACTGTAGCCATGTTAGTGAGGTAACTAATGAAGCTGAGAGAGAAAGAGTGGCTTTTAGAAAGCAAAGTGGATGGAAAATGACTGCAGTTTGGCAGTGAGGGAGAAATGGACCTTCCCAAGAGAATGAATTTCAAGCCTGTGTGGCTCTGTACAGGTAAGTACATTTAGCAAGCAGTGAAAAGCCAGAATGAGACAGAGCATTATAAAGAAATAACTCTGGGGCAGGCAATCCTGTTGCAGCAGAAACATCAAGTGATCCAGCAAATTTGCTTCAGGATGATATAGGAACTGTAACCTGTTTGTGGGGATCACTGGGGACAGTTCCCCTGATCTTCTTAACTAGTTCAGCTTTCCTTTTGTTCCACTCAAGCAACAGTACTCAGCACACTCCTTCTTCTCACCCCCCCAAAGCCTTTGGCCTTTTAATCTTTGTAATCAAATACTACATGATTTCCTGTGCAACACTGCTCCAAAGACTGGCTGTACATCATTTAAAGCTTGCCTCTAGACTGTTATTTATCTGTGGACCAAAGTTTGGGAACCAATAAATCAGAGCACAGAGCGTTTTTCCAATGTCTTTCTACACTGGCCGACATGGCAGATGCATTTTCTACAATTCAGCAATTAATAACTGGGAAAAAAAAATTTGCCTGATATGCCAGGCATAAATAATCCAGTAAGTCCCTGAAGCCAGGCTCTCTGCTATATTCTAGTATCACACCTGTATAGCTCTCCTTTCCTACTTCTTGTTCTGTGGTAATGCATTTCCTTCCAGATGGTCTCTAGCTCTCCTTAATACTCAAAAATTAGCAGTATTCTGATTACTCCAAGAACAGCTGAATTCTGTCACAGCATCTACTCATTCCCACTCTTTCCAATCCCAGCTATTATTTAATTTTGAGATCAAATGTGTGGTGCAGCAGGTGCTGTATGATTGGACATTGCATCCCCTTTGCCACAGAGAAGGAATGTCTTTCAGCATACAGTACATGCCATTTCAAACTGTGGGAAAACTTCCTCTTTGCTGTGCCTCACAAGTTTCTCAAACTCTTATGCATGGCAGAGGAATAGCAATGAACATGTATTAGCTGCCTGCTTTCTTTATTATTTTATCTCTAAATCTGAGTGGGATCAGGCGTTGGGATTCAGTTTTCCCACTATCTAAAAACAACAGGAAGAATTTTTATTCGAGTCCAATGTCAACCAGAGTCCCAGCTCCATTATGTTCATTTGCACGTGCAGCTTCTCAGCTCATACAATCAGATGAACAATATGCTGAACACAAATACATTTTATTAAGCTTGTGAAAATGAGCAACCGAACCAGCATATTCTATGACCTAAACTTCTTGTACTTAACTCTGTCTTAACAACAGCAGCAGCAGGGATCAGGAATACAGAGGATTTAGCACGAGGGAGCTGCACAATAAGGGAGAAGCATGCAGCTCCTGCGAGGTCACCTCCAGAACACTGTCCCCAAGGAGCCCCATTTCCTGAATCAGCCCGACTTCCAACATGGAAGGAAAACTGTGAATAAACTGGTGGTTCCCCTCCTCACAAACCCTGCTGCCCATTTAACATTCAGCCCACGGTCTGCCACCTTGTTTCACACTTGCCTTTTCTGCCCACCTAGCCATCCAAAGCAGCAAGGACTTCTCTGACCTTAGCTGCAGTGCCTCTGAAGCTATAAACAGCTCTCTAAATGTCTACACACTGCTACAAGCAAGCTCATTCATCAACCAGCAAGTCAAACCTCGAGTGTGAGGAGACATCATCAGCCAGGATAAAACTCCCTGAGAATCCTGCCGGAGATACTGTTACACGCCTCAAGAAATTAGAAATGTATTCCTTTGAGATTGAAAGTGATACTCATCTGGTCTATTTATAGCATAGGAAGTGCTAACATCCCACCAAACTGGCTCCCTCCAAAATGTGCAGTCTTAACAGGAAATATCACTTTCAGCAATGAGAGGCATTACATGTTTTGCAGCTGTGGGGTTAAGTTTGCTGACGTCTCAGGCTGTGCATTGGTGAAGTCCATTTAATTCACAAAAAGTAATTTGAATGAGAATGAGAAAAGAGATGCGAATGAGGAATTTTTCATACAGGGTTTTCTATGAGTGAATCAAGGCAAGTTCTTCTAGAAGGGGGAAAGGTTCATGACTTTGCAAGCCAAGTGCAAGGTCTGTGGCTGGCTCCACATCTGTTTGCTGCAGAGCAGCCGGCGGCACGGCTGGGAACAGAACCCAAGCTCCTGCTGCTCATCCTCATTTAACCACAGGGGCTGGGACTTGGTTCATACTTCTCTGCAGACAGCCCCAGCACAGACACCAGAGGCACATCAGCTGCAGTCTGGCTGAATTCTTAACATCCTGTTTCCAGAGAAAACAAGTGCAACATCTGGTCTTTGCCTACTGCCCAACTTGGCCTCTGCATACATGCTATGAACAAATTTGGGGTCAGCCCAAATACAAAGGAGGACTGATTTGGGGCTTGATGATGCAGGGGCAATGCTTGGGTCAGTTCTGGAGGACTTCTGGCAATTGTGAAGGATAGCAGTAGAAAGAATTGATGTATGACACTGTCTCCAAAGGCAGAGATGGGATGTCAGCAGAGAACACACGGTATGAACATTGACCATAAGTGATCAACACGGGCCAGAAAAAGAAATCCATCTTTAGATCTGGTAGAATTGATTTCAGGGCAAAGAAAGAGCAAAAAACCAAAGACTTATATACAACACATCTCATAGATGATCATGCCAGAGAGGAGAGGAAAGGATAGGATCAAAGGCAATCATAGGCAGTACAGCAATGGGAACAACAGGAAGAAGGAGAAACAAATTGCTTCAGTGTTGTCTCCAGTGGTTAAAGATGGCCTATGCCTGATCAATACTGCTACTTCAAGCCTTAGTGCTTTTCCACACCCTTTCTGCAGAGAACTGCTACTTGTCAATTTGTCTTTCACCCCAGTCTGCTATTGCAGGCAGGTTGGCTGGCTAAAATTGTAGAGCAACATGTGGCTGCATGGACATGTGTCCTCTGACCCAACCTTCCTGCATAAACTCATAGGAACTCTGAATAAATTAAATTGGATGAAATAAAGAAAACTTATTGAAAACCCAGCTAAAAACCGGACAAAAAACCCCTCAACAAGTAAGAACCCTGTAATTTTACCAGCTCACTGTAAAATGAATTGTAGGGCTAGGTGATTTGGGTTCACTCATCTATGTTCCAAATCTCCCTGCCCCCTAAATAACATAAAAAACCCCCAAAACAAACAACAAGTCCCTCTCCAAAACCCAAGGTCTGTGTTAGGTATGTTTTAGAGAGAAATTGTGAATAAGTCTACAAGGCAAATGAAAGAAAAAAACCCCAAGAAGCTGAATGATTCACTTCTAATACTTTCCATGATCCAGTCTGAAGTACTCCAGGATCTTCTTCAGTCCAACTCACCTATAAGTCATCATGTTTTAAGGTAGCAACAACTCACAATCCACACTAAACTTCAGACATGTACACTCAGTCCCTTTCATTATGGAACCAGCTAATCTTATAAGTCTCACAGCTTTCTGAGAAATGTAACTGCATACAACTGACCAGAAAACCCCACTGAAATAAAAAGAGTCTCCTGTGCAAACTGTACATGCTCCTTTTCTGTACTTTCTGACTACTCTTTCTCGCATTCCTCAATCTCTTTAAGGACAGATGCATTGAACTTGTCACAATTGAATTCTTTGTCACTAAATCCCTGTCACTTTCATGACAAAAGCTCTTAAGAGGAGAAAATAAAAAGTATGCCAAGCATATGAAAAGAAGCATGGCGAGATAGAAGGTTGTTCATAACAGTTCTTTTCCCTGTATGAGTGGTAACTAATTTATTATATAACAGTTTGTATTCAGTGATGGCATCTATACAAGAGATTTTATTTCAGATGCATGCATCAATCTACTGTTAAAAAGCATTTTAAATCAGAGTAAGCGATCCCTCTGCTTCAAGTAAAGAAATCCCAATAGGTGAACACATTAACCTGCTATTAAGACAATTGAAGTTTTTTGGAATTTCTAAGCTCATTCTCTGACCATTGCAATGTGTTGTCCTAGTGAACAGATGCAAGGGGGCAAAAGAAAGTCTTGATTCTAAAGTGCTGTTCCTTCACGAGTGTAAATAAGGAAATCATCATCCAAACCACAAGAAAAAAACATTCAAGTCAGAAAATTAAAATTCTTATAGTCTTCAACATCTAGATGACAGTAAGAGGATTCCCATGAGGAGTGTAACCCATTCTGATATTTCTCTCATGAATGTTTTAAAAGAAAGCTTGTGAATTCAGGTTTTTCTCCCTGAGTCTTTGTAATCATCTTTGTGGTCATTAGTGTTCTCTCTACAGGACATCCTTATGTGGATATATCCAGCAATACAAGTATTCCTCTAAATATTTAATCTTGTGTGTTGTGTCTTAAGGAGGTAGATAATGTTAGACATGGTAGCTCATCCTTTTAAAATACTTGCTTACATCTTGTATCTTGGAATCTGACCAGTAAATATTTAAGAGGTTATGCTACAAGACATAATTTTTTCAGATTCATCAGGATAAAATCCAGCTGCAGGAATTTTGCATCCAGAAGAGAAAGGACTGAGGAGAGAGGCAACCAGGATATTTAATTTTCATTGCTGGTGGGTCACCAGACAGCTGCTTTTTCCTTGACTCTATTCTTGCAATTCTTTGTAGTACTAATTCAGCAAAGAGGTTGAGCTTGAAATATTTTGGCATGTTTGGGATTTTCTCTTAATGACTGAAAAAATATTTCCACAAAAGCATGTGGACCAAATTAAATATATTCCAAAATAGATGAGTTATCCCCTGCCAGCTGTTCCCATTTTCTGCTCTTGAAGAGTGACAGGAAACCTGGGTTGATAAAGGAGTTCCAGAGTACAAATTTCTCCATGACATAAGGCAAAGGTCCTCCAGAAGAAAAGGAATAATCTTCCTCTCTTTTTAAAGAGTCTCAGCTTTTGCATAAATACTTGTTTCGAAACAGTCTCCCAAAACTCCCTTTTAGTTGTGGTTACCTCCCAGAGCACATCTGCAGAATTTACTACTAATTTTCAGTTATTCTTGTTTATTCATGCTTACTGATCTATTTTTTCTTTCCCTGGCTATCTGTTATTTTCAACATCACGATTTACTTGGAGACATGGGGTTTGGGGAATCATTAACCATCTTCACATAGGCAAGCTTTAAAATGGCACAGATTATGGAGGCCCTGTGCAAAAACAAAGTACATTGCAGAGCTGGATGGCATCCAATGGGGCAAATACAATTTTCTCCAGTTTCCTTATAGACAAACATCAAACCTCATCTGAGTCTCATGAGCGAAGGTTCATTGGAAGGAAATCATAAATGTGAACAGCACCCTGGAGCTGAGGTGCTGTTCCACTGGGAACACCAGCATCATTATTGTACACTGACAGTACTGCCATGGAAACTACAGGCAGCTAGGCCCTGGTGACAGGGAGAAGGGAAAAGGGAAAAGCTTCACCTGCTTGCTCGTTTTGGCTACTGCCCAGCCCAGCTCTCTCTAGAGCAGGCTGTGCTCAGTAGTTGTTTCAGGATCCATAACTAAGCTTTCCCAGAGAGCTTCAAGCCGTATCTGTCAAATTGTGTTAATAAGGGCTTAAGGAAGGGCTTAAGCTAAAGATGGACTTTTCTCCATATCCTAGCATGGTTTCCAGCATAGCTGAAAGCACAGAGCATGTGAACCAGCTCTGGAAGTAGCTACCCCAGTCAGGACAACAGTCCAGACAGCACCTGTAGCTGGCAGAGAGGCCAGGTACCACATCAGAACTATGCCAAGTCCTGCAGGGGTGCTGAAAGGCTCTGTCATTTTTGAAATGGCAATCACCCATAGTTCTGATCTGCAGAACCCGAGTAAACCAACACGAGTTGCTTCGCTCCTTACAAGGTGTGCGGTGGCATAATCACAAAGGCAAGGGAAATGCTTTCAACTCACCTGAGGGTGTGCACCACACCATCTTCCCCACTGGCTCACTTGTTCTCTCCCCTCATTAGTCCTGCCTCATGATCTAAGAGGGGTGAGCATGGGACTCGGATGAGAGCAGCATGCAGCTCCACATGGAATGTACAAACCCACTCACAAAATGCATCCCTGGTTTATAACAAGGGGCTGGGACACAGAACCATTGCACCACAGCAAAGAGCACAGCCCAAACCTGAACTCACTCCTGTCTTCTGACTTCCAGTATGTTTTCCAGTCATTCTTTTGCCTTGCAAGGACTAAAAATTGTGGCTTTAACACTCTTAAAAAGGTGGCAAAACTTTTCCTCACCTAAATGAAATGTGCACAGGGCATTTAAAAAAATAGTAATTTAAAAAACCCCAAATAGTCAGGTAGAAGGTAGTACAAGAGCTTCTACCTACAGTCCATTTCAAGTCCATAACATGGCCCAAAAAATAGATTGCAATTTGTTATCTCTCTTTTTAAGAATTTCACAGGTTTTTTAAACAGGTGCACAAGTAAGGATGAGACTCAAGCAGGCAGAAGTTTCCTGTCAAACAGGTGCCAAGATCAGTGGCAAATTCCATGAGATGCTCAAGTTGCTCCAGAGACAAGTGCCATCATATACAGCACTAATGCCTCTCCATCGTTTCACAAGTGAAATTAATTCTCCCTCTCACCTCCAACCAACACCTTGTGGGGTATTCAGATATCACTCCCCTACCCTGCAGAAATATAATTGCTGTTTGAGATATGGGACCCCAACAGCTTCTTGCCTTGAAGGCCCACCAAAACCAAGACCCCAGGTATCAGTAAGGGTGAAATATTCAGGCAACCAATAAAAACTGTGACCAACCAGTGGACACTGGGACACTTGTTTTTAGCAAGACACAACACAAAAAGTACCATTAGCAGAGTGGTAACTCCTGGTCCAAACCCAGGCCTTAATTCTGTCCTAAGTTTCAAATTATTTCAGCAAATTGTTTCTATCTATTTCAATTATTTCTATCACTTCAACCTGAGCCTCCTTTCTATGGGTGGGGGTTGATCCTGCATTACTACAGAGCCAAGATGTTGACTGTCTTGCATCAGATCTGCACAGCTGAATTTCAACATAGACACAATAATCAAGCTTTAAAAAATACTACTGTTTCAAGCCAGCCAGAACTTTTATTTGTTGACAGGATCAGTGCCATCTGTTTTGCTGGCTGACACTACATTCCCCAAAACACTTCAGCTGTCACTTTAGATTTTACTGCCTTTGTAGAAGCCTGTCTCCCATTTCTATTTTCAACTTTCACTTTTATGCAACTCTTTCAGACATACTCCAAAACAAAAAACAAAAAACCAAAAACAAAACAACCCCCCCCAAAATCAAAGATAATTTCAGTATTAACTGAGCCATGGCTTGACGTTTAGAGCACACACTCACAGCTGGGTTTGTTTGTTTGTTCAAAACAAAGAGGAACACAAAAGAAAATACAACTAAAATTTTGCAGCTGATCTGACTAGTGCCATGCTTCATACAGAAAAAAACGTCTTGAGTGAACTTGCCTTTTAAACAAAAAGTGCTTTTTATAGGCTGCTTTCCATGTTTCCTTTCAACTGAAAATTTAAACTAGACCTGTCATTTGAATTTTCTGACTGCTACCTACACACTAACAAGCGGCTGCAAGGAAATTTAAATTTCCTCCAGACTTCACAGTAACTTCCATTAGTTTAACTGAACTTTCAGGCTACTGGAAAGCCAATACAAAAGACAAAAGATCTCTCGAATTTCTGAAAATGTTATTTATTACCACTTACCAACCAAAACTTCCAGAAGCATCCTTTTGAAGGGGATCTGGTTGCACACCCTATCTGCTGATACCCACGATAAACTCATCTTTCTGCTAAAAAGCAAATATGAAACCTGTCCCATAGGCAACTTAAAATGTGACCACAGGCAACACTGAGAGCTGAGGGATCAGTGAGGGGTACCCAAGCCTAAGGAGAAGTGCAGACAGGGAAGTCCAGGGAGGCTCAAACTCGAACTGGATGTGCACTGTCTGCCCACAGAGTGGAGATGTGGGAGCACCATTCTCCTTTTCAGGCACAGGCTTGATAAGGACAGCCACAAAACAGCAGCCAGGCTCCTGACAGGGCAGGCAGAAATCGAAAACAGAAAGCTCAGAATAAAACAATGCAAGCTGTAAGGTGTGAATTAAATGGGAACTGTGAAAGTGCTAAAAACATGCAGCTTTTCTAAGCAAAAAATGCAAAGACTGCCAGATATTTCTGGAAAGCTTAAGGGAAGAGAAGAGACCAGCTAGAGCATTTCCACAAGTGACAGTTCTAAATTATGAGGTAGAGGATGAAATTTAAAAAGGAAACAACACTGGCTGAAATCCCTGGAAAAACTTCCTGACCTTGAGGTATTATTGGCCATGGCACATCCCCTGTGGAGAAGGGCACTGCATGCCTGGAGGGGCCAGCAAAAAACTCACTGGAGGGAACCAGCACTCCCTGCCTTGAGGGGTGCAACTTCATCTTGCAGGCCCTTTCCATTTCTGCACTTAAAATCTTCTCATACTGCCATCTTATTTTGGAAATATATGCCTATCTATTTCTTGTGTAGTTGAGAGCAATTAAGTATGTGACTGTATATCAAAATTAATTGATTTCTGAGACTTAATTACAGAGGGAATATTCTACAGTGCTTAAATTGTCAGTCAGCAAACAAAGCAAAACAGTGAAATTACCTTAAAATTACATACTAGATGATGTCTGATATATTCTATATGACATTAGATAAAAACTGCATCCTTTTTCATTATGCTCCTCTGCTGAGAAAATAACTTATTTTTTTCCCCCCAAATTATATAATGAAGGGTACTGGAACAGTTCAGTTAATACTGTTCTTTTAAACAACAGAAAACCTAAGTAACAAGCCCTATATGGAGTTTTTATTAATCAAAGTATCTTCACAGTAGGTCAGGTCTTTTTACTTTAGCTTACTATATTTTGCTTGTCAATCATACCTTGGAAAACAATACTGTTAAAGGCAAATTATGATGAAACAATTATTTTTTTCTTCCATATTTATCAAGCAAATTTACTTACAGGCAGTATTTCATCAAATAAGCTCCATTAATATTAACCATATAAATATATTTTGAAAATCAAGGGGAATAGAGCACATAGCAGGCTACAATAACTGAATTACCTTTGTCTTTTCACCAATAACATTTCTCTCCAGTTCAGCTATTTTTCTGTTTAGATGATCCAATATTTCCTTCTCTTTCAGCAGCTCTGTTGTTTCAGATTTCTGTTCCCCATCCAAAAGGGCACATTCCATATCCAACTAGGAACACAAAACATCTTTCAGAGGCAGTCCAGACTCAGAAGAAATCTTGATACACATTATTTTCTGGGGGGAGGGGAATGAGTTGGTTCACAAGAGAGAAATATTTTTTAAAAAGGGGAGGGGGGAAAAAATAACTCCATAGGTTTTTTTTGTCACAAAAGTTAAAAAGAGGTCACAAATTTGAGAAAAAGCAAAACTGCAACATAGAACACTGCAAAATAAAGTCCAAACCAACTTTAGCTTGAAGATTCTTTTTTCCAAAACTTTTTGTTTTCTAACTCTTCTCTGTGCTTCCTCCTGTTATGATACTGTCTCTGTGCCCAGGCTCTGTAGGAAACCCTTCTGGAACAGCTGTTTCTTTCCTGTTGCTGATAATTGGAGCAGGCACAGCCCAAATGCCTGGCCAGCTTAGTTTGCAACTGTGAGATTCCAGAAGCCAAGAGGGTGCCAGCATACCCTTGCCACTGTGAGGCCAAGGAGGATTGAAAGGAAGTTGTCTCACTTCCTTTCTCTTTATACAGTCACAGGAGATGCCACCATAAAACTCCCAAGTGACACAAGGTATTTGGATCAACTGAGTGACCATTAAACAAGCAAGATTGTTCCAATTCCACTTCAGAGTGTAATGGTTACAGCTGGGAAAGGCTAATCCAAGCATCATAAGCATCCCCCAGCTGGAGAAAAATACCCTTCATAACAGGAGACTGCCAGGTTTGTCATTCTGGTGAAAAAGCACAGAAATATGAAGGCTATGCACATCCACAAGTGCCCTCATGTTGTATTTGCTGAACCCATCAGACCTGTGCTATGTAGACACATGTAACAGACAGGACATTGAAAACCAAAACTGTAGTTTCATACCTCTCTTGAGGATTCATCCATCTGGTCATTTAAATCTTTGATCTTCTGCTCAAGTTCTTCCAAGTTATTCAGTATTACTATGCGTTCCTCCTCCAGTCGATCAAGCTCCTGCCTTCTCTGCTCTTCACTGGTGCATTCTGATATCTGCAGTTGCACATCACAAGAGGTTCATCAGAAAAAGAGGCAAACACTGTTTTTCCTCCCTCCTTTCATATGGTTTTCATTTTAGACAAGTATGGCACTGTTGGTTTTGAACCCTTGCATATTTCCTATCTACTGTATTGCTATTTCTATATTTAGGAGGTGTGCAAGAGAAACAAACATGATACTTTACTTCCAGGCATTGGAAGTAAATACTAAACAGTAAATACTATTCATTCTAAAGGAATTACTAAAACTTAACCTTTGAGAGTACTTTACATGCTGTGCTATTTAGGTTGTAAAAATCCCATTTTTCCCTTATAAAAATAACACAGATAGATGAAGAAGCTTTTTATGTAAATTTCAGCTGTTCGTTTAATAGAGACCAGGAGGTAGGACAGGACATTTTTGTAACCAGCCACTAAGATTGGCTGCTTCTGTAAAGTAAGGACAAAAGTTGGTTCCATCTCCCCAGGTAGCACTGAGGAAGTAGCACCCTTAATGCTTCTCTTTTCACTGCCATTTCCTTACTAGATACCTGTGTTAAGAATTAAACAAGATGATGAAGAAAATTCCTGTGATCTTACAGCATCCAACACTAGATCAAACAGCACTGAGTTTGACATGCATTCTTCACATTCACCTGACCCCAGGGGTTTGCAATCCACTTCCTCTGGGAAGGCTGCTGGCTCATTATGCCCAAGCAGGATTAGAGGTGAGCTGAGTGCAGGGCTTTGCAGGCACCTCTGGGCCACACAGCCTTGCTCAAGAGAGGCTCAGGTCAGCTACTGAATGGCTACTCTGAGAGCAGGCATTTTATCCTGAACAAATCTGAGCTGAGTATTTTAAAACAAGCTGCACTTCACTGAGGCAGTTGCTTGCTATTGCTGCTTTTCTCAGGGCTTAGCAGAACTCCCTTTACAAGGAATGAATGAATGGTATTCCTTGATTTAGCAATAGTAATCCTAGCAGCAAAGCCTCTTTTTGTCTGCTCTCCTGTTTGGATAATGCTGACTTAACATCTTTGATTTCAACTTCCTAATAAGGATTTAAAATAGGATCCCTGACTTGCATGAAGAAAGCAACAAATGAGGAAGAAATGGAAGACCACAGCAGCTTGGAAGTGAAATGTGTTACCATCTTTTCAACGTGGAAAGACCAAGTCAAGCCATAATAAATAGCATGTTTCTGTTCAACACAATCTCACACCAGAAGACTCAGCAGACAGATTTCCAAAGAGATCACCCTTTGGAAGTGAAAACGTGTTTCTATCACACCCCTCTCTTCTTCTACACACACACACACTATTGACTCTCAAGTTGTGAGTGTATCAGGGTTGTTAAATACAATTCACCTGAGACATATAGCCATGCTGAAGATCATACAGTGTGTAAATAACAGCAAATGGAAGAGACTAAGTATTTGAAGGTGTGAACTTGTTAAACAGAAACCTCTTTTTATGGCTTTGCTTGTTTGTATTTTGCTCCTGATTCCAGCTCTTGAATCCAGTTATGTACCACACTGCCTGTCACTGGGATTTGCTACACTGCTGCTCTGGCACAGCCTGGAGGAGGCTGCTGCTGCCCTAGCAAGGAAATGGTTAGGGATGCTGTCAGCTCCTTTATTAAAGAACAACTTGCTTTTGGTAATGGAACAGCAGTGAGAAGCACACAGGAAAGGAGGTGCAGCTTATTTTTGAAGGCAGCACTTGGGTTGGAGGGGCAGGAGGCTTGCTGCCACGGCATCATCCCCAAGAGACAACAGCTGATCTGGTAAGTACCTCAAGCCCAACCCTAGGAAAGGAGACAGGACAGTAAATTCAGCTCAGGCAACTCCTCTTCACCTCCCATGTGAGTGTGAGAAAACATACTCCTCTTACAAGAGCCTCAGGGAGAAAACAGGAGAGCATCCCTTCCCTCCTACACCTCGGCAGGATGCTAAGCAGGGTTTTGGTTTATTTAAGTAGCTATAATTGTTCAAGCAAATCCTTCTCCCTTGGAAGATCTTGAAGATCTATCTTCATGAACAGTACATCCCACTAAAAAAAACAACTTCCAGAACCATTAGCTTCCACAAGATATGGAATAAACATTTGCTGGCTGCTACATTTTGCTGGCTGTATTTTCTACATTTGATGGCTTATAAAGCTGTATGAGTTCTGAGATTAACTCTCATACCTAAGCCAGCCTAATGGTGGCCCCTACCAGGACAGCCAACTCCTAGAGGAGGACTTCAAGCCTGGATTACACAGTCTCCTCCTACAGAACATTACCTTTGGTGTGATGCTCAGGTAGGATGACTCAGTGGCATCCTTCAGGAAGCTGGGAGCAGCAAAAGGAGGAGGCTTGGTGCTTTCACTGAAGTGCTCATCAGCCCTGAGCCCCCGTGAGGGCAGGAAAGCAGCAGTGCCACGGCTGTGGCTGCTCAGCTCCGAGAAATCCGAGTCGCTCGCCGATGATTTCAAGTGGCCTCTGAACCTCGTCTCCAGATTCATCTGGGACTCTTCAAACACCGAATCCTCATCAGAGAGCTGGAGCTTTTCGAGCTCTTTGTTGATTTTTTGAACGTCAGCAACTGTAGTGGCTGCAGCAGGGTCGCTGTCAGATTTGGAGTATTCTGCACACAGATTGAGGATTGTCTCAAGCCGCTGCCGTTCCTAGTTCAGAAAATGATAGAGTAAGATGAAGTTACAAAGAAGTTTGCTGGGCTTTTTTGGTTTGTTTGGGTTGTTCGTTGCTTTGGGTTTGGTTTTTTTCATTTTAGAGTGAAGGATTGAAGTCCATGTGAAATCCGTCTACCACTCAGAGATAATAAACTGTAATAGATAAATTACAGTGCAAGATGAAAAATCAAAATTAATGTGAAAGAAGATTTTAAGAATACTAACGTTTTCTACATTGGAAAGATAAGTAAGAGTTAGGACATCTAATTTAACTAGCTATTCATTTCTGTGAAATGAATGTACTTTTAAATTTTTTTATTGAAGTTTTTGTGTCCACACCCCATTTGTATGTACACATGTCCAGTGATCTCACTACGTAAATCACTAATTCCACTTCACACTTACGCTATATTCCTACCAAGCTGCAAAATATTGCACAGATTTTCCATGAACTCACCTATTCCTGACTTTTTTAGATTTTCCATTTCGTTAACTGTGATTTCTCCTTTTGAGAAAATTAATCCACATTTTGAAAAACAGTTTTAGAAGCATTAACAGAAAAAAAGAGGCATCACATCTAAAATACAACATCTGTCAAATGCACAGAAGTGAAGGAAATATTTTTTTACAGTTTACTCAAATTCTCTATGGATTTATAGAACATTTTAAACTTGAGATTCAGAGTAGCTGTGCCATTTGACTTGATATGCTTGAAGTTGTGGTAAACATTTAATTTCTGAAGGATTTCTAGATCTTTATGATACCTTTTATCAACTGTTAGCAAGATATATTTGCTTTATTTTACTGTACGCACAGCTTCTGGTAACTTCTATTCAGATGGATTTTTTTAATACCTTTTCATTTTTAAGAGATAAAGCATTTATGTAATTTCATGTTACTTTTGTTAAAGAGAAAAAAAATAAACAAAAAGTTGCTTACCATAAGTCTATGGAAAATTTTGCTGGAAAAAAGACCACTGTGAGAGTTCCATACCTGGCATTAATATCTGCACTAATGATCTAGGAAATCCTTCTACAGTAGCATTTAAAAAGAAGACCAAAAAACCAATGGCCTCAACCTCCCTCCCCAGGAACCCCTAGAGACATATTTGCTTTCCCAGCTCCACCTGGCACTACCTTCACCTGGCAAAGAGGATTTTCCACAGCAGCTACTTCTGCCAGCCCCTGCATTTCCTATGCCCAACAGCAAGTGATAACAAAGATCAAGCAAAACAGGGCAGGCAATGCACTGCCTCAGCTTTCCCTGCAGCAAGGAATGAAAATGAAGCATGGAATGAAAATTTAACACTGGTTACAGGCACCCAGAGTTTCATATGGCTGCTGAGAGATTACCTGGCTGTAAGCATCACACGTGCACATCACCTGCATACTAAAACCTCTGAGCTGGAGAACCTGTCTGAACCCACCCCTTCCCAAGCACTACCCAAACAAGAGAGTGCTGTGAGAGCAATTTTGCCTTTGGGTGGTTTATTCCCAGGTTCCCACTGCAGCTTCCCTCGGAATCCTCCTGGTACGAGATGAGCCGCTGAAATAACGGAGCAAACTTCTATTTTCCACGAAATACATCCAGCAGATTCTCACACATCCTCCAACCCCAAACAGTCGACATAATTATAACTCCCCAAAGCCTTGTTCCCTCCAGGCAACCACTGGCAGACCCTAAGCTCTGCCCTTACCCTTCCAACGCTGCTAACTCCCCTTCACTAAGTGTTTTGGCCAGGCAACCCAATTCCTACAGCCCTGTGCAAGGGCTGGCTGGGACAGCTGGTAATTATGCAGCTCTCCCTGCTGTGACAGCATCTGGCCTGTCCTAATGGGAAACATGGACATCAGGACACGAGGTCCCTCCCCTCCTGCAACAACAGGCTGTATTGGGTTACCCCAGCCAAGCTTCCATCCCTTGGGACACGGCAAATTTCAAAGCAGGGCACTGCTCATTCCAGCCTAAGTGCTCAGGTGAGGGGCTCTGGCTGCAAACCAGCCCTTTGCTGAGCAGTCAGGAAAAAAAATTATTCTTTTTTTCCCCCCCCATCAAGTCTCAATTGCTCAGAAAAAGCTTAAAAATTGCAGGAAAACCAGTCTTCAAAAAATTCCTGATGAGCTTTCAGACACATTACAGAAATACTGATATTTCTCACTTCTATTTTGACATGAGCTGAGAGGCTTATGGACAGGAAGCTCACTGGTTATTTTATACACTCTATTCTCATCATTTCATCTCAGCCAGCTCATTCCAGCTCCAGCACACCTGCATGTAACTGCTTCCAGAATTAATTTCTCAGTGAAGAAGCAAGCTGGGAAAGCACCCTTGCAATGAAAAACACAGAACGAGTGGAAAATCCAGTCAATAATTTTGCACGAGATACAACACAAGTTATTTGTGACACTGAATACAGCAGAGGAAAAAAAAAAAAGGTATGTCAAAAGCAGGAAATGGCTCTGGTGGGAAGGGGGGATGTTGAATCAAGCCTTGTAAGCTGGTCAGTGTGTTTCTCCATAAAATGTTCTTTCTAACAGATCTCTGTTTATTTTCTGTAATTCTTTTCCCCACTACAAAAAGAGGTAACAGGTCTTGTGCAGCTTCTGCCTGAGCAGCTTCACTACTCCTGGCTTTGAGAAAGCAACACATCACCCATGGCTGGCTGCAAATTTAAGGAAGGACAAGGGTGGGATAAGGAGATAATAACCTCTATTGCTATTGTTTATCAGTGACATTTAGAGACATCCCAGGTACACTGCAAAAAAATCCCAAAATAGCAGAGATTAATATCCCACTTTTTTAAACAGCAACTATGTGGTGATTCCTAGATTTGTTCATCTGCTACACATCACATTTATGAATTTCACAAATGTGTAGAAGTGCTGCTATATCTGGATACCAAGGCAAGCCTTGGTTAATCAGCTGTGGTAAACAGGAAGCTTTTCAGGTAAGTGCCATTAGGAACTGGCTAACCTCAAATTTCATTAAAAATACATATGCAGTCTATCCCTTGTGACAAAGACTAACATGAATTAGGGCTATTCCATGCAGCCAGGTTCCCTTTGCCTGAAGAAGCTGTTGCACTTTTCAGCTGCCAAAGAACAGTGTTTTCCTGCTATTGCTCAGACAGACAAACCACCACCTTCTCAGTAAAAGCTGGGAATAGCAGCTAGTCAAAAAGGATGGTGGGGAAAGAGGCAGACAGACTGGGGAAGGGCTGCAGAAAACCCCCAAACTTTCTTTCTTACAAGTACATTCATGGATGAGAGGCTGGAGAAAGCTTTCTCTTTCTTTCTTACATTTCTTAGGAACTTATTTCAGCAATAAACTTGAACTGGGACTGAGAAGAGTTTGCCAAGTGTTTTTCCCTTCCCTCCAGTTTGCACCAGTTTCTCACTCCAGACTTGTTTGTTTTCTCATTGCCAGTCCTTGTTTTGCTATAGTCAGTGCTCAAGCTCCAGAGTTACCAGCAGCAGCACCTGTATTTCATGCCCCTCTCCCAGAGGCAGATGTGACAGCAGAGACACCTGCACAGAGAAGCAGTGGAGAGGCACAGGTCACAGCAGAGGAGCAGCTGTGCCTGGTCCTTTCCTCCCCAGAGCAGGCACAGGAGAAAAGGACTGGTAAGAGCAGGAGAGAGCAGTGGCACAGAGCACAGACAGCCTGCAGGGAGGAGCTGAGCAGATGACTTTCCAAGAATCAGCTCCCGTACCTGAGGCATGTGTCCTGCTCCTGAGGGAATGCCACTGGCTGCCAAAATAACACCATTGTTCAGCCCCTTTCTCCCTATAGTACCTATGCAGATGCTCCTTTTTGAACCACACTGAGGGCAGGAGCCTGAAGACCAGAGTTACAGAGCAGTACTTAAGTTCTGTAAATGAGAACAGGTCTCCTGTAATTGATTTCTTCCTGGACCGCAGTGTTAATTTTCATAATATATACAGCTGCAAAAATTAAGCGCATGTAATCCAGATTTTGGCTTATTAAAGACCCCACAGAAATGTTTTACAACACAATTGAAACTGAATGCTCCTGGAAAGTTATGGAGTCATCAATATTAGTTATATTCTGCAGGGGGTTTTATCCAATTATACAGCACTTGTTCAATTACAAAACTAAATGATGTTAAGTAGCCATTCTGTAGCACTATAGAGACCGTCAAATACTAGTAGAGGGAAAAATTACTTTGAAGCTAGCCTTTGTCTACTTGGCTGAGGCTCCTTTAAGAGCTAATCACTAGCAGTTTTACATACAGCTTGGGTACTTTATGCTTAAAGGGTCTATAGAAAGACACAGTGCCAATACAGATTTACAAAACATGCATATGAGGTTTCACACAAACCATAAGAAGATTTACATAAACTCTAGTTCCATTTCATTTTTCCTTTGCATAAGCACATCTTACTAAATTGCAAGGCATCAATACAAACCAGGCACTGGGATATTCTGTATTATTCCCTACTTCTGAATAAACTAATGAAATTCAGTGCTCTTCTGACTGTGACAAAGTGGACTACGGAATAAGACCCTTGAATTTTATTACTGCTCATTCAGTCACTGATAAATTGAAACCTCTCCCAGTAGAAATCCTGCATCTCGTAGAAATTCATTAACAATGTTAATGTACGTTCACAAATCCCTACAGACAGCTGGGCAACAGGAGGCACCACAAACCTAGTGCACATCTAATTTTAAGGTACCTACCACCATCTAGAGGAAATACACTGAACTGCCCAAAAACCAGCAACTGAAAACTTTAGTGCTATTTAAACAAGCAGCTATCATAGAAAACAGATGGCCCTTAATATCTACCCAACTATGTTGCCTGTGCAGTTCCACTCCCAACCACCCCCTCGGCTGAAGAAAAAGAGCCCCTTTTAGTTCCAGCACCTATCATAATTGGGCTCTCATCTCAGATAGGAAAATAAAAGAATGAGATTTCCTCTTTAAATAATAATTAAAAAAAAAAAAAGCTAGCTGAACCACATTGAACATTATTAGATCCCAGCAGCAACTTTCTCCCTTGTTTATAAGGCTCCTGGGCTAGTGTCAGCAATAGCTGCTCCAGCTTCTCCTTGTGTGCAGCTGGCATGAGCAGCCCATGCCGGGCTGTGGTGTCCGGTCAGCTGGGCTGCAGAGGAAGCAGAAGCAGGTCGTGACCCAGCTCCTGTGCCAGGAGCAGCCCTGTGCTGCCCCACCTGCTCCCACAGCCCCCAGCACCAGCCCCCATCCCAGAGGGATGGCAGGAGTGACAAGGCCAGCTCCCCCTGCTCTTCAAGCCACACAGGAAAAGTCTGGCAAAGCAGAAGTGGCATCAGTCTTCAGGTAATTTATGTGAACCCAGCCACAGACAGCAGATCTAAAGAAATAGATATGGAAAAACTCCAAATCCTACACAAGTACATATGTATCTTTTGTATTTGGTGGAACAAATTGACACTTGGACTTTTAAATAATTAAAGAAAAAAACAACTTGCATATTTTCACTATTTCTACTTCTTTTTTTTTTAAAAATCTCCGGTTATTTTGTAAGGCAATGACAGCAGATCATTTATTTTCGTATGCAGGCTGCAGCAGCAACTCTAAACACAAACTTCCAGAGAAGCCTCTGACACTCAAAAGCAAACTAAACACAAGTAAAACTCATTGAATAATTTATATGGAAAAGAAAAAGTAAACAAGTGAAAGTAAACAGAAGAGTTCAAGGGCAGATACTAGGTCAGATTGCAATGAGTGCATGGATTTTACTACCAAAAAAAATCCGGAAGTATCAGCTATCAAATGTAACATTTTCAAGCCACTCTGTGCCAGCAGAATAGCTACAGGGGCAGTGCTGGTGCAAAGAAAGACACTCTCCACTTCTTATCTGGGCCACAGAGAAGTCTAGTCCTCTAAAAAAGGGTGTTAGTTTTCTGATGGACTTATTTGAGTATTCCTACACTGCTCTTCTCCCTAGCGTGCTACAAAAACCCAGTTTGGAAAATCCTGACACTTGTGCACAGTGAGACTTCATTTCCCCTGCCATTTACCTACCAGCTACTCAGCCTGTGCATTTACACACCACTGAAAGCTCAGAGCACACAGTTTTGGTATCCATGAGTGCTTCTTCAGTTGGGGTTTTTTGTTCACACCTTCCCCAACCCCACAAAAAAGAGTGACCTGAGCAGAAATGGATCCTTTGCCCATGTCAGCACACAAAGGCAAACAAAATTGTTCTTTGGAAGATCTGGCTGGATATATCGAGACCCTGTTTGAACAGATCCTTGACTATCCTTTGGACAGGGATCCACACAGAACGACAAAATAAAATAACACCAGAACAGGAAAGGCTCTAACATACAAAGAACCGATGTGTGGACTTTTTAATATATATCTTTCTACTTCTCAGAAATCTAGAAACTTGCTTATGGCATTTTTCAGACTCAAACCACTGGAAGGAGGCACTATCCTAATATTTCACTCTTCTACCAGACAGCTCTAGCAAATGGAGAATGGAGCAGGTATGAAGCAGTATGTTGAGTATAAAGATGAACTCAAGCAAGAGGAAAATTCTTCACATTCAAATTACATGCAATATACAAAACATAATCTTGTTTTCAAAAGCTTTGGAAAAACAGTAAGCAAATTCTCTTCCTGAAGAATTGGGAGTTGAAGGAAGTGTAGTTGAGCAAGAGGAAATATTGAGGGATGGGAATGTAGCCGTTTCATCCAAATATAAAATCAGAATGATTATCAGCATCACTGAATTGAAACAACCCAGTATCTTTCGTAACTCACTACAAATAATAATTAAAACAGCAAAAAAAGAAAGGCTGTTCTCTTTGAAATACAAATACGTTGCTTTTATGACTGATTATCTCAGGTTTTACAGCATGACTGCCTGCAAAACCTTCTGATAAGAAGCAAAGAAGCAATCACCACTGCACACACAACACACCAGGACCACGGAGAAGATTACTGAAAGGAGCAGAGGAATGGCAAGACAAAGACAGCAAGAAGAGGGAGAAACAAGATTTCTTCTTATGTTTCCCAAAACCTTTGTCCTAAGCCACCCAGCCATTTCACTCACAGCTGGTCCTTTTGCCTTGGGGAGCCCAGTCCCTGCTCCCAAGAGGCTGCAGCTTCAAGGGGTGCCAGCAGAGTTTTTGGGGAGCAAAACAGGGCAGGGGTGGACCTGCCCTGACACTCATGGAGTGGGGAGGGGGCAGTGCCTGCCCCCCTCTCACACCTCAGCCTCGACTCTACAGCCTTTGAGCAGGCAAAGACTTTTTCACATCTTGCAAACAGCAATGTGCATCTTTTAAACTACAGAGATCAGTGAATGGGGGGAAAGGCAGACTCTCCTGTCTGTGAAACAGGCTCCTCACCAACCTGCATCAAGGGCACAGAGATGGGGAGAGGGGAGACTTCTCACTGGGTTACAATTCTTTATCCTGAGCCTGCTCGCTCATTCAGTTCAGGATGGGAACTGTGGCACCAGGTCATTGCTCGTGGTTGTTGACAGGCATTCCATTCTCCCACATTCCCACTACCCCTGCATCCATCCTCCCCAAGGCTCTTCATCCCAACCTGCCCAGAAAGTGAATTTTCCTGCAGGCTTGCTGCCTGTATGCAAACTAGACAGCTTTAAGAATATCCTATTGCCACTTTAGTCAAATTCATAATATGTGCATTAAAGCACACAAATGTAAAGTTAACATCTCAAATTTAAGACTTGGGAATACCAGCTGGCCCACCTAATGACCTCTGTTTCTGTGTGGATGATAAAATATGAATGCATGTTAATACGGTCAGAGAGTCCCAAAGCTACTTTGAAAACCCTTTGGAAGAACTGTTAGGTGTTCTTCCAGAGACAGCTGCAATACAAAACTGTTTCAAAAATCTCTGTGGGTGCTGAAGACTTTTTTTACTTTTCCTACCCACGAGCTGTTTCAGTAATACATAAATTACATTTTACTACCTAGATAATCCCAAGCTGAGGCAGCATGCATTGCTTTACACTGACTGAGACAAAGAATGAAACTGTCTCCCTCTGCTACTCTCCATCCTGGGAGGGGGAGAAGCAAGAGGCCTCTATTTTAATGAATGTGCTCAGAAGGAAAAAATGAAAACTAATCAGAAGAAACTTTAGCCCACACCAATGTATACCTGACTGCAGCACACAAGGCTGAGCAGTTTACAGCAGAATGTCTTTTTCTTTGCCCACTTATCACAAAACAGTGCCATCATCTAAACCAAAAAGTCCTGCAGGATCCCTGCAGTGTAATTTGTGGGTTTTATGTATGCAGACATTTTAATACAGCCTGCAGGATAACTGAGCACAATTTACATGGGTTCCAACATTTTTTCAGGGTGGCTTAATGGACTGTGATAATAAACAAGGTATCTGGAGCAGGCTGCATTTGAATTTCAAAACAGATCAGCTTATTATTCTTTGCTGTACCTTCCTGATGGCTAGACCGGGATGGGTGTTTCACCAATGCTAAATATCACAGGTATTTACAAATAATCACACTAAGAGGAAGAGAACAAATTACCAGGCGTTCCATCTCCTGCTCCCGAAGCCTCTCTTCCCTCTGCCTCCTGTGATAGTCCATGAGATCTTCCCTCCCTGAAATGGAGCTGATGCTGTTCTTCCGCTCTCGCATGGATGTTTGCAGAGAATTTGGCGTCTGCCTGTAACTTTCCAGATCTGGATCATCAAGTTCCATGGAACTGGTGGAAAGGTTTCTTCGGACAGAGAACGACCTGTCAAAGTCCACTGGGGAGAAAGAACTACTGGGACTTGTTCCTGAGAGTCCAAGTCTATCAAAATCATCAGGGAGATATGGGGAAGAAGGTGCTAAAAGCATTTTTTTAGCAACACGAGGGCTTGCAGGAACACTAAGAGTTGAACTGACATAGGGATTACTCCCAGAGACAGAGTTTGCATGTGGTGAAACCCCTGAGCTGCAAGAAGAAAAATTCAGGTAATTATCAGCATCGAAAGCATTCTGAGGTAGATCTTTTTCTCCAAGTTTTTTCCTTTTACTATTACCCAGAGAGCTTCTGGGGGGCAAACTTAATGGCACCAGCTGGTTTTCTGTTGATTTATAAAGTCTGGGTAGGGAACGACTGTACATTCCCATATGACTTAGAGATCCACCAGAGTATTTCCTAGGCCGTGAACCCAGGGTTTCCATCATCCCATCCTTGTACTTCACTGGCTTTATGTGAAGGGCCAGACTGTTTTCAGCAGTCATTCTCCTGCCTTGCTTTGGGCTAGAAGGCATGCTGGCTGCCCCTGAACTGCTGCCAGGTGAAAGCACCAGCTCGTTCCCCGAGCTTCCATTCCACATAGTCAGAAGAGAGCCTGAGATCTTCTTTGACTCCAGCATTCCTGGGAAGTAGATGTTGTCATAAGATTTATTTCTCTGACTGTACTTTGAGTAGTGAAACTTATCCATGTGTCCAAGGGATTTTTCATTTTCTCTGCTGGCATGAATGTCAAAATCCGTCCTTCCTGAACTATACCCGCTGAGGGATGGAGACATGCCTGATATGGAACCCAAATGCTTTACAGAGATGCTTTTATCTGGAAGATATGGGCTTTCACAGGGGAACTGCTTGCCTCCTTGTATTTTGTTAATAGAGTGTGCATTTTTAACACTGGTAGAAGGATTGGGTTTAATTGGCATAGGTTGTGAAAGGGTTAAATAAGAGCCAGCATAGTCCCCATTTGTTTTAAATTTAAGAGTTGATGAATATTTCTTCGTGTTGAGGTTTTCCATAATATCCTGGAGACCATTTTCAAGGGAATTCGCCACAGAACCCTTTCCCAAACTAGCATTTTGTAATTCCATCTGTTTTTGTGAGTGGCTATAGTCTGCCATAATCTTACTGGAATCTGTAAAGAAGACAAAACAAGAAAAATAATTTAGCAAGTAAGAAGTCTCTTGCACGTGCATGCCTGCAAAATAACGTGAACACTTTTTGCAATAATTACTGTGCTTGTAGTAAATGTGTCTCAGATCATAATTTTCCCATCTGTTTCTGCAAAAGATGGGAGACTGAAAAAGAAGAGGTAGAGGCAGAAAACCATACTAAAATCAGCAACACAACTGGAAAGAGGCTAGACCCTTTCTTTGCTATCCTATCCATTGCAGGAGCCTGTGGCCTCTCGAGATACCCATGAAGTAAGGAAGAATTATTGTCCTGATGTTTTACAGCTGAGGAACCGAGGCACAGGGAAAATATGCAACACAGACAGCAGAGTAAAGAACCCAACTCAGGTCTCCCAAGGCCAAAGACATCGGATACTGCTCTGGACCATCTCCTCCTTTAATCAGCTGCTAGTGGATCTGAGCCCCGACACACTAGGGAGCTCAATTTAAAGCTCAGTAGGAGTTTGTCATCTTTCTGCTTACTTTGTGGATAGTCCTGCAAAGCTTAGTGGTAAAGTACAAAACCAAGGCATATTTTTCAAGGTGTTTCAGCTCACTGCTCTAAAAATGCAAGGCTATAACTGCATCAGCAAAGAGCACTTTGGTTAAAAGATAACCTTAAGGAAGCAGAATGCTAGGTTGCACGACTTCATTCAAAACAACAAAAACCCATGACTTAAAAATACTGCTGGGGGAAGGTTACAGATCCTTATGCTTTTTCAGAAATCTACTCGGGAAGAGAGCACAGACCAAAAAAGCCTTTGCTGTGGTGGATGTCACTGTTCTACAATGTATGAAGCTCTAGCATACAGTTCTGAGCTCCACTTTGCCAAAAGCAAAGAAAGGAATTCAGCTTCTGACAGTGCCAGTTACTGCAGAACATAAACAGGACCCCCAGCAGGCTTACACTTACACCTCAGCTGATGTAGAAATGACACCATTAACATTCACAGCAGCTCCTGGGATGTGCTAGTCTACACTTTGAACTAATAAAGCACTCCTGAGAGTAAGCTACTGCAGTGCCAGCAAATGGTGTTTCTGAAAATAAGGGTCAAACCTGGAATTTACTCTTGGCTCAGTCACATTTCACCTGCGACTTCAGCATCCTCATGAGAAACTGAGCTTCAGCTTGTCTCAGTGGGCAAATCTAATGTGTAAAGTGCCCTTAACATCCTCAGGGGTAATACTTTGGTCCAAGTACTGCTCCAGGCAATTCTATGAACCAAGAGACAGAATTTGGGATTCCTGTCCATCACCAGAGCTCACATGACCTGGTTTCACTGAGAATCACTAGGTTCAGATCTTATGGAAGGTGGCAATCCATTCTTCACAGGGCTCCTGGATTTTGGGACCTTCCTTGCTGATAAGGCACAATGCCATGGAATTCACCACTGCCCAGGGCATCAGCAATCCTCTGCTGCAACCCAGGCATGCAACAACAGGCTCTCCTCAGTTATTAAGGAAAAAAGCCATGAGTTTGAGAACAAAGGTAACCATCATTACTAATGGAATTGACAGGCAGAAAATAAAAGGTGCCAGCATTAGGGGACACACACAAAAATCGAAGTAAAATACAACACCTTCTTGACTATAGTGGATCAAGTTAAGCAGCTGTTAATTACAAACTCTGACAGTGGCCAAAAGCATGAACTTGCACCTTCAAAACTAAACCTCAAGTCAACCACTACACAGAATTTAATATTTTTATGCTGGCTGTAATTATGTGATTTATATTATATTTATAATTTTAACACACTTATTATGATGATACAACTATCTAAGTTGCCTTTGAACCAGCGAGTTCACAGAGTTCTCCATCACATCATCACCACTTTGAGCAGTGAAACTGCAGCTTCTCATATTGTGATATTTTACTTGACATTTTTTAGCTATATTCATAAATTTTGATAACAGCAATGATGAAGTCCAAATGAACAAAAGAATAAATGTGACCCAGATTCAAAAGAACTCTTGTCAGGACAAGAAAACATCATCTGGGTAAATCAAGCATTCATCATATTAGTGGTGTTTTAAGGAAGGAGAATAAGATGTAGAAGTTATTTCAGATCCCAGATGTAAAGCACAATGCATATGCCTTTTATACTTAACCTTTCACTGTGGAACTGACCCTAATTTCCATCTCAGTCTCCCTTTCTCCTCCCCTCTTCCAAATCTCTCTTAAAACTGAAATCTAATTTCATATGAAAATTGTACTGTCCAAACCTTAACTAACACAGCTAAGTTCAAATATTTTTGCATAAATTTCACTGGCTCCTCTATAAATAGCTTGGCAGACATATTAATGGGACATTAATAATTGTTCATTACTCCCTTGCAACAGCAGTAGGGCACATTTAATCCTTCAAAGACTGGGTGCATTTGCCAAAAAACAAGTTAGCTCATGGAAACTTTCATGCCTGTTCACCACAGCAGTGAAGGGTTCATTGTACTTGAAATCCAAGCAAGTACAGTAAGAAAAGGTCATGATACCTTCACGTAACCATTCCAGTTCAGCTTTTGTCTAGTGTCCCATGTGCCAGTTCTTCTGTGTTTCTGCTTCCAGCATCACACTCATACAGTTAAATCTCAACTGGACGACAGCACACTTTTAAATAAACCATAGCTGCTTCCCACCAACCAGATCCTGTTTGTTTTGTTTATTTTTAGGGTAACGTTTGAGTAGAAACTGCATGCAGCTGTAGAGACTGAGGATGGGAGCTTCAGCTCGTGATGTGCCCTGAACCCATCCTGCATCCAGGTCAGACCCAGCTTTCATGCTCAGCACAAGGGTCCTCTGTCTAGCAAAGTATTTGCTGCCTGGAGCTACAGAAGGAAATTCTTCCTTTTTTTATTTTTATTTTATTTTCCCTCCCTCATTCCTTTTCCTGAGTTGTTTAGCTGGGGGTCACTGATATCTATTCCAGACAGGCACTGAAGTGATGGGGGAGGGTTGGCTGTCTGCAGCATATCCAGCTGTGGCCTTGTTCTGCCTGGTAAATGGAGTTAGACATGGAATAAGAACAGAGCACTGATCTTATCCACATGTCAGGAGAATTAAAGGGCCAAAGTCAATTAAAAATTCTGAAAGATCTCAGTGCATTACAAACAAACTTCATTTTAATTGATTACCTGATCCAACATTCTGGAAGGAGGAGAGGTTACTTCTGTTTGGTATCATATTTCTCTTCTACGGGATGGTTAAAATGACACTAATTTGAGTGAACCAGATAAATTTTGACCTGCAAATAAAGCAAAAAAAAAGGAAAAAAAAATAGTATTGTGTTAAGAGTATCTTGGGAACATTTTTCGAGTGCATAATCTAGAACTTTTTTTATGGTAAAATTTCCAGAGACAATTCAAAGAGAAATATGTTAAAAGATATTTGGAAAGAACACTCCATGTTTAATATGGTGACTGTGGAAAAAAAAAAGTGCCAAACCTGTGTGCGGCTGGTTTATCTGTTTAAAAGTACATATCATTAGTTTTGATAACAAGCCGTTATCTATGATCCCGACTCTGTACAGGCTGTTACTACTCAGCTCCTGAGTTGTGTCTGTAATCCTGTGGCTTCCTTAAGAAGTCACTAACAAGGCTGCACTTTGCTGCTGAAGACTTTATTTGGAAAGCCCATAGCCCAAGTTCAGCCCACGCAACACCAGCATCCTGCAATCGTGAATAAACCTATACAAAACCAGGTATGTGATCCAAAACAAAGAAAATGTTTTGGCATGCAATGACTTCTGAGTTTCCAAAGAAGCCAGACTAGGAATGCAAAGGGAATCTTGAAAGTTCATTTAAGATCAAATTAGAAACTGATATGGCTACAAGAGAGACTTGGTTTAAAAGAAATGCCAAAATTGAATCCCAGCCACTAAAAACTAAAATTAAATCTAAATGTAAATAGAAGACCTCTAGTGAGTTGCTCTATTAAAAGATTTATTTTTTATACACATCTGTTTTTAAAAGGTTGAGAAAAAAAATTAAATTGCATCAAGTGACAAAATTAATGGCGACCATCTGTAGGTCCTCTGGGCTTAGCTCTGGACAAGCAAATAGAAATGTGTCAGAAAAACAAGTGAAGAATGGAGACAGATGTCTGGGGCTGTCTAGAGACAAGCCACCTATTTAATTAACTGCAGTCATCACAGCCCCAAGGTTACAGGTCTGTGGAGCACAGACTTTCCGTGCCATGCTTTTTCATGTTATTCTCCTGGGAGGACAGCCCTGGGAGAAGGGAGCTGGCAGCTGATCCTTGCAGAGAGAGGCTCCTTCTCTCTGACCTCTGGCTTCTGCCTCTCCTGCCCTCCCCAAGCTGCTCCCCCAAGGGGGCAAGTCCTGGGGGCCACTCTGTTCCCCCAGGAATCCCCCTGTGCTGGCCTCACTTTGCAGCGCTTTTTCTTTCTCTGTAGAGGTCACTTCTCAATCCTAAGGTAAGTTTTTACCCCACTGTGCACATTCGGCTCCTCACAGCAAGATGCAGCTTGCTCCAAGGTCACATAATCCACTGTTCCCTGAAAATGGCACTACTCTCCAAGGAGCCAGAGAACAGGAGACACCCCAGAGCACTGCAGCTCCTGAAGGGACTCACCCGCATGTCCAGGCTGAAATTCTGAAATTCTCCAGAGAAAGACCTAGGCAGCAGAGAGCTTTTCATCCTCAAAAGGTTATTTTATTGACACGAAACATGTACCACCCTTTTTATCTCATTCGTCTTCCAACCCATGGTCACACCCCTTTCTTAGCTCATTCCAGCTTGCCTCAGGTTGTCCATAGCATCCCAGGCACCCAGGTTTGGTGGACTGGGGCTGGGGACTGCCCCGGAGCCCTGGCACAGCAGCAGCTACAGGCAGCTGACCCCAGCAAGAAGTGACAGCAGCTCTCCTCCCACTTGTCTGCAGACCAAACACCGAAGGGTCAGCCACAAATCCAGTTAATACTGCCACTATTGACATCTTGGCACATTGCTTGTGCCATCTCTACTAAAAATACTGCACTTTGTGCTCAGAGGTCCCCAGGAAAAGACCAAAATTTTAACTTTTCAGGCCATGTTCAACTTGACACAGAAAACTAGTGACACTCAACATTTCACAGTTGTCTGCAACAAAGATGTCACCGTATCATTGAACAGAAAAACAAAACATGGACAACTTGGAATTAGAACAAAGGGGTTGGTTAAAAAGATAGGAAGATTCATTGCATTTCCCATGTCTCTAATATTACTGATTTATGGTTAAGATCACCAGGAGCCCCGTCCTTCCTATCTCATGAGGTGATAGCTACCACTTAATCAATGTGACAAACATTAAAGAGAGCACAGCTGAATGGGAAGGGTTTCTATGCAATTACAAATTCAATCTTTTATTCAATCTGGTGAATACCTGGGTTAGTTAATAACCTTTTTTAAGGTTAAATATTTATATGGTTTTATTTCAGGTTTGAGAACTCATTATGCATTTCCCTTCCTAGAGGATGAGAGATCAGAGAAGTCATCACTTAGTAATAATTGGATTTGAAGGGGAAAAGAACTTTTAAAAAAACTTTCCACTGTGTGCAAAGCCAAGAAACAATCAATGAATTAATGGGCTAACGTAACAAACAGCTCAAAATCCACAGTGAATCTCCTCTCTTGAAATCATATCCTTTCAGATGAGGTTATGCACGGCCTCCAGCAAGGCTGACTCTCGTTACAGAGCACATGCCACGCTCTGCCTTGTCTGGAACAAAGCAAAATGATTTCATCTGGGATTTATAAAGTCATCTGAAGTGAATGTATACAGCATTACCAATCATGTTTCATCCCTACAGTGCCCAGGCCAAATTAAGTTTTGTTTCACTAACGACCAGAAGAAACAGTGATTCACAACTCAAGCAGAGAGTCAAACAAAGGATTCCAATTTTAAGATATTATAACACTGGGTGGCTTTACAGTAAGAACTCCTTTCCCTTGTGCAGTGGTTTAACCCCAGCTGGCAACTCAGGCCCCCCAGTTGCTTGCTAACTCCCACCCAGGATGGGGGAGGGAATCATGAAAGAGGGAAAACATGTATTAAATTAATGACAGTTTGATAGATAAAGCAGAAGTCATGTACAAAGCAAAGCAAAATAAGGAATTAAACCCCTAGGAAAGTAGGGTTCCATCACTCTGAATGTTTGAGACCCTTTTTCCTTCTTCTCCCAGCTTTATATGCTGATTATGATGCCATACGATGGATGTGGGCTATCCCTTGGGTCAGCTGTCCCAGCTGTGACCCCTCCAAACTTCCCAAGCCCCCCCAGCCTCCTCACTGGTGTGGCATAAAAAGGTGGACAGTCCTTGACTCAACAGAAACACTACACAGCAACAACTGAAAACACCAGTGTGTTAGCAACATTATTCTCACACTAAATCACTAAAACACAAAAATCACTAAAGCACAATGCTCTAACAGCTACCAGGAAGAAATGAACTGTACCCCAGCCAAAACCAGGACACTTTAGTGTAGGAGCCAAAACCTGCAGCTCAATCAAGCCACAAGTACACTACCTGTGTACACAGCATTTCATCCACAGATTTAGGGCAAAGTTTTTTTCCCAGCACAGAAGCTTCTCGCCTCTTCTTCACTTCTGCCTGGGCTGGTACCCACCTCCCTTCAGCAGAGCCTGCTCTGGCACCCACTTTGCCCTTATGTTACCAAACAAGAGGGTTGCAGTGCCTCGGGCATTGCCAAGGCGCTTCTCTGACTGAAAATAAACAGTTTTAAACAAAACTCTCAAACTTGGCCATCTATCTTTTAAGGCTTTTCTGCTCTTCATTGTTTTTTCATTTTCAGTTTCTCGCTGAACATTAACAGTGGCTCCCTACAGCTCCTGGCACCTCGACTATCTCTGACACTTCTCTTCAGAAGCTCCCACAGCAGTGGATCACCACTTTTGGAAAACAGATGAAACCCCAGCTGATGGAGGGTGAGGACAAAAACCCATCACTGGCACTGTCTGCACATCATTAGAGTTTCATTTGTTCTGCAACGAGATCTTCAAATGATTGGGGTCTGTTTCAACTATTTCAATAAAACACACACTGTCTTGGAACCAAGAAAGCCTCTTGAATTTTCACACTCTGAACAAAATTTGGTGAATGAGTGCTGATGGCTTCAGTGCCTGGAGATTTCATTTTCCCACAGTACAGCATGCCTACGTGCATAAACAGACTGTTCCATCACCAAGCTCATTTACCTTTTTCCTGCATAATCTGAGGACAATGTACTTACTCCTGATTAAATCAGACCTGGTTTTATTCCTGACTTACTCTGTTTATTTACAAACAAAAGCCTTGATAGGCTCAATCTGATGGCAATGGAAAACTCACTGGAATCCACTGTTTACCTCCAAAACACTTAGGTGGAAATCCACCTTTCCCCAAGCCCACTGTCATTTTAAAACAATATATTCACAGAAAGGCATCTGCATAATTTGATGGAGATTCTGTACCCATGAATGGACACATCCTTAAGGGACAGGAAATTAATCTCTGCCAAAAACTGGACTCTTCCTCCCCCACACGGTAATACACTAGACCCCAAACTACACCAAATTTCTTGCCAGCATAGCCCTGAAATCTGCTCAGTCCTTGTCTTTTCCAGATGTAAATCCTGCAACACATAGGTCCTTGCATGCAAGTGAGCATAAGGTCTGGTTACAGACAAAGAGTGTTTTAGTTCTTAAAACTCACAGCTTGGCACTTTCAGGAGCACGAAATAAATTAAGTCAAATATCTGTGAATCATATTTGACTAAGTCACTCCCTTGCAATCCTGCAGGCTTCCGATGTGGAAGAGGGAGTGGCAGAGGAAGTCACTTATGGCTTACCTCTTCCTCTGAGAAATTATCACATTGGATACTGGAGAAGGAGGAGAAATAAAAAACAGTACAACAGAAAAAACCCTAAGTAACATTATCCCCCTCGTAGACCACATATATTTTACTGTATGTAATAACCCACCTGACTACCCCAAAAATTGCACTTAAATATGACATTTTTAATTACTCTATCTTACTGATAAAACATGATTCTCTCCTATTTGATAAGGATTGATGTTGCAGACTTTGTCACATCAATTGCTCTTTCCAATAGATGGACATAATCATTTTAATCAGGTCACAACAGCTGACAATTTTAAATGTGCATCAAGAATGAAAACATTCATTACCATGTAAATACTGCAGCTGGGTGACCACAAACTGAGGGTCAAGCCATTGACATATGAGACACAAATAAAAATGCTGGGGAAAATGCTGAAGCTTTATAACTTTTGTGCCGTAACAGCTACTCTTACCTGAAAGGGAAACTGTTAAAGCACTGATTTCAATGAATCTAAACTAATTCCTATTATGTAAGACAAGATCCTAGACCACCTACTCAATCAGCATTTCTTTAGCAGACATCACTGCCTCCTCCTTACCTTACAGTCACACCAACCACTGTTTCATCTGGAGAAGTTCACTGAGATAAGCTGAAGGAAGGAGAGTTAATTCTTTTCTGCTCAAACAAAAGCCACGGACAGGTAGAAACACACTTGAAGAGATTTCTCTTAAAACAATGAACTCCTTTCATCATGCAGAAAAACAGGGTTGACAGAGGACAAGCCAAACTCCAGTCATACTCATCTCTTCTATTTTGGTACCTTTCTGGTAGTTAAGCTGCAGAGTCAATTATCTGACCCAATGACTGTATCATCTCATGACAGCAGTGACAAGCTCCCTGGTATCATTCTGAAGCTATTTCATTAACTCCTTTCCTATTGAAAAGTTGAGTATGCTCAAAAGATTTGCAAACTGAAACTCTAAAGTTTCACACAGAGATGGCAAATAGAAAGCTCTGCTGGTGGGCTGTGACTGCTTACTCTGCAGACTAAGAAAACCCAAACCAAACAACATAGCTGGTACAAATAAATACACTTAAATACTCTAGACCAACATAATTCTCATTCCTGAAGCCAAATAAATACAGATTTTCTTCACCTAAAATTCCAGGAAGGGGATTGAGAGCAAAACAATTATGTATCCAAATTCATATCATACAGGAACGGAAATTATGTCTGTACAAGAGCAGAAGGACCTTAAAGAGAAGTTTCTCTGTTCCCATCCTACTTGTGACAAACTTGCCCCTAGGGCACCCCTGACAAATTCAATGAGAACAGGTAGGTAAGGCCCAGAAAATCTAAGCAGATAGAAAAACCGATCAAAACAGCTTCATCCACTCTTGTTTTGTTTTGTTTTGTTTTCCTTGGATGTCCTTACGATTTTTCTCCTATCTACTGCATTTTCCCACTCTCAGGCAACCTTTGCCCACAATCTGCTTTCCTCTGTGCTGATTTCTTTCACTGCCACTTTGTGCCTGTCACTTCCTTCCATTAATCAGTTCTCTCCAGTGCCCACTTACTCTGACAGCTTGTGTCTCTCCTGTTTCACTTGTCCATTTCTCCTCAATTTGTCTCCTTCCTGGGATGCTTGCCCCATATTTCCAAACATCCCCTCTGGCTCTGTACCACTCCTTCTTCCCCAGCACTGTCCGGGCAGCAAGCATGCCCCCAGACTGAATGCTTCTCATCACATGTGTCTGGCAAACCTCACCCTGGCAGTGACAGCTGCAGTGGCACCTGCCCTGGCTGCTGGGCTACCAAGCCATGGGTCTGCCTGGGCCAACATGGGGCAGCAGTTACCAGCAGGTCCCAGGACTGTGTTCCCTCAGATGAGGAACACAGGTGCTACACCTGCAGTTACACCATTTACTACAATAAAGGAGGTTAAATGAAGTGGTTCAGTTAAAATCTGACTCCACCTGAACGAGACCTGAGTAAGAAAAAAGCCCCAAACTTGGGCATGTTTATGCAGTTCACTCTACACTGTAGTCTCTGGTTGACCTTCTTTCTACAAAGGAAAACTCCCCTTGGATTTCTGTGGCATCTTGGATGTGCTCCACCAGTCTAAAACAAATCCTAAATGAACTGCACCTGCTCAAAACACCCAGAACACCGTTTTATAGCTGCTTGTTTAATTCAGTGGGAAACACTGTTTGCCTAGCCGGCAGTTGCTACACACCAGAATTAACCATTCATTTTAACAAATTAAAATGGAAATAATACACTACATGTGCAGTGAAGACAGCATTAACCTCTTCATTAACAACCACCAGCACTTGCCCACACCTACTTTGATTATTTCAGCTATTCTCTGGATCTTCAAGTGGAAAAGACAAAAAAGATCTTCCCATTAAAACATCTCCAGTACTTCTGAACCAACTCCAGCCTCAAGATGGATCTGCAACCTTTAGCTCACTCAATCTCCATTTCCCATCTAAATCCAAAATACTTTAATTTTTTCCTGATGGGCTTTGTTCCTTCTCAGCAATAGTCAACTGATGCCTTTGACTACTTCCAAGGATATGGTTGATAATTGTACCTAATAAGCATAGACAGTAACTGATATGGAAAAAAATGACCACTCTTCCTGCCCTGGCTGATGGCAAAGATTTCCATTTCCTCAGTAAAAAGAGACACACTAATGAGTCGATTTAGCATTTGTCAAAATGGAAGCAGAATAAATTGCTGGTGTAGAAAAGGAACTGTGTAAAATGAACTATACAGAAATGGTAGGATGTTACTGCTTGACAGCCCTAAGGTATGTCTTTAATTCTCTTAGTTCAGACTACCCCTTGCCCATGACAGCAAAGGTAGGCACTCTCCCATCTTCTGATCACTTAATCTCCTTTCTTTCCTACACTGCTTCCTTCTGCTGGGAAAGCAAGCCTATCCTCACCCTTTGCAATTCTATTCTATCATGCCTTTCTTCCTCCCATCTCTGATCCTTTCCCAGGTTACTAAATTATTTTTCAGGACATTATCCGCAAGAATAGAGAGAATGCAATAACTAAAAAGTTCACTAAACATGAAAATTTGCAATGAAGGCTGCTCTTGTGTCCCTCTTCCTCCGAAAAAGAGGGAAGGTGTGGCACAAAAATGAAATATTCACTATGTTCTGACTGGCAACATGTTCACCCAGATGCCCTGAAGATGCAGACACGGAGGATTCGGGCACGTGCAGAGTCAAGGCACAGAGACAAGATGACAGGTTGACAGGATGAGCATTTGGGGGAAAAGGAACTGGTGACAAAAGCCATGCGTGTGAGATCAAGCAAGCACTCAGTGGCAGGAGCAGAAAGCCCATCTCTCGAGTCTTTATGTAAGCGCAGACAGTCTATTTACACTTCTGCACATGGATAAATTTCTCAGGCAGCTTTGGGGCAGGAGAAGGAGCGGGGACAGTAGTTTCCAGCCCGTTGTTCCTTCCTCCCTTTGGGGAGCAGGTACGTTGCCGAGAAAAGCTCAGATCTCCAAGCTGAACTCACCACCGAGCGCGGGGCTGCGGGCGCCGCCGAATCCCACCCGGCTGCTGACAGGGAGATGAGGGGGGACTCGGGAGCCCTGAATCTGTCAACGGAGATGGAGCCCAAACCCCCGATTTCCGTCCGCAAGCCGATCCGCCGGGGTCCTGTCGCTAAACTCCAGCGATGCCGAGACGGCATCCATCCATCGCCGGCTCAGCGCCGGGAACCCATCCATCCCCGCCGGGAACCCATCCCCGCCGGGCACGGCAGCCCTCGCACAGCCGCAGGAGCCTTCCGAAGCCACCAGCCGAACAAAGGATCGCGGACAAAGAGCCTCGTCCCACGTCTTCCCCTCCACCAGGTAGATTATTTACGGCGGAAAATCAAACCAAGCAAAGCCAAGCCCCGCCGTTCCTCCCTCGCTTCCTCGGACGGATGTCCCCGGCGCCCCCGGGGCAGAGGCTTTGTTCGCCCGCGGGGACGCGGCAGAACCGGGGCGAACACCCGGACAAAGAGGGAGAAGCGTCTGGCGACGGAAGGGATAAGACAGGGAGGGAGCCCTGTCTCTTTCAGCTGCGGGGTCCCTGCCGAGCCGGGCGGCAAGGGGGGACCCCACCGCCCCCACCAGTCAGACGTGCGAAGGGACCGGAGGCGGGAGAGTGGATGGGGGTGGTGGTGGCACAAACTCCCTTAAAAGTAACCCAAAAACCAGGGACGGTTGCGAGCAGCTGAGCCGGCGTCAGCCCAGGCTCTGCGTGCCCTAGAGGGACCCTCTTCCCATCCCCGCGGGGCCCCGCCGCCTCTTCCCATCCTGGCGGCCCGGGAGGGCTTCCCCCACCCCGCGGGACGGCGCTTCCCCGGCACTCACCGCCGCCTCCCGCCGCCGCTCCCCGCGCATCCCGGTCCCTGCCGCCCGCCCGGCTGCAGGAGCGCCGCCGCCCCCGGGAGCCGCCCCCCGCCGCAGCGCCCGCCCCCCGGCGGGGCCGGGGCACCCCCGCGGGCCGAATGGTTCGCTCCCCCTCAGGCCGGGGTCGCGGGAGCGGGGCGGGCAAAGGGCAGCCGGGATGGGGGGGGGAGGGGACGGAGCAAGGGGTGCACGGGTGAGAACGGGGAAACGGGCACGGGGATATCCCCGGAGGGGCCGCCGTGGAGCTCTTCACGATCCATAAATATGAGTCGCCAGGCAATTTCCTGCCCGCGAGATTAGCTGAGCAAACAGGGCGGCGCTGGCAGGGCGCGGGCCCCGTTTTCCGTGCCTGGGGCTGGGGTGCGCTTTACCTGCGCCCGCCCCCCACCTCACCTTCCTCCTCCTCCTCCTCATCACTAGGGAAGCCGCGTTTCCGGGGGGCTGCCCTCCGCCCTCCCGATCCCGGAGCGGAGCCGGCTTGTCTCCGTTCCCTGGGCGCCCCTGCCATTCACCCAGCCCGGGGTCACACCCTGCTGTTGCCTCTGCCTGAGGTGTCCTGAAATTCAAGATTTTCTCTTACCTGAGAGAAATACACCCGTGAAAGTATGTGCGTAATACATAGATACCATGGTGTATATACACACACGGGGCTCCCAGAAAGAACCCCATCCCATGCATCACCGGAGGATGCAGCTGCCGCCAGCAGCATTTTGCTGTTCCCAAAGCACGGAACGGGCTGGTGAGCCCTCGCTGGAGGGCTTTTCACGCCAAAGCAATCCTACAAACCAGCACCAGCTCGGCAAAGCCTGTTTGCCACAGCAGCCCGCCCCGTGTTTGGCAAGCGGCTGGAGGTGCCAGCCCGGACTCTTCAGAGGTCCCGGCTCAGGAGGCTGCTCGGTGACACGGGCAGTGAGGCGGGGCTGGAGCTCTTACAAGGGGAAAAAACGGGGACAGAGCCTCCGGGAATAGATCGTCCCTCGCCCGGGATCACCGGTGCTGGCAGCCCAGCATAACCAAGCTTCGCTTCCCGAGCGCCTGTGCAGCGTTAGGCTGGGTAAGGAAAGCCCGGCGCTGAGAGATGCGAGCCAGCCTGCAGGACTCGGGGCAGGGAGCCAGAGTATCCTGCACGGCGATCTTGTTTCGTGCTGTGTGGCCTCGGCACTCCACCTTTCCCCGTTTGTTTCCGCACGAGGGAATTCGGGAATAGCAGCACTTACCTGCTGTGCAGGGCTCCTGCGGGATGGGTCAAAGCTCACCCAGCGCTCGGCCAGGTCAGTCACTGCTGCCACTGCTGCCACTGCTGCCACTGCTGCCGCTGTTCCCGTGTGCCACGAGGAAACGGAGCTGCTGTGATACACTTCCTGCCTTACATATTCCAGGGGATATTTTACTTGGCTAGAACCATAACTTTACTGCAATATAAACTTGGCAATAACTCGTTAATACCTGGAATCTGTATAGTGACACCCACAATACTAGAGAACATTTTTTAAACGCGCCCTTGACTGTCCTGAGGTCTACTCCAGTTTGCTATAAAAAGACAAGCTTTGAGACTAATTACTCTAAACGGGCCAGAACCTAGATGGTCTCCTCTGTGATGCCTCCACAGACATCCCAGTGTTTCATTTTCCACTAGGATTGAACCTGGCCCTTCTGTTTTGTTCACTTAGCAAGCAAGGAGAAGTACACACACATAAAAAATAAAGGCATATGCCTGTAATAAATGCAGAGTTAAGGACATGCTCACAGTTGGTAGAACTGAAAATTACTTTTAATCCTGCCACAGCCAGAACCAAAAGCAGCCAGCCTTCCCTTCATCTCACATGATCTTCCTTTTCCTTTTAAGTGGGAAAAACTGTAAGTAATAGTCTGCAAAAATCTCCCTAGGGAACATGAAGCCTAGGAGTACAGAAAGCTACAAACTTTTCTCTTGCGGTCAAACTATTGCTATAAAGGACGCATGATATGTCAGATGAAATGTTCCCTCACTTAGTTCCTACCCAGTAGGTGAGGAGGCAGCAAAGCTGGGTAAGGCAGACCATATGTTTCCCTTGATACCTGTATGCTGGGAAAACTTTGTCTAAATCAGTGTCATCTGTTTCTCTTCAGCAAGAGAAATAAAAATACAGAATAGGACTTATTTCTAAAATATTAATAAGTACTCAAAAGCAGACAGAGCTGAGGCTCTAAAATAACTTGGTAAGTTGTAGTGTTTAACAGGAACAAAAACCCCCTGTCATACATTTTATGAGTAGGAAATACTTAAAAATTAGAAAGCAAGTAAACTTCCATAAACTAAAGAGCTGAAAACTCCTGTTGGAACAAAAGAAGCAATGCTTCTATTAAAAACAAGTCAGGAAAAAGTAAATGGAAACTTGCACGAGAGCTACAAGTCATAGAGGGGTTCAGTGATCCATCTAGCTAGCATTAACAGTTTTCATGGCAATTGCACTTCAACATCAACTGTACTGCATATCACAGAGGCTTTTAAAATTCTTCACCCTTCAGTATGCAAGCATGCCCAATAAAAGTTTGGTTTCCATGGTAATTCATGTAAGTAGAAATCAAATGTTGGAATGTTTACAAAAAAACCATGCTTTAATCGGGAGCATTGAAAATGGTAATAAAATGGCATTTTGTAACCATACTTCAATGCCATGTTCCTATAAGATATGAGAGATCACTTCAGCTGCTGAAGTTATCTCTGATCAGGCACCCACAGTCACAACCTCTGTGTTACCTGGTCCCTTACCTTCACAGATTTTATCCACATCAGGTGTGGACATGACTGCATTTCTGTCAAATGAGCCAGAGCCCACAGCTGGGAGTTGGTTCAGGCTTTATGTTACCTGCAGGAGGAGAGGAGATTCCCAGCCTGACAGAATCGGTTGAGATAAAGCTTCCCATTGATGACTGGGTGCTGTTACACCCAGCCTTTTCTTTGGTGGCAAAACTGGTCTGGTGTCTTCCGTTTTGTGCCATAACTATTCATTTGGATTCACAGTCTGTGATTTGTTACATTCTTTGGTGGGATGATGCAATTATTTATGAAAGCCAGATCAAGAAAATGACCCAGGTGAAACTTTGTCTGAAAAAGGTCCAAAAAGAACTTGCATTGAATGATTGATGAGAAGAGAAACAAATAGATCTGAGCAGTTGTGCTTGAGACTGAACCTGTTTCTTGAACCAGCATCACCAACACACCAATGGATTATTAAGTTGCACCCTTTTTGAACAAATCTGTCACAACAAAGGAAGTAGTAAGGATTCAATGCTCTCCAGCATGTAACCAGAGCATTTTGAAGCACTTGTTTATAACTTGAATACCAGAACTTTGGGTGAAACTTCAAAGCAAGCAGTGATTCCTCTGCTGTAACTTCCTCAAAAACATTTTGAGGCAGCGTAGCAGGCTGGATTCTAGGTTATGAAAAAAATCTTGATTTTTAAAACTTGTTGGGAATCTCTGCAAAATCAAAAGGTAATGTGGAGGATGACTGCGTTTATCAGTACCATTCTGGTGAAAAAACCCCACACCCTGTAGTTGCACTGGTCATCCTAGATAAAAATCTAAAAATCTCTTAATGCAGCACACAGTAGAAGTATATCCGTAATAAAAGAGGCTGAGGTTCAACCAGAGCAGTGTTCTTGTGACTCGTTCTGAAACTTTCTTGAACTGTCACACAAGAGCTATCAAGAAGAAACTGCCTGGGGAAAATGAGTTACATGAGTAATCAAATCTTATGCTTCAGGGTACAAGTCAATTGCTGGAAGGGTCAAGAAAGGAATTTCCTTACTCCCTTCCTTTGCACAGTTGTACACAATTAATTAGGTTGCAATTGCAAGGCAAAAAAAGCGTTTATATTTTGCATTTTTCTGAGTTGTCAGGCACTGGCTGCTTTTCAGCTGGATTCAGAGCTTAAGGGACAGGTCTGGTAGGTGAGTTTTATTGCACGTCTGTGAGTTTTTGCCTAGATTTACAACACATTTGGGAGGTTTGCTCTTCCTTTATGCTGATTGACCAGCCCACAGTAAAATTGTGTTGCAGAACTACCATTAAAAGGAGACTATTTTTAATTTTAAAATTAACTTTCTGTTAATAATAAGTAGTTACCTTAAAAAAAATCCCTCTGTCTATAATTGCACAACTCAAAATGACTAATTTAAGTAGCAAGAGTGTTGTATCCATAATGGCCTAAAGACATAAACAAGATTTGTTGGAGAAGGAGCCATTTTTATTAAGCAACTGGACCATTTAATGCAATAGAAGAGCACGCTATTTCTTCATTAAATAGGGTATTTTAGTAATCAAAAGAATTTTTGCTACCACAGGATGGACATTGCTTCAAATCACAAGAGCACTCCCCTATTAGCTTGTGTATGGTTCTCTGTCTTCACAGCTGATTAATTGCTTCCCTTTCCTAGAATCAGCGTGTGCACTGGCCAGTGGGGGTGGCTCAGGGCTTCATCAGCCAGCTCTGCTACTGCTGCTAAGCTCTCTACAGTGGCAGTAAAGTGGTTTTTTTCCTGTACACAAGTACATTTTTGATATATGATCTGTGAGAAAACATGTTGAAAACTACAAGCACTAGCAAAACCTTGGTCAGTGTTCCTCCTAAATGCCAAAGCAGTAGGAAAGCAGTTGGCACAAGAGATGGTGTAAATTCTGTAGCTACACTGGTGTACAATTATAGTCACAGATTAGGACAGCTACTTGTTTTGTACTCAGTGATTGGATACATGGGTACCTTCATTTCAGAGTTTCCTCTTCTAGTCTTTTACCCAGCAAGCAATAGGCTGATTCATAAGTCCTTAAATGCACCGAAGTTTGGGACCTTATGATTTTCTTCTGAAACCAAGCCAGGGAAGTTTTCTATTCTCCTTTGGTCTCTATTTATCAAATCTGGATGCATATATAACAATACTGTGGGTCATATCAGTAAGACAGTACTTCCTTTGTGAATGTGAAGTGAGAAGAAATCTAAAGCAATTTAAGCTATTTGCCCAAGGTCACACAAGAAATCTCAATGGGGGCATGGTATGGAACAGAAGAACCAAAGTTACTACTTTAATGTCACAGGGTAAAGATGGATCTCTTTGTGTTGAAATAAATTCTCATTTGTTTTCTTCCTCCTGCAAAAAAGTATTCTTTCCCTTCAAGTGAAATTAAATTAATTAGTATGGAGTCAAAAGAGGTAAAACAATGTATTTGTACCAAAAAGAAAGATGGTTGCCAAAACTTCTTTGATTCTATTCAGAGTCACTTGGGCCTTTGTAAAGGAAAAAGCTTTGCCTAATGAAGTTTAGATAAAATATATTCTTACAACATATTAATGAAGCTGGTTTTGCTGACAAGTTTTTATATGTGCATTCAGAAGGGCTGTAGAGGTTTTCTTTTCAGCAGATGGCCCCCAAATGTGGAATTATGTCCCATTAGCAGCACAAGGGATGACACAATATTGCTACTACTTTCTCACGGTAATAGGGGCAGAATAAGATGCAGGGATATATTTTAGCCTCAGATTTCTGAGGGCTTTTTTTCTCCTAACAGAGGCAGGATTAAAAGCATCTGAAAAATGTAAATTATGACAATTCTCTCCCTACACAGAGATACTTAAGATTGCCTTAAATGCTTACACAAAATGTACTAAACCCAAAGACAGACATCCTGAAGATGCACTAATACCCAAGGTAAAATCAACCTGAACCAAAATACAAGTCAAACAACAGCCCACTAGCTTTTCACTGCTCTTGCACCCCCTTCAACAAAATCCTAGAAGAATACACCACGTTCATCTCCCAACAGAATATGCAAGTGAAAGGGGAGGATGGCCCAGCATTTCCCCACAGGTTTTTAATGGATGGGTGCTCTACAAATCTGGCTCCTAAGGCTAGGATACAGATGCCCTGTGCCAGAGTGATCTGTATTCTGTTCTTCCCTTTCCTCCTTATGTCAGCCCCAGTTTGGGTTACCCTGGGGAGCAGTGGGGGACTGTGCCCAGCCATCCTACAGGCAGCACTGTTCCCTGTGCCTGTGTTGGATGTGCCACCATCCCTGCCTTACAGGGTCTGCCACAGGCCAGGAGCAGGGCTGGGTTCTGCCAGGCTGGGCAGGGGATGGAACTCTGGGAGGGCTCTGGGTCACCTTGCCCTTTGTGCAGGCTGCAAACTGCTGGAAGAGCTTTTTGGCACCTGAGCTGTAAAGAAAGTAAAGCACTTGGGTACTTCAGATTCAGAGCTCTGCATCTCTGCATCTGCCCAGCCCGTGCTTGGTGGGAACTCTGCTCTTTAACCAGAAGCTAAAGCTTTACAGGGCAGCACCCCAGCTAATGGTACAAGGTAAACTGAAAAGCAAATAAACACAGATATTTTGGGAATATGAGTGGTTTGAAAATGCTGTTTTACAGGAGCTGTATAGTCTGCTGTCTTATGCACATGTCCTTGTCTACGCTGCTCCTCACAGAGCACCTGTCCCTGCACTGCTGTGGCCACAACATCACACGTTTCCCATGAAATTCCCACTGACTGATGTAGGATTAGGCCCACAGGAAGCAATAAAATATGCTTGTTGATCCCACAGTATCACAGGAAATTAACATATGACAATCCTTAACACATTGTTTTAATAAATTCTGATTTTGTACTGTAGTTTAAAGACCACTGTAAAATCTGAGATAGGAAGCTGGGGGTAGTCTGGCGTCTTTGTCATAATGCCTTGTTTACATGTTGCTTTTTTTCCCTCCTTCTTTGTGCTACTGAAACCTTAAAGCACTCAAAGGGAGGCATCTCAGTTGCAAGCTCCTCAGACCATCCTGTGAACTAGAAACCCGTTCTAAACAAAAAGAGAAATGCACTATTTCAGTGATACACGTTGCTAACAGGACATGAATTACTACGCAATATGAAATGAGGACACAAAAGTAGCCTATAGGAGCCAGGAGATTAATGCATAAAGAGAGAGGAGTAATGACAGCAGATCCTCATTAGACTTAGAAACAGTTTGTCATTAGTGTATTTTTTTAAACTTCAGAATTTTAACAGGGGAAAAATGTTTCTTTATGCCTCCCATCTCCTCTTTAGTTAACGGAGGCTTCAGGTTCCCCCTCCCCCTTCATTTCTGGAGAGGCTGCCAAGTTTTCCCAGAGCTAAAAGCAACAACTTTCTGTTAAACGTTACTTCATGCTTCTGGTATTAATCTAATAGGAGGCTGGATGGGGAGGAGGGGGAAGCAGCAATGAAAGCTGATTTCCTGCCATGCAGTGGGAAATCCATAGAAAATTCAGATCTAACAGTAATTTTAACAGCTGGATGACTGCTTTGGCTTGTACTTGCCATAAGAACATACAACTGCATAGGGTTTTTTCTTTATAAAAAGAATACACGTCAAGCAAAAGGCGAAATAAAAATGAGGCTTGCATTTGTAAATACATGGATTAAACCATCCTTTTCAACTACTCCAGAAATATCAACAAATTTTGCAAATTGTCTTTAATTTCTGTTAACATTTCTAACAAGAATGTTCATGGAAAGAGAAAATATCCAAGGAAATTGTCTTGCTAATAAGCACTTCAACAAATATTTACTTGGGAAGTGCTCCAGCAACCACTTTGAAAAGGGCATCAGTGGGTTTGAGAATCACACAATGGGGACATTTAAATTAATCTCCTTGATGGAGGTGAAAAAAATCATAATAAAACCAGTAGATTATGAACACTCAAAATGTAAGTCAGAGAAAACTGAGCTGTAGCAATTTCTGGCCACAGACAACACACAGCACAGAACTGTTAGCAGCACATCTCTGAGGCTTGACTATTCTGTTAATAATTGTTTGGAGGGTGATGGCCACAAATGTAATCCTTTATCTTGACTATTTAAAATAATGGCTGTTTTTCTTCTTTCAATGCTTGTTGCTCAGCCTTTGCTCCACCTGTTTCTTACACACCATATGGCTCAAATCATGACATATTGCTGAAGGTTTTTTTTACATTGATGCAAAGAAAGCTTAATACAGTGCACATGCTGGAGCTGAAGGCTGTTTTGCAGATGAAGCAGGGCTGTAGCTTGTGTGTTGTTTATACAAGGAAGGACCCTTACCACAGATTGTGTTGATTATAAACCTTTACCTGCCTGCTGATGCATGCAATCAGCAGAACATGGCAGCTGGTTTTTATGTCCCTAGCTGCAGCCAGCTGTTAGGCTGAAAGTGTTAATCACCCTTTTCATCGGTCCCAGGCTTGCATTAAGCAAGCTAGAGGACTCTCAGGAGCAGCGATGCCTGAGAAATCCCAGAAGCTAACACCCAAAACATGAGGTAGAAGTTATGCTATGTGAGCAGTGAGGCTTCTCGAGGGGCAGATAAGCACAGGGCTGGAACGTTTGATAGTCTGAAGTACTGATGGGCAGGAGAGACGAGGAATGAAAGCCTGGAAAATGAGAGAATGAGAAAAGTTCCTGTGGATATCACATCAGAAAGAAGTTTTAGCAGATGAAGCTGCTCAGTGTTGAAAAGGCAGAGACCTCTAAAAAGAAAACTGTTTCCAGTTTCTTTATTCTGTGTTCCTAAACCCCAGGACATTATGCTTAGTTTTTAAGTCAACAAGACTATTGCCATTGCTCTCTCTGTACTCCAAAAATTCCAGCTGGTATCAGGTTTTCCTTGTAATGGAAACAAGCTGGCAGAACTTCAAAGTCTTGATAACAGTTTATACAGAGAAAGAACAGGAACAGTTAGTTATACTTCCCTATTAAAAATGTTGTTTTCACCTCTCTATTTTTTTCAGAAGTTGGATAGAATTTGGCAATTAAATGGTGCCACTTCTATCTGGTCAAAACTCAGGAAGAGAATGTCAAAATGTAGCTGTACTGGAATTTGTTTGGGGAACGTTATCTGAGAGCTCAACTTTTGTTAAATATGCCATGACCAGGGGCTGTGAGCACCATGAAATCCTTGATCTCAGTTGGACAGCTTTTACATGGCTAAGAAACTGAAATGGAAGTTTGAAAAACAGGGATGTATGAGTATCCTATTTCTTTATTGGAAGAAATCATGCAATCCTGATAAACACTAAGACAGTATGAACCCTCCAAAGAACATAGGAAACTGAGTGAAAAAATGTTAAGTGAAAGTAACACTTAAAATAAATTTGCCGATGATTAACAAATCCAGTTCAAACAATTCCATCTGAGTCTTAATATTTTCTAAGTTTTACCACAGTAAGCTTTGAAACTGAAGCTGCAATCCGTCTTAACTTTCCATTTTTACTTCTCTGCAAAAAATGTTTCTCTTTTAAAAGTACTACAGTCCCTCGTTTATTTTCTTCCTCTTTTCCTTCTTCCCTGATCGTATGCAACAGCAGAAATGGCCTTTGTTAGCTTTTTCTGGGCTGGCAAGAAGCCCAAAGATCCAGCTGACAAAAACCTCAAGTCAGCAATTCTAGCGTGAAGAATGTCCTTTTCAGAGCCCCCGTTTCACAGCTCCCTGTCACGGAGCATCCCAGCAGCACCACACAGAAGAAAGAGCCTTGCCTTGCCCTTCCTTCCAAGGTGGATTATCCTTGCTCTGTTCCTCGGGTTCAGTGCTTGGCTCTCCTTACCCACCCGGTGTTTGTGTGCTGGGCTCTGGGGGAGGCTGATGCCACAGCATCGCTCCAAAACAAAGCTCCATCGGTGGGTTCAAGGAGCAAGGCTCAGCTCTGCCCCTCCCAGCCCTCATCACATCTGGAACAGAGCATCCTGAACATCTGGAACAGAGCATCCTGCACTCCGAGGCAAGCAGCTTGAGAGGCTGGGAGAGCCCAGACACAGCATGGTCAGCAAAAGGTCCCTGTTAAATACATGTGTGCTGCTGTAATCCTCACCCACTACTGAGTTTGCACCAAAATTTCTGACACTAAAGGGTTAAGAGCTTCTCAAAAGTTGCTGTTTCGCAGTGGGCAGCACTCAGAAAAACAAATGCTGCGAACAAACTTAAGGGTTTATCTCATGCTTTAGTTGGGTAAGGTGAATTTTGATTTATTTTTTTTTCCCCAAAGGAATTCAGTGATTTTTAAGGAAACAAAGAGCACAGTAAATAAAGACTTCACTGAGCTGCACAGTGATCTGAACTACAGCTTTGCAGCACGGAAGTGGTTCATCCTGCAATCACAGCATTTCATTTAATATCAAAATAAGCACTTATTTCTCATGCAGTTTTCTTTCCTGAGCCTTTCTTTAGTGGACACAACAAGTGAACACTGTGCTTTTTGTTCTTTCTCCTCCCCTTTCCTCAGTGGTCCTTTGGTATTTACCTCCTCTCATTTTGGATTTCCTGTCTGTACCCTAGGGAAAGGATTTTCCTGTGAGAAACAAATGTCACATTGCTGATCTGTTTGGATGCCAATAGTTCAAGCCTATCCTCCATGTGAAGCAAAGCTCTCATCTACCTGCTACCAGAAGAGTACTGCTCTCAGATGTTTTTTTTCCTGAACCATTTCATTTGGAGCTAGCATTATAGAATCAATTTTCTGGTCACTAGCAGAGCTGCCATTTTCACTTTTTAAATTAAGGTGGATACAACTGTTTTGGGTAAGTGAAAACCTAAACTGGAGTAAATCTCAAAATTCAAACCAAACATCATTTTGAAAACACAACATACCTATTTTCCATAAAGCCCTGCGTAGCACATATATTTTGGTTACTGAATTTGATGTTTTGCTCTGAGAGGGGAAGAAAAGCAAGTGAGAATACTCTGTATTTCTTCTACACATGTACAGAGAGCAGGGCACAATGATATTAAACACACACAGCTGTTTCTGAAATTACAGAAGGTGGTTTTTCATAAGAGAAGAAATATTCCTGGCAATTCACACCTAATTATTCATGGAAATGAAAGTCAACAGCAGAACAAGAGAAGGAAAAAAAGCTCTGCATTTGAGCAGCAAAAGTCCCAGAAGATGTTTCTGCTCAGATGGTTGAAACCCAAAACTTTCTTTCCCTCAAACACAGATGAGAGCTTTTGGTTTTTTCCAGTGATCAGAGAGACCAAAAAACCTTTAGCCTTTGGGCTGGATCATGTCCAAGGCTGCTGAGCCTTGGGTGACTTGCTGACAGGCTTTGGAAGTGCTTGGGAAGAGAGGTGCCACCTCCATTCTCTGGCTCTGGAGAGGCAAGAAGACACACCACAGTTGTGCTGTGAAGACAGGAGAGTATTTTTGAGGGATAATAAACAATCTCCCTGGGGATTATGTTTATGTGCAGGCATGCTCCAGTGCAGGGTACAGGTCCTATACTGAATGTGTGCCATACCAACAGAGTGCAAAAGTAGGGCTAAGGAATGGGGTAGGATATATTGCTTACTGCATTTTCATTTAGAGGTCTTCAGGGTGTTTGGTGCTTAGGATGTTGAAAATGCCTTAGATTTCTTTGCTATCCTCTTGTGGTATGTGATAAGAGCTGCTGGATTGCTGTGATTGCAATGGCCCGACTGTGGCAAACGAGTCTGTGTCTTTGAATGGCTGTGCTGTACAACTTCAAGCTGTTACAGAGCACTGGGGAGGGTTTTGTGGCTTGTGGTGTATGCAGAATGGGTGATTTGTAGGCCTTCTGGGTGTAACCCTTGTTTGTGAGGCATTGGATTGGATGACCATGGTGGCTTATTCCATGTACAGTGTGTGATACCTCCCTCACACTGCTGTATCACTGTTTAACTGCTCACTGTTTTAAGAGGAATAAATAATTGCCTTTGTTGTATTCTCACTTTAAAAACGTATTTAATACACATGAAAGACTGTCTAGATGTTGACCTGTGGGTAATACATTCTGGAAAGCTCAGAAAAGCCAGTGCATCACCTGAGAGCTAGGTGGGGCTCAGAAGAATGCAGCAGAATTATGTACAGCCTTGCTTCAGTCTTACCTTGAACCCACTTGCTTTTCATTTTCTTCAATGTAAGTGTAAGAATAATCTAAATCTACACGTAGTGATCAGTCATGGGACTAATGAAAGGCTGATGCAGACAGTGCTTTAATAAAAGTCAGACTCGGTTGCAGGGGAAATTGTGTGGAGCCTGCAGACACTTTCAAACCAGAGGAACTATCTGTGAAAGGCACAGTTCAGAGAGTCCTGAACTTTGTCTCACAAACTCATAATCTTAGAAACCTCTTAAGGTCAGGCATATAAATAGACAGTCAAAAGACTTTTTCTTTTTTTTTTTTTTTTAAAGTAAAGACATAAGGAACAACCTTTCTGTCACAGCAGACAATCCATTCACATGCTAAATCTAGTGTTTGTCAACAAAACAAATATTGTGCAAAAAACCTTCTAGGCAGTGAGGTAGGTGAATAACCAAGGAAAGCTCATTCAAAGGAGAGACTGTGCTGGACACTGTAGTAATCAAAGAGTAAAACTGAACTGTGATCATGCCGACTGTACAATATAGAAAAGAAGCAAACCTCCAAGTGCAACTCTCACTTTGCCAAATTCAACTCTGTAGCAACTAAATATTGCTATGTGGAAAGCTCCAGTAGAATTGACTTAGGCCAGGTGGGTCTGATTTGTGTTTTGTTCTGACCTGCCCTTTTCCTTCTAATTGATGCTAATTTATATTTTCCACACTGGAATCTAAAGTAGCATTCCAAATAAAAGGTTCACTTGCTTAACTACAGTTAAAAGCCAAGATACCTGCTTCTTTGCCACTGCAATAATGAGGAGATCCATCAGAGCATTGCCACATTCTAACTGGTCAATACTTTTTCGTTATTTATCTCTTGCAGTTGGACAAATGTTGGAATCTGGTACTGCATTTTTCTGATACAAAGCTTTCTGATTTCAGAGCAACTCCTTAAACACGAGTTCTCACATACCACTGAGAACTTCAGAGCAGATAACACCTTACTTGCTTGAAGCTGCAGGTGCCTGACTTCTGAAAACTCAGCTTTTACTCAGTCAGAGAGAAAGTATTTATTTGGCTGTGACTTTCTTTATGCCTTCTCTGCATGCTGCCCTGATGTCTGTCTGGTTTCTCTTCCACATGAACAGCGTTCAGCAACCTGCATGTTAATTCAGCCTGTTGTCAAACCCTCCACCTACACAACACATTCTTAAACAGCTTTGTATATACCCTCATTTTTGGGGTGGTGGCTCCTATTGTTTCAGCTATCTGTTCCCTAAAGCCTAATTGCTCTCTGCAGTTGATTTAAATGAAGGGTGGTTGTTACACCCACTACCTTCAGCAACTGCCAGCATCACGAGATGTGCATTTTTAGTACCCAGACAAGCCACTGTGTTTATGTCCCTCAGAACTGCTCAGCAGGACATTAAATGGACAGCAAGTTTGCTCAGACACACAGATCTCTTCCCAGAGAACTTCTAGAGCTGCAGACCACCTTCCTCTACATTCCCACAGTGAAAGTCTGTATTTAAATGCGGTGCTCCCTTTTTTTGGACAAAACTAGACTACAGGAGTACTACAGGAAAATGGCCTGTACCACTCTACCTCTTGCTCTATAAATCATTTTCCTATCCCCAGCTAAATCTATTTTCCAGTTAAATATGCCAAATAAAGTTAAATATGTCTGTTCTCTTTCCTGAATGATCTGGATTTTGCCTTAACTAAGGATTTATAACTTTATGAAACACAACTCCACGCATTTCAAAATTAACCTGTATTGTCAGCTAGCCTTAATGTGGTAAGATACAGCATAGCCAGAATAAAGAAATGTTTACCTTTCAGTCAAAACTGGCATTTATGGCAATGAGTAGAAGCTGGCTTTGTTCTCTGGAAAGCTTTTGATATTGGGACACCCACATTCACGTTCCTGCTTTGTTCATCTGAGTGGGTATGGAGTAAAAACCTCTGGTGCAGCTTAAGCAGAACTTTTAAGTGGGATCCTGTATCAGGTCAGTGCCTGATACCACAAAACAAACATTCATGAATTAAAACATCCCATTAGCATCCAAAAGCAAACATTAGTGCAACTGAGTTAACAAGAAAAATATAAATGTTAAAAAAAAAGAGAACATTTCAAACAGTTCTCTTTTCACTCCAGCATTGAATAAACAAATGTCAAACTTCCAACGCTGCTGAGGAGCAAGCATTGTACTCCAGCAGTAACAGAACTGCAGCACTGGTAGCAATGGGGTTTGGGTAGAGAAACTTTTAAGATTCCACTGTTCATAGGGTGTTTTCAGATTTTTGGGTGGTTCTTCAGATATGAGTCTCCTAGAAGCCAAATTGTGCCAACTTGGCTCTCCCCAGCTTGTCCAGGCTTCTTTGCTGCCTTTGCTTTCTGGGCAAAAGCTGACACCTGATGGAACAAAGACTGCTGCCCCTTGCAGAGCTCCCCAAAGCACAGGACAGTGCTCTGAGTGCAGCAGCAAGCTCTGCAGATCCTCCACCCTCATCCTGCCCTTTGCAATAGTCCCCTTTAGCACAGCTTCCCAATGCTCAGCTCTGTGTTGGGCCACTTCCAAGGCTGAGGAACAGCCCTCGTTTACCTAATGACACCAGCCTGGCCTAGAGCAGGGATGTCCTTTCTCTGACCCATTAGACAGAGGAAATTTATCAGCTTTGGAGCTTTTCCACTTTAAACAGAGACTCGCTTCAATGCTGCTTGCCAAGACCTGCTCCACGGAGCACACAAAGGAGCACAGTGTCATGGAAATAAATGAGCCACCTCCTTGGAATTCTTCAGCCTGGCAGCCATGCCCTGGCAGGAGCCTCACCTGGCACCTATTTTTGTCAACCAACCAGTCATAACCCAGAGGCAACACTCTGTTGTGAACAGGCACAAGCTGTTCATAGGAACAATGAAAAGTGAATGCTTGGGGCGGGCTTTGGAAATCCCATGGAAGGTTTACACGATGAATGCAAAGCAGATTGCAAAAACACTTAGATACTTCTGGGAAGTACCTGATCCCATAACTGCTCCATCCCAGGAAATTGCCTCATCACAAGGCAGAGCAGTCATGCTGCCTCTAGCTTTTTGCTCTGTGGCCTGATGAGTCTTCCTTTTCTGGTGAAATCATGACTTCACATCCACAGGTGAAGTGAAGAGCCTCTGTGTGTCAATCCTTTACCTGGAAAAGCCAATTATTCTGCACAGAGAGTGTAAGTTTGAGCTGCCTCAGGAAGGAGAGGAAGCTCATACTGAACTGATTCTCCTGCTTCCTGGGTGAGAGATGAGTACTGACACAACTCCAAAGAGAACAGCAAGTCCCCCGATATGTAAAGTGACAATGCAAGTGCCTGAGCCCAAGCCATGAATCTTGACTTCAAATAATCCCTTATTTCAAAGCTGTGAGCATGCAATCAGGTTGGGAGAGCACAGGAATTTTTGGCACATTTTTGTTCTCGTCAACAGCCTTTCCTTGGCTGTTTGCTCTCTCCAGTAGGCTGTATCTAGTAGCCCCATTTTGGACACTTGGACCAGGACTTGGAAATGCATCCCAAGCCCTCGGTTTTTAGAAGTTAGACATGCTGCAACTCCATGCTCCCTTTCTGCTGTTGTCCAAAACAGCATGTGCTGCAGAGTAGACCCATAGAGGAATCACACAGGTGACTGACAGCTGGGAATTTTCTAATATTCGAGCACTTAGTTCTCTTTTAATGAGATTCTAAAAACACACCCTGATATGTTTCTAAATGAAAGTTTAAACAAGCGTGGAAATTATATCACATAGAAATTTCAGAACTTAGTGTGAACCCCTGATCTCCAGGGTTAATGGCAAAGTACATGTCACATCTCTGCCTTAAAGCATGAGGTACTTCTACTCCTCTCTGAAAAGGTATGTACATTTCCCAGCCTAAGCTCAGAGATCCTCAGTGAAATGTCCATAGTCATAGTGAATAGTCAGCGTGAGCCAAGTGTCCACTTACTGAATAGTCCATGCTTGACTTTGGGAATTCACAACATCCAAAACAGTCACATGGAACCCTTTATATATATATTTGTATCTGCTCTTTCTGTAACAATACTCAAGGAATGGCTGACAGAGTAAGGATGCTTACTGTGCTTCTAAAATGGGCAGTCTGGGAGAGAGTGAGCTTTTGCCACGCTCAAGAGGAGGCAACAAAACCTGCTGTTCAACTTAGCTGGCTTGTCAACACGCTGTCCCCATAATTAGCCGTGCCCTCTGCAACCCCTTATTACACTAGCTGACCCAAGAAACATCAACATCTCCTCAGACCTGAAAAGTGTAGAGTCCCAGTCAAGAAATGGTGTGAGCTCACCTTCACAGAGACGTGCTGATCCTCAGTGTGAGTGACTCCTCAAGTTCAGTCATCACTCTCCAAAAGGCAGGGTCAGGACCCAAGACTTCATTGATGGAGACATATTAAACCCTGTCCAGCTCAGAGCACACACACACTGAGGCTGCTGAAGGCAGAATAACCATACAGTCAGAGCCAAGTCACACTGATATTGTAGGGAGCCTATTTGGAGGCTTGGCCTCAATTAGCATATAAATGAAGTGGTACACGCAGTCGCAGCTTGCCAGAAAATGAGACAAAATAACCTCCCCAGTTTGGCAGCTCTCTAGAGCATTTAGTTTGTGAATGAAGAGCCAGGCACACTTTGAAGCCAAGCTGGGTCCAGAGCTTACAGCCAATTGACTTTACGTGGCAAAAAGCAGGTCTTGAGAAGTCATGAAGGAGACCAACGCTTTTCCAGCTCTTAAACTAAGTTTCTGCTATAGGAAAGAAGAAGACTGATAGCATTTCACCTATTGCATCCACAGGCCCAGATGAGCTGTGGTACATCCCTCCCACTGCAGGCTCCTGGCCATTAGCAGAATGCTTGATTTTACTCCAAGTAAAGGAGAAGGAATGGAAAGTTCACAGGAAAAATGATACAGAGAGATGTGACCACGTAGCTGCTGAGCTTAGCACAGACAGAAATTTTATTTAGGGATCTTTATAAGGTAAAGAATAAGGATACAAAAACAGTATCAAAGACCTTCAAAACTGATGCACAACAGCAGAGAGGGAATGAGTAGCCATGTTTACTTTTATAGCCTACACAAGCCTTCAAATGTGTTTCAACTGAGACAGAAGAAAGAAGGCTTGTGTTTTTGTCCAGATGCCTTTCACATGCATTAGGGTTTAGTTTTTCTTCTTTAAATATTTTCAGTTGTCAGAGGCTCAGCTCAGACGCAAAAGCAGGGGAATCTAAGCACAAAGGTATGCAGATTTTTCCAGTAGTGCAGTCTTACTCTTATAACTACATGGTCTGCTTTGGGGAGAATTGAATTTCCAGGAGAGAAAGCAAGATAGATTTAAATGTAGGTAAAATGCAAAGGGAAGATCAGTGCTGGGCAAGAATGGTATTTCTCTTCATACTTTAAACTCTAGTTTAAATATAGTGCCTTGAAAAAAAAGAAATCCATTCTCCATTTGCATTAGCAACCACGGTCAAGACCACTCTGACTATACACATAGCTGCATGTTGTTCCCCATCCTGGGAAAAATGCTTCCCTTCATTAAAGGGTAGAAGTTACAAGAAACTCTTAGAAGGCTCTGTTAAAATCCTCTTGGCATCCTTCAACTAACTTACAGTTTCTTTCTCCACTGACTTTGTCCCTTCCCCTCTTTTCCAAGCTTCAGTTCAGTGCTTTCCTATCATGCTGTAGCAGCTGCACTCTGGAGCTGCACAGATGAATCACACTCTGCAAATGCCCCTGGGCCTCCTCCTCAGTGGGGTGAGATGAGTGCTGTGTCTCTGCACTCCTACCCATCTGGCCTGGTAGGAACCTGAGCATGTGGGTTCCTGTAAAAATCCAAAGTCATGACCTGGTCCTGGACTTGCTCTGGCAGTCAGGTAGATACGGTCCCATCTGCTCCTCACTACCAGGAAAGCTGTGATGTGAATAAACTCTTTTCCCATGCCATGAAATAGTCAAACAACCTTAATGAAAAGCAGAAATGACAGCGAGCTTGAGCAAGAGCTGGGAATTTTAACAACTTGGATTAAAGAAATATGTGACATCCAACTTGAATCAGTGCAAAAAAAAAAAAAAACCTAATATCACAAGACAAGAAACATCAAAATATAAGTAGCCCTTGAAAAGCCCCTCCTTGTCCCTCTCATTCACATTTCCCACCCCTTGGCAATCTCTTTTCCTAGTGAGCCATTTCTGGCACAGCTATTGCATGAAGGGTGGTTTCTGATCTTGCAATCTGTAATATCCCATTCAAGTTGCAACAGGGGAGAAATATTTTGCTGAGGAATTAGCATTTGTTTAACCCACCCTCACAAAACAAAAAAAAAAGGAGCAAAGTGGTTCATCAAAAATGAGCATAGCAGAATGAAATAATCCCATGACTCAGGGTAGAACTAGAGTGATGATGTAGATCTACTAGTAACTTCAACTTGCAACTGTTCAAATTAAAGGGCAAAACCACTCTAATCTTGTTAGGTCTTGTATATTCTGACAACACCACCTGAACTGGAACAGCAACATTATTTTCCAGTTGTCTCCACACTTTGCTTTCTTGTGGTCAGGAACCTAAAAGTAGCTCTGGCAAAAAGAGAGGGCTGCTTCCAAAAATTTTTGCTCTGTAAATACATTTCTTATTCATGCTTCTAGGCACATAACATCACCTCCAGGATCATGAACCTTTTATGGCCATGACCTCTAGCTTAGAAACTACAGTCTGTTACAAAATGAAGATGCTAGCTCTGTCCTGAATTCACCCACAAAAGGCACAGATTAATTTGTAAATCTTGTCTCTGTCTCTCCTCTCCCACCACAAAAATGCAAAAAAGCAAAGCAGCATGGCTTAGTAGAGCAGGAATAATGATAATTATGTGGAGCTTTTTCTTTGTCTATTTTAGGACATAACCACGTTGGTCACCTTCCTCTTCATCACCTTCCTCTACTTGCCTCCATGGCTGCCAGAGCTGCATCCAGCCCTGACTCCAGTTCCTGCCTCTGGTGCAACTTCCAATTAGGAAAGTGTACATGGTGAACACATTTTAAGTATTCACAAAATATTCAGCCTTCCTGCACCTATTGCTTGTAGAACTTTGCATTAAGAAAGGTCAGAACAAAGGCTGATTTCTCATTTTAAAGGAACTAACATGTAAAACAAAGATCTCAGAGAAGCTGACAACTTTCTGTGAACTTCAACATAAACTACAGAGACCAGCTGCAAAATAACATTTGGGTTTCAGCTATAAACAGACTGAGTTCTACAGTGGGTTTGTATATCTATTTTGGTGAAGTTATTTATTCTACAGGAAAAATGCTCTTTTAAAGGCCCCAGGAAGGCAGGGGGATGAGAGGAGTAAAGGAAGTCCTGCTTATGTTGTTAGAAGAATCTTCACTTCTAGACTCTGAAAGAGACTCAAAAATAAACGTTTCACAAAGGCACAGATTTAGAAAGTCTTCAAGAAAATTATATCTTTAAAAAAAAAAAAAAAATCTCACAGCCCTTCTATCAGGATATTTAAAGCTACTTTCCTGCCTTTAAAAGCACACCCTGTCTTTTGTTTCCTGCCTGGGTGGGGAAAAAAACCCTGCAGAGGTACAGAAATTACAGCCCAAGATAAACAAGAATAGTATGTCTTTCAGTATCTGGATAAGGCAGTGAGGTAAATGGAATGAACACTGGATTGAATATAAAGGAGAAGAAAGAGAGAGATTGCTCAGGTCAAAGACTCTGAAGATTCAGGTTAAAAACTGTCCTCTGTGGCCTTAATACAAACCATATATTTTAAATTAACTAATTTTACTCAGTAAGTTGCTGCATAAGGGTAAAGCCTTCTAAATGAAAACAGGTGATATCTGTCATCTTCATCTGGTGCAAAACACACAAATACTAAAATATGCCATTTCTCATGCTATCCTGTTTTCTCCCTCAGAGAAGTCCAGCTTCTTTCACAGCTAAAACTGAAAAACGGAGCCTTTGGTCGCTATTAAAAAAAAAAAAAAAAATCAAGTGGAAAAAGCCAAAAGATGAAGTATTTGTTTTTTATTCTCAAATTTCTGCAAAACACCAAAGTGGTCTGGAAACCTAATAAAGAGTAGCAGGCACCCAAATGGCACTCACTAAAGCAGGAAACATTTCCAGAAGGTCTCAAGCCAGTAGGACCCTGTGAAGCACAGCTTCACTGAAGGGCCCCCTTCTCATTCCTTCCAAAGATGAGTTTTGGGAGCCAGGAGCCACAGATTCCAAGTCTTAAGGCTACATCAGCCACTGATTTGTCATCATTTGGTTTCTTCTCCCACCATAACCTATCCTACTGATATTTGGGTGTTTAACCATTAATTTAAACTAATGTTTAAAAACCTAGTCTTGTGTCCCTTTTTCTTCTGCTTTCTGATTTTACTCTCTAGTAATGGCTGAAGTGTTTTTCCTTGTTTAGTATACAATAAATACTATATATAAATATACTCTGCCAGTTCTATCACTTATATTATACATTATATTTAATAATTTAATCCCAGAGCATCCTCTACACTGCATCATGAAATTTGATGCATAAATAAAATTATTTTCTTATTCAGCATTAGCAAGAGAAACAAGCATTAGCACAATATAGTGAGAAATTTATTCAAACCAAAAGTACAAATTCAGATAAAATTTGCTAAACCAGTTTAGGCCAAATATAAAAGAGCACAAGGGCCATCAAGTTAGCTTTGTGTGCTCCTCTTGGTGGGCTACAAATGCATCCTATTGGAAAAAAATCCAACCAGTGAAATCTTTTTGAAGGCGAATTAATGCCACTTTTACTGCCGAGCTCATTCAGAGCCTGTTACTGTCACGTTTCAGAAGGATGCAGTTCTCCATCAGTATCTCCAGCAGCCAACCTCTGTGATTTTTGTTATCTCTAAGCAGGAACCATTTGGACAGGAGCACAGTCACAGGGCACCCAGGCAGCTGTGCCACTGCTGCTCACAAAGGTGAGTGACATGGTTAAGGGGAATTTCAAATGTTGGCTTTTATCTCAGCAGGTGAGCTCAAGGTGTGTCCTGCTGAGCCTGGGAAATTTGGTAAAGTATTAATATGGGTATTTAAAGCTATAAACGACTCACATTTTCTAGGAACCATTGTAAAGCTCTAAGGGGACAGACATCCAGTATTCTGTTTTTAACTAGAAGGTTGTCCTTTCAGAATTAATCCAAAATTAAATTTCACTATTACCATTTTAAGGTCTGCCTATTTGTTGGTTACTACTCCTAATGCTCAATGCCTGCAGCGAGGCTGTTAAAATTTAATTCACAGTATATTATACATCCCTGTAACTCTTAATAAGCAGCTTTTTATTAAGTATATAGTTCTACTTATTATTACATTTCAGAAAATATTTTAACAGGATATAGCCATTATCAATTAAACCATGGCTTTATTTTCCACAAACAGAATGCTCTGTACTGTCAATTTGAAATTATGAAAATATAAATATACATTTTAAGACCTTTGTAAACATCTAAAAAGTTTAATCTGAGGTGATTTGAGTAAACTGGAATCTTTATCAAAGCTGCAGAAATTACCTGAGCAATATTCTGTTCACTTGCCTGTAAATATGTAAATTTGAGCTAGATACTGATTTTGAAGTAATTATTGTGGATCTGCATCAGTCTGAGTAGGGAATTTAGACCTTATCATCCAGTGTAATGGAAAGGAGTCAGAATAATTTTCTATAGCTGCAAATGCTTTCTTTTTTCCCCAATAGTTTTTGGCAACTCACAAAATTTATTTTAATTCATCACAAATGTCATTGACATTTTGGTAGAAAGGCAGAGGCTTTTTCTTTGAACATTTTGTGTTCAAGTGTCACATCTGGAAAAACTAGTATTTTCAAAGTCTTGCTACACTTCACTTAGGTTTCGATTTGTGATGTACAAGAAAAATCTAGATTTGGGGAGAAGAAAATCAGGAAAATCTACGAAAATTTAGTTCCACGGTCTAGTTCACATGGAGGTGCTCAGCCAAAGGTTGGCCTCATTCTCAGAGGTCTTTTCCAACCTAATTGGTTCCGTGGCTGATTCAGTGAAAAAGACTCCAAAAGTCACCATGTAAAACCAAATTTTTAAACCAAAGGCTATGATTTTTCTCTGAATTCAGTCAGAACAAACAAATCTTATAAAAAAGGCTGTGATTTTCTTTGCACTACAAGAATTTGAAGTCTTACAACACTCCCATTGCTTAGGTACCCAGAGCAACAGGAATGAAATTGAAAGACTGACAACATCTGTGTCAGTGGTGATCGCGAGAGAATTAACCCTGGAAATAAAATGAAGAATAAACTTTCATATATTTTAGTCCATGTTTTCTAAAGTACTTGTGAGGTCAGATCTCTGATTTGGCATATACAACACATAGAACTGCTCAGATGGTTTTGTTTTTCAGACAGCATTGAAAACTTCCCCTCTGAAAACCCAGATCCTAGAGTGTGTTTTAAGAAGACACCACCAATTGTCACTTCAGAAAATTACACCAGGCAATTTTCACCCGTACCTGCAGCAGTGGCTTCGTTGTGGATTACACATGATCCACATGCAGTTTTCAGTCACAATACTCAAAGTAAATTGTAAACAGCTATTTTCATGGCCAAGGGAAGGATAGGGTAATTTCTAGGTTACATTACAGGACCAGTCTCCTCATGCACCTCCCTTTCATCTTTGATCTTTCTATCCAGGATATAATAGCAAACGGTGACACATCTTTGAAGAAGGGACAATATAACATGCAAGAGCTGTGTCAGGAAAATCCCTTTTTGTTTCCTTTGTGAGCTGCCAGATACCCCTCCCCTGCCATGGAATAACTTTGGTTGAAGGGGAATTTTAATTCCCTGGGGGAAGTGACAGTGTGAATGAAGCAGCTGCTTCTGCAATCACCCCTGGCACAGGCAGGTTGCTTGGGGCAGCAATGAGCCCTAAGTGTGAGCCCCACGGGGCTGCTGTGGGCAAACAAAGCCCTGTTGTGTGTACAGCACCCACTGATGGTCCCTGACATCTCAGATGTAAGGGATGGCCAAGTGCTTCTCGGAAGCAACGCTCCTGCTCCAAGCTGCCTGCCTGAGGAAGCTCTCTCAGCCTTTCCCCACTATTTAAGTGGACCAAGTGCCCTTGGCACTTACTGGGGAGATACAAAACATCTGCAGACATCCCGGCCAAGCCCTGGATTTTTTGGCAGCTGACATTCACTTTCAGGAGTGTAGTCACTGACCTTGACAGCATCCAAAGTGCACAGGGGTTTACAAAGTGCCTCAGGCTCTCCCACCACCCCTCATGTTCTGCCTTTCTGTCCTCACACGCAGTTCTTGCATGCTCATGTCCCTAAAAGTGACAGAGCAACTACAGAGAAGCCAGGAAAAGTGATGGGTGTGCACACACGTGCTGCCTTCTCCCAGCTTCAGACCATCCCTCTCCTCTAAACTCCTGTGAAAGGGGAGTTCAACCACCTCCCTTTCTATTTCCCCCATTTACCAGAGGTGCTCATGTTCAATGACATCATTCACGAGCCCAAATAATTTAGTCAGACATGCTGGAATATCTTCTAGTGGTGCAGAGAAAAGGAGGTGGAGTGAGAAGACTTATATTAAGAAGATAAATGTGTTAGAAGTGTTAGTGTTTAAAGCTGGCTAAAAAAATATTCAAAACTAAAAACCAATGTTCTATAAGCTAAGAAGTACCTACACAAAAATCATCTATCAACAGAAATAGCCTAAGGAATGTTCCTATAGATTCAAACTCTAAGTTGTCTGCAAGCTTTATGCAGGTGTATCTCCAGTTCTTATAAAATTGAAAAGACTGGTTTGCTGACTAACTCTTTAATCTTGACAAAAATATCTTTTTTAATTGATCAGAAGCAGCCATTCCTAGAGGCTGGGGACCACTGGGCAGGGGTTCTGCTTGCAAGAGAAACTTAAGCTAGATAGCCTAAGCAGGCAATACCTCACAGGACCAGATCAAATGCAGCCGTACTAAGGTCCATCCTCACTCTTTTCTTTTGATTTTGCTTTATCAATGAAGAATGATGACAGATTAAACATCCTCCTCCAGATTATTTATTCCCTTCACCAATGAAAAGAATATTTAAACTCACAAACCAAATAGTCTCAAAAAACCAATTGTAAATACTGTCTAACAAAGTACAGTAATCAAGTATCTATGACAAATAAGTCAGCAAATACAATTAATGCTTTCTAAGGAGAAGAAATCCCTTGCCAAAAGCATAGTCTGTTTAGGCAAGCTCTACTGCTTCTTACAGACAGGCCCATATTATCAGAAGTGATGACACTGGAAAGACTGAGACAGTGAATTATTTACTTCTGGATATCAGTGACTCAGTGAAGAATGGAAGACTCAGTGGTAATATCTTCTCCCTCAGCAACATCATATGCCCTTATGGAAAGACTGCTACTGCCCATAAATCCCTTTGCCCTATTTACCACCTATGGCTGCAGCAGTATTAGCATGAGACTGCAGCATGTGAGCCTGTGTGCTCAGTGGATCACCAGAATTTGTTTGCATAATGGCCCATTAAGACAAAGCATCACTTTACAAGATGAAGAATCACGTACTTAATTGCCTTCTCTGAACAAGAAGAGGTAATTGCAAGTATCTTACATGGATGACTCCTCTACAGGTAGGTTCAAAAGGAGAAATGAATGTGAGATGTATTCAGTACAGGACTTCGGAGAGGGATGACTCTGCAATCGGACCTGTCTTCTCATATGAAAAAATGATTACTCAACCAGTGCTGGCTGTTTAAGAAGGAAAAACAAACTACAAGGAACAAATAAGCAATACATTCAGCTAAATGTTGCTGCACTCCATTGGAGAAGAGCAAAGTTTTTACTATTAATTGCCTAAACATACAATTTGGCCCTCAAATTATATAGAAAACCACTTGCATGGACCATTCAGAGATGAAGCCATTTGCCTACAGCTGAGACACTGCAGGAGGTTTATTGTCTGATGCATACATCAGACATTTCTAAGACATCATGAAAAATTGTAGAAATATCCAGAAGTCTCTTCTAGGGTAAAGCTTAATTTTATTGCTTGATATTATAAAGCTTTATTTTGCTCCTGAAGTTCATGGGATCTAGCAGCAAAATTATTTTTATTTCCAGAGGATGCTAAGGGACTCACGTAATTACCTATCCTGCTCAGCTTGTATTTAAAATAATGAACCCTTAAATTTAGGAGCCATACAAATAAAACTAACATCCCAAGGAGCTAGACATTTAAAATCTTTGCAAAGTTTTGAGCCTATGCCCCTCTATTTCCTGTTCCACTCAAGGTCTCCTTTGGTAGTCATGAGGTCCATTACTCACATGTGAAGAGATGTGCAAGACAGATGTCAGTTGTTTTTCAACTTTCTTTCATGGATTCAAGGAAAGCAGAAAATGGAATCCTGATACCAAAAATGAGGGGCTCACAGCTGAGGCTCCATGACAGCTCCTCATTTCTACATCCAGCTGTAGATGAACAATGATCTCCATTAGGGTTTTCTAGACAAGCTGCATGTCAGATGTTACAAAAGCTCTGCCTGAACCAACAACCATCTCTTACTGCTCATGCACAAAGCACAGAGCTGCTGCTGTTACCAGCCTCAGTAGTGGTGAAAACTAATTTTAGGAACCATGCTTCTAAATGAAGATGTATCAGCAAACAATTAGGAGCTGGTGGAGGGCAGAAGGAGATAAGGATTTATGTGGGAAGGTGGTAGTTGCTGATACCAGTCATGAGAGCTGCCTGGAGGCACAGGTCAGGAGCTTTCTGTGCTGTGTGCACCAGCCAGTTGGCACAAGGACCATAAGAGTGACTGCCAGTGCCAAAAGGTGCATTTCTTGGACTAAGTTGGTATGGTGGGTTGAATCCTGGATAGACACCAGGTGCCCATTAAAGCTGCTCTATCACTCCCCTCCTCTGCTGGCCAGGGGAGAGAAAATACAGCAAAAGGTACAAGCTTAGCACGGGGTGACAGCTTGCTTTGGCCATCCACCCACTCTGGCATGGCCTGCTCCATGGGCTGCAGGTGAATATCTGCTCCACCATGGACCTCCATGGGCTGCAGGGGCACAACCTGCCTCACCATGGGCTGCAGGGTGAGGTCTGCTCTGCTCCAATGCCTGGAGCACCTCCTGCCCCTCCTTCTGCACTGACCTTGTTGTCTGCAGAGATGTTTCTCTCACATGTTCTCACTCCGCTTTTCTCTGGCTCCAATTTGCTTCTGCACAATATGCTTTTTCCTTTTCTTACACATGTTGTAACAGAGGCATTACTATTGCCACTGACAGGCTCAGCTTTGATCCATGGCAGGTCCATCCTGGGGCCCTGTGGCTCCATCAGACATGGGAGAGGCTTCTGGCAGCTTCTCAGAGAAGCCCCCCCTGTAGCCCCCCTGCTACCAAACCCTTGCCATGCAAACCCAATAGAGTCGAGTTCCTGCCACAGCAAGGAAAGAGAAAAGCAGCCAGGGCAGCAGTGGTGAGTGGGGCTATGCATATGGCAGAGACAAAGCACAGAAATACAGCAAGAGAGCTCCAAGGAACCCCAAGGCCTTGGCTTTCTGTGGAAAATGATAGCCTGTGACAAACACAAACCCCTGTGGCTAGCAGCAGTTTCATCAAATACAGTAGCATGGGAAAAGAAAGCTTAAAATACAGCATGCCTTTAAAAAGAAATTAAACCCATAGCTTAATTTGTTTTCGTTTATCAGACCAGAATATTAAAGGCTTGAAAATGTTTGGAGATTACCAAGTATTTGTAAGACTGTTCATGGCACCTAAAAGAGTGATCAATATTAACAAGATTATGAAATTTAGGATGTCTAAGTGCATTTCCTTTCTTTCTTTAATGCTCTTCTGCCAGTGCATTTTGGTCATGTAGTGAGGAAATAGAAATAGCATGATCGGGATTACTAAACCAAGCCCAGAGTACAAATAGAAAATAATCTGAAAAAAATGAAGCAAACCATATATATACACCATACAAAAATGGCTAATGCCACATACATCTGGAAGAAATTAGATCTAATTGGAAATAATGAACAAAACCAAGCAGGGCCAGCTTTATAGTCTCTATTATTTGTGGTGGCTAGAACTAGCAATAGTCAAAAGATACATCCATATTTGTATGCTCCATTTTTTAGCTGTCACTGCAGTTCTACATAATTAATTCTATCACATCCCCCATCATCCAGACATATTGCCTAATATGTAAAAATAAAGTGCTATATTTCTTCTCATCTCTATCCTATCCAAACCACAGATATCTCCTGTATGCAGCATATTATTAAAACTTTGAGGAAGGCAAAAGTTAATAACTGGTTTCTCCATAGGAGAATACTTTATGCTCTGAAGGGATTTATTATCTGAAGTCAGACAGGCTGCAAAGTCTGCTGGTGAGAAAGAACCCCTCTGCCATATTCAACTGTTTTGACAACTGCTAAATACAAGTGATGACACAGTGGAAATACCTAGTCTGAAACAAGATAAGATGAATGCCTCACATTAAACACTTTCTTGTACTAACGCCTGTTTTTGCATGCATTAGCACTAATAGCAGAGCAGCACTTGATACAGATGAGAGTAGAATTGGACTTGCAACCTTTAAGTGAGCCAGACGTGATTCATAGCTTAAGATATATCATTCCTATCTGTACTTGCTTATTTCATAATAAACAATAGACTTTTTATATTCTAATTAGCATGGGATCCACAGCTTGGGCCACATGCTGGCTGTTCAAGCCTAGGACAAAGCATGAATGAAGAAAACACTGTCGTTGCTGAACAGGGAGGCTCACTAAAAGGCATCCCAAAACCCCAGCCAAATTCCCAGCAGGCCAAACACAGGGATCTCCCCATCTTTCCTGGATCTCAGGCCAAAGCCACTCTGTTTGTCCCAACATCTTTTCTGATTGAGCAGCAAAGTCAGAGAACTGGGTCAAGTTGGCAGGTCTGAGGCTCCATCTCACGAATGAAAATCCCTGCACTCAGCAGTGAGACTCACCCAGCATGACAAAAGCTCTCCAGCATCCCTCCAGAATTTCCTCAGGGACACAGCAGATCGGGGGGAAAATGCCTTGAATGAAAAAAAACTCAGTGCACAGACTTATGCTTGGAAAGATATTAATACATAATAATGTGACAGAAAAAGGAAACGGGCAACCAGATTGGAATTTCTTTGTAGGTAGCTTGCCAATAGTCTACACAATAGCTTGCATGAAATATACTGAAATATTGAAAATAAGCTTGTTTTCAAAGGCCAGTAGAAAGCCTCTAAGAGAGAATAAGCATAAAGATTATTAATCTTTACTGTTCTAGTGTATTTGCTGTGTTGCATTCTAAAGGCAGGTAAAGAATACCATTCTGTCCTCAGATAAACCAATCATGTATTAGCAGCCCACCAAACTGAAGCTGAGATTTTTGTACTGGGTGGATTTCCTAAAGTCTAGCTTCCAGACTTGGCTAGCAAAATGAATTCTTTTCCTTTGATACAGACCATCAACATCTCATGAATATTATAACATGCCCAAGTCCAAGCAACTGCAGAGTCGAGTACTTGCAAGCAGGAGATTACAGCACAGAGCTATGATGGGATTTGTCTCTCTAAATGCAACCACGGGATGCCAGTGACCTAAGCTGGAACCACACTTAAAACCAAAGCATTTCACACAGCTGCTTCCAGAGCAGGGCAGTGACTCTTCTGATTCTAGAAGGCTACTGTAACTGGTTTTTTAAAAAAAAGGAAATTCAGCCTCCAAAAGCAAAGAAAGTGAAGAAGCTACAGAAAATTACACTAGGTGTTTCAATAAAAACACCACTGGTTTTCAGCTGTTCTCATTTACACAATCTAGATTTACATACAGTTTCGTGGTGTTTCTTTATGAAGCTGACAGCTCCAATGGCAGCACAGATTCAAAAGAAAGCTTATGCAGCCCTAAAGTGAATTTCTCAGCCTTGTGGTGTGAAAAGTACCAGTGTTAGATCAACAGCAAAGCACACTAACTTTTCTACTAGAGAACCTTTCAGGACAGGGTAGGAGAAAATGCTCCAAGTCAGTACATTGCATCTGCATGGCAGATCTGTGTTAAAGCCCTCCTGAGGGAATGTTATCTATTTCACCATACTTGAATCTCAAGGAATAAATGGGAGAGGAATATTTCTGCCCTGCCTCACAGAGACATGTAGAAGCAGCTCAGTCTCTGTGCCTGTTCTCCCCTCTGTCAAGCAAGCTGGAGCAACGAGCCTTTCCTTGCAGCCCCCTAATTCAAACTCTGGACAAGGGTAATCACATTTCACACTTCATGGTTTAAACTGATCACCATATGGATTAGGAAAGAAACTGTGTCTCACTGCATATGAAACTATGACACAAGTTCGTAGCTCTGTAAGGGGTTTCTTTTCTGTAGGCTCAAGAATTGGGTATTTACCCCAGAGGGAGATGTGAATTCTGGACATGCATATCTTCTTGCTGCTTTCCTTTTCTAGCTCTGTGTCTCTGTGCTTCTGAAACTTGTCCAGAGCAGAAATTAAGACAAGTTTCATTGCTCTGAGCTGAGCATACCTTTTAGATATTTAACACATTGCACTTTCACATACCAATAATGCCTTGCTAGGAAATTCCCTTGCTCTGCTAGTTAGAATGCACTGGAAGAATGGCTTTGATCATCTTCAGATGGATTTAGTCCTTGGGGCAGATTAATCATTTCAGATATTTCAGATTAAGATTTAACACAGTCTCAATTTTGGGGTGTTTTGGTTTTGGGGGGTTTTGGTTGGTACAGGTTTTGCATTTTAAAGCTGTTTTAGAGAAATCCAAATTTTAGAAACTTTTTTTTTTGCTTGTTTTTGTTTTTTTTTTTTTGCATAGTGCACCTGCAGTCTGCCTGCCCAGGTGACTGTCCTCTACAGCTCTGAGAAACCCACAGCTGAGGACCTTAGCAGTTTCCACAGTTTTGGTGGGGAATATAACAGCAGTTTCCAGGGCCTGAATCCCCATTCAAGAGATGTTTCAGCAGCAAAGCTCTCTGAAACAGGGCAGGTGAGTGGAGTAATTTTTCCCAGTTTCTCCCCACCAGCCAAAAAGCAAGCAGAATATGGCAGGAACATTCATCAGAGGTAGAAAGCAGCAGGGCAGAGAAATGGAAAAAGAAAAGGGCTTTTGGCCCATGTCAAACAGCTCTGGATTCTTCAGTGCTTTGTGTAATCAGCTCTCAAGCAGCAGAGCTGCCATTCCTTTGGAGACCACATCCAACGGGAGCCACTTGGCTTCATACCCTGCATCTTTGGCCCCCGTATCTCACTCCCTCCCCAGCAACTATTGTTCATATCATCTCACTTTGGAAACTCCAAAGCCTCTCTTTTCATCACCCCTTTTCCAAACAAATGGGCTCTTTCAGCCATCCTTCCCATGGCTGGAGTTTGCTCCCTTTAGGAAGGCTGCACATACATTTCACACAATAGGTGCCATCTCCATGACACCATGTGCTGTCTGCACAAGGAAGAGCCACAAGTTTGCCACATAAATCCTACCATGTAATCGATTTTTGTGCCAACATTTCTGGGTCATGGCGAGCAGTCATGCTCTGGGGAGCTTTTCATAACCAAATGACTTCAGATGGCTCTGCTCTGAATAATCTGCTCTGACAATGGTTATTGTTTATGCTCGGAGCACCAATCAACACTGGAGCCCCACTGATGCCAGATAAATAGGCAGGTAAACACAGCCCCTGCCTGAAAGGACTGGCTGCATAGTTTATGTCAACAAGCAGGCAGAGCAGAGTCTGAGTTCAGGAATTAGAAGCATGAGGTTGAAAAAGGCAGAAGCAAACTGGCCAAAAAGTTAGACTGCCCCAGGTTAAGGGTTCCTCCCTCCCCCATCACCTCCCAGCACGATCAGAAGCACAAGACCAAGCAGGACCCTGAATTCACACCACACAGTTCCCAGGCAGAATCAGCCGAGTACACACCACCCCGACAGATGTCACCTGCACGGTTTGAACAGAGAATCTGCAACTTGCCTCTTCCAGCCTCTGTTCCTTTCAGCAAGGCCATCTTAATGCCCCTTTTGGCCACCATGGACCAGAGAACAGAGCATTACTTTTGTCTTTGCAAACAACTCTTTTGGTTTCTTTCAGCTTTACTTTCCTTAAATTCCACAACCCATGTCTTTCTCTTCACTGTGTAGGGTCTGTGTTTTTTCTTATTCCTCCCAAGCCTGCCCAGTTGGTTTTAGAGGGAGTAGGATCCCTTTGCATGTATTACCACCTCTGTCGGTTTAACCTTGTGGAATAACTGACAATATACGTCACTGATAAATATGGATATGTTACTGAGAAAAAATATATATATTATCTCAGTGACTGACATTTTAAGATCTTTTTCTGCAGAATTGAAAGCTGTTAATTTGTTTCCCACCTTGTGACCAACTGACCAATTATTGCTTGTTACATTGAAGAAATTCACATTTGTCTTCCCTGGCCTACATAATCTGTTTTCAAATAATTTTTTCAATTTCTTTCAGTTATTTTGAACCAGAAACACATTGCCTAGAAATTCTGAACCCCACTTCCAGCCCAAATATTCTTTTATCAGATATATTTAATCATGAATCACTGTTCTGTCATCAAATCATTAGGGAAAATACTGACTTCAGGTCTCTCTGATGAATAGTCTCATTTGGATGATGATCCCAGCTAGTACTTGAAGAACACTTCCCTGATCTGCTGTTTGATTAGATCATAGTTCCCTAGACATATCAAGCACAACAATACCAACATTTAGTTAGAATGTTTGATTAACATAGGTCCCATCCACATTTGGCTGTATCATCTTTTAAAGACTGATGTAAACTACTGTGGTATTGAAAAGGGACAATCAAAGTCCTTTTTCCTGCAGAGTTCTGACAGAAAACTTGCAGATTAAAACAATTTCAGCAAGCATGAATTTACCAAGCAGAAGAGGAAGTGACAATTATCCCATGTTCCCTCTCAGAGGACACAGACACCTTTTGCCCTCTCTTCCAAAAGCTGATCTCCTAATATCTCTTCCTGCTGCTCTCTGCAGCAGAGGGGGTTAGCCACTGCTCATCTATTTCCACCATTCCCTTGAAAGACAGATCCCAAGAGGCTCTTTACAGGATTATAGAATGGCTTGAATTGAATGGAACTTCAAAAAATCATCTACTTCCAGCTGCTCTGCCATGAGCAGGGACACCTTTCACTAGACAAGGTTGCTCAAACCCCCATCCAACCTGGCCTTGAACACTTTCAATGATGAGGCATCCACAACATCTTGGGGGAACCCATGCTTGTGCCTCATCACAATTGCCATTCTTCCAGAGACCACAGAGGTTTCACTTACTGCTTGTAATGCATCATACAAAACTCTTTTTTCCCCTCCAGTTCAAGGAATTTTGGCTGACAGCCCAGCCCACAGTAACTGCAGAGCAAGAATATGCCTGCAGTGCTCACAAGGACCAAGCCCACCTCGCAGGCAGTCACTGCTCCTTGGCACTAAGATCCTGCTCCCTTTCCCACATGCGCAGCCAGGCTGTGTCTGGTGTTTGTGCTGGGTGGAACAAAAACATTTTTGCTTGCTGCACCCTGCAAAAGTCAAAATGTAAGAATTGCATTCATGAGGGCAAAAGCTTAAGGTCTGACCAGTTTCAACAAAGCCAGGATCCAAAAAGAACATAAGAATAGGAAAAGAACAGTACCAAAAATACAGTGCAGCTCAAGTTGAAAAACATCAGCTGATAGTGTCCATGATCAACATGGTCTGCACATGCTTGGTTTTATTTCCCATTTACTTCCAAGGGAAATATAATAGCACAATAAAACCAGAGTTCTAAGAGGTCTGGATCTAAAAGTATTATTTGACACACACAAAACATTCCATTATCTGAGTCTCACAGAATCTCAAAATTTCCAGATTTCCAGAACTGCTAAGTTAAACTCTTTTGCAGCATTTTTTTTTATTTTACTGCTCACAGTTGTACTATTCTCTTCCATAGTCAAGTATGGCATTACAGAAACTATTCCTTGTTGACTCTAATAGCATCATTTCTCATAAACACTAGTCATTGGATCTCTCACTTTGTGGATCAAAGAAAGCATGGTCCTCATTGATTTGCATGAGAAAACAATTATCTTTGACTGCAAAAGGCATTTAAAGCTGGAAATCAAGACACACTTAGTCATAAAAAGTTCTAAAACCTTACAGTTTCAAAGAAATTTAAAAACTGTCTACTGCTATTCCCTGAGATTTTTCCTTTCACTTGTAAACTTCAGTGTTTCATAAATCTTACGATTCTGCTAAAGCCAAAATGTTTAACATCATTACATATTGCTCCATAAAATAATATGGTGAGCACATCACTTCCACAGTGTAGGAAATAGACCATAAAGTAGTAACTTGATCTGTTTGAGAATCTAAAGAGAGCACAGCTTTTCCACAGTGAGAAGTGTCAGCAGCAAGACTGCCATTTACACTGCACCATCGCTTCAGCAGGATTTCCTGCCATTGCAAAATATTCCTATTTTGGCCTTCACCAGGCATAGGCGAGCTCTGTTTGCTGAAGAACAGGCTTTATGCCACTTCAATATTGGCCATCACACTGTGCAATACCTGAAGTTCAGTCTTGTTCAGTGTTGTCCCAGCACTGTCACATCCTGCCCTCTCACAGTCTGTAGGACACTTTGGAGCAGGTTTCCCTGCAAGCACAAAGATGAGACTTAGACCAGCTGTGAGGAAGACTCAGTATCAACACCAGGCTCATCACCCAGCACTCCACACTGCTGTCACACCTGTCACCTGAAAGCAGCCATGGCCAATCCTCATGGCAAGAAGAATTCAGTGCTCTGAAACTGAGCCCTGCAATGTAATGCTTGAGAATCAACTTAAATGCAGGACATTTAAACTGCACCTCTCCTTAGCAGGTCCATGACTAACTCCACCATCTAGAAATGGGAAAGTAGTACTAGGAAAAACCTGCAAAAATGTGTTACATTTTGCATCTGTGAAATGCAGCCTTATAAAAGCCACCCACTCTTTTGCACCATCTTTTTCAGTTTTTTACATATTTACACAACTTTTAAACACAGAGGTAGCCTTTAATCTCTGCAATTTAATACCCACCCCATACTCTAAAACAACAATTCCCAGGGTGGGAATTTGCACATCTTGACTTCACATTCATTGCTAGAGGTGCAATTCCAGCTCTATGTTTATAGTACTTTGGGTCTGTAATATCTTTGGGCTTGCATGGAAATGTCAGTGCCCATCACCATTGCTACACTCTACCATGTCCATCCTCTAGCAGACAGGGCTTTGCTCAGCACATCACTCTGTGACTATCCTACTAAAACTATTTCCACAAAAATCCTCAAAGAGTAGAGCCTAGCCCAAGAAAAAAGGTGGGACCTGTGGAACATCTCCAACATCCCAAAGTGGCTTTCCCTGCCACAAGGGCTCCTCCGCATGGATTCTCTGGTGTCTATGCAAGATTGTAATCATCTCTAAGTTCTCTCTGGGGAGCAGCAGTATCTTCTCCACCCTTTCACTGCATTTCATTGATAAAAATTAATCTTTGAATATCTTACTTGCACTATCACACCTAAAGTAGGACAATAGATAAAGAGTTTTCAGACAGAAAAAGACATGCAGATACAATAGCAGGTCTGATTAAACAGCTCTGCATCCTTAGAAATCATGTACTTTTTAAACTTGCATTAACCTCCTTTTTGCTCCTAGTTTAACCTTCTAAATTTCAGTGTTATTTGACTCTTCAATATGGACTTTCCTCTTCCTAAGTACAGCATGAGAATTAGCATTTGATTCTCACTACTTTGCAATGCCATAACATGTTTAAAAATAAGAGTGTGCTACAACATTTCCTTTTACACAAAGGCTTATAAGCCATTCCTCCCAGTTTTAAAATTAAACTTACATTTTCAGATGGAGGCAGTTCTGAGTCACATTTTCAAAATGTGGTACATGAAAAATATGCAACATTGGCTGCAACTGGCTACAGACTGGTGCCAGTTTAAAGTATTTATGCAAGACAGGAATAGACAGAGGGAAATAACTGTCCCAAACCCTTCTGAAGAATATGCCCTTTCCCAGGCCTTGTGTTTTGCTCAGTCCATAATAATTTTCCAATCTACTGGCAGCCAGTGGTTCTGCTGCCAGGGAGTCTCTGCTGACTCCTTCTAAAGCCATGTATGCTGGTCAGGGACTTCTTTCCCCTCCTGCCTTGTCTCTCTCACTTCATTTCCCCATCACAAACATACTTGGAATCTTTTCTTCTCATGGCTTTTCCATCTGACTGTGGCATCCTCCAGGACCAGTGCAGCACAACAGAAGACCTGCATCCACGAGCATATCAAGTATAGAAAGAGGTGCCCACAAATGTGATGCTTTTTAAGTTCCCTTGTGTTGCAGGATGCTACTAAAAGGCAGTCCTAGTCACACTAACACAGGTGGGAGGTTTGATTTTGTATAGCTTGCTAGGGCAGCAGCATCTGGGCTTTTTCTTCCAAGAATCTAAAGCAAGTCAAGCTCAGATGTGATGCTGGGCTGGTTGTGTCTTCTCTGCCTGCTCCATGTGGTACAAAAAGCTCCTGGCAAAACACTGTGACTGGAGAGGCAGTGTTATTTCAAGTGAAGAGGCTAGCAGCCTAAATGAAATAATTAAAACACTAGTGTCCTGAAGGCTGTTTAGCAGTTAGGTAGCTACTTGAATGAAATGCTTTGCTGTGGATAAGCCAGTCAAGAATCAGGTTTTGTTCCTGAAAATCATTGCGATGTTCGGGAGTAATTCAGTCTTAATAAGCAAAAAAGGCTGAAAAATTCCTAATTCTAAGATGAATAAAAATATTTTAGATTCACATTTCTCATTTCAGTTAAGCAAAACCTTGTGACAAACATTCTTTCTTCACTTTCAAATCCACCTTATGATACCCAATGCAGTCTGGGTTGAGTATACTCTTCAACAAACCAAATGAAACACACTACTTTCCCAAAACACAGTTGATTAAGTATAGACATTTCACTTTCACCAAACAAAGGAAACTAATCACTCTTTTTTTCCCCAAATAATTTTTTCCAGGATCCATAGTGTCATAGAAGGTAATTTAGTTTTGACAAAACTACATTCTTTATTCTACAGAAAATCTTTTCATCAAAATTTTTCCTAGCATGTTAAGCTATAATGCTGGAGAAACCTACTAAGGAAGTGCCTCATCCATGGCATCATCAGTTTCTCCCATAGTGGATACCAGTGTTTGCTGGGAGCTGGAAGCACAGCAATTTCATCTGTAAGCTGTCTGCATGCTCTTGACAGACAGCTATTGTGTCTGCAGCAACACAGCTGCTATTTGATAATCCAAATCTCTCATTATTGTTTCCAAAGGAAATGCATGCTTTCCTTCTTTCTTTTTATTTCCTTAAAAACAAAATTTTTTTTAGGAAAACTAAAATCGAAACCATTCCCTGATTTAAGAATTCAAATCAATTATCCACAAGGCTGTCTCAAATGAACTGTTCTGATGGCGTTCACATTCTACTTTACTGCAGAATAAGGGAGTTTTTGTACATTGCACAAGATCTCATTCCCTAAGGCTACTGGAAGCCTCCCCTTCCACGGGGGGCTGTTCCTCTCTCTGTGTCCTGCTCTGGGTTAGGATGATCTGGAGGGCAACTGCTGTGTCCCAGCTCAGACATTCCCCTGGCAAGCATCATCACGCTTTGGCTGGTGCCGCCAACCACCATCAGCCACAGCCTCCAGTTGCCTCAGGGAGATTGGAGCTGTGCCTGTTCTTCCAAGAGGAAGCAGGAAGGGTAGATGAGGATATAAACAATGACTACCTTGTAATTAGCAACAACACAATTACACACAAAAACTACTGGGTTTGTGAAGGGGCTACACGACTGCTTCAGAGAAACCCTTGTGCCAGATGAGCTTACAACCCCAGCTCCAGTGTACTGGGCTTTTTCATATTTTACATCAGATAGAAAAGAAGCTTCAGTGTTACAAAGGAACACTGATAACACATCATTCAAACGACTTTCAACTTTGCACAGACACTTTTAAACCATTCACCCATGAAACAACATATTTCAAAGGCAGCTTCTCAGCATAGGTCAGATGCTGAATGGGAGGCACATTCCACCCCGTAAACATTTAAGCCACCAGTAATTAACTTATCGGAGGCCACGAGAGCCCTTTGGTCTGCCAGTGCCTCCTCCAAAGAGACAGGCAGTGGGAGTGGGTTTGTTGGTATGCACCAGGCATTTCAGACACGAATCCCAGCCTTGTCCCAAGGCACCCCAGAATGTGGGCACAGGCAGCTGGTGCTGAAAGCCTCACAAACCATCTCTGAGAACGTGGGCGGCGCTCGGAATCAAAACAGAGGCAGGCGAGCAGTGATAACATCGGTAGTACAGAAATCTGATAACTGCCTGCCTGAGCCTTACTAAAAAGCCCACAGGGGCTGCAGGAGTGGGTTCATTCCTGTACCACATCTTGCCTGAGCTAGAGGAATAGATTGGCTCTCGTGAAAAGCCACAAGCCTGCTGCATCCCCACTTTTGCACAGGGATTTAGTTCCTTGACAGTCTCCAAGGGCATGAGAAGATGGAATTTATCAAAAGCCTATGCCTTGTCCATAGAAAGAATGCAGAAGAAATAATTAAATTCATTAGCCTTGAGTACAGGCCAGGAGTAAAACAAGCCACCATTTTAAGGGGACTTTACTGTCCTCAGTTCAGTCCTTCATTCACCCATTCTCCAGATACCACAGGACCTCAGTCCAGAGCAGACTCCTGAACTGGTCACACATTTCCTAATTATAACAGTCATACAGCCTAGTGAAATCAGTCCTCAGCCAACACAGTCATCTCCAAATATCAGCTCACCATCATGCAACAGTGATGTAAAAAAACCAGTGCCAGCTGTGAGGAAAAATTGCAGCAAAACTTCCAGAGCAATATCCCCAGTCCTGGTGTGGAGCCTGGGATGCCTCAAGCACAACTTGAGATAATCCTGAACCACCTTCAACTCCAACGAGTCATTCACTATTACAAATATTCAGGTACAAACCTGAGCACCAAAAATCAAACAAATCAGTGGTCAGTAGTTACATTGCCCTTGGACATGCAAATACACTTGGATTTTTTGGAGTTCTTTGCTCTCTGGCTTTCAAAACCATTTGCAAGACAACCGAGAATGTTATTCACATCAAAAATAAAAAGTTTTGTAATAATTCACATGTTGAAAGGTCTGCCAAGTCTTTAAACCACACAACACTTATAAGAACCGATATTCCCCTCCATCCTACCACAAAGTACAAATATTCACAGGAAGTCTGGAAGCAAGACTCAACTTTAAAATTCTTCTCTTTTCACAGAAAACATTTTGAATGGAGATAGCAATAACAATCCAAAGCAATGTCCCAGGAAAAGTATTCCTTTTCCCTGTGAAATTTTTATTTCTCCATAAAATCCTTTTCTGCAAGGCTTTTTCCAACAAGAAAATTTCAACCAGCTGTAGTGAAAACAACCCAGGTGGCAATACATAAACACATGAGGAGAATGCAGCAGGTTTAGAATTACTTTACAAAGAACAGATATCAAGAGAGGGCTGTCCTGTTCCCAACATCTTCAAAGAGCATTTTAGATAATTCATGTTTTTATCCCCTGGGCTTGTGAAGTGACTGAGCTTGAAACGTAGTGTGTTTCCTAATCAGGGTCTCAGTGAGACCTACCCTCTCTGCCTTTCCTCCATGATTCAGCTCAAGTTGCACCTAATAGAAAAGTTAGAGTTTCACTGTTTTTTTTTGGCATTTTTTCTTTTTTTTTTTTTTCTAAGCTGGGTTGGCCTGGGCTTTGTTTTTGTGAGCAGAGAATAATCTATAACGATTTTGGCCTGTAATCATTTCTGAAGAGCTAAAACTGCTTAACTAGCAAGAGGATCTAAGCAGTAGGAGCTGTTTAACTACTTACACCTTTGTCCTAACATCTGCCTTGGTCCTGATAGTTCCTTGACTGCCTATGACTCCCTCTGCTCCTGCAAGAGTTCTTCAACCTTTTGTTAGATTTTAAAAAAGTGGTTATATAGTTCCTGCTTTATGCAGCACATACTTTAATACATCAATACTTCTCCACTGCTGTCCACCTTACACTCTTCACCTCAGCCCAAGCATCAGAAGGTTTCATGCCTAACAAAGCCCTGAGGTGAACCCTTGTGAATAGGTAAATAAAGCCTGAAGTCAGAAGAGGTTTTTGATCTGATACCACTCCTGTCCCAAGAGCTACATTTTGTAGGGCACACCTCAAACATATCACTTAACTTATATCAGGTGCTAACTCAATATTTATTCCCTAGAACTATGCATATTATTTGGTCAGCTTGTTTTATCTACTTGCATTTTTCAGATGAATTGTTGTTCACAGGAAAGACTATCAAAAAAAAAGAAAAATTTTGCGAAAAAAGAAGAAAAGATTAAATATAGTCTCAGCTCACAATAATCACTCAGCTCTGATTCTCTGACCTGTTTGGTTTCATTTCAAGTTTTTTTAGACAACTGTAGCTGTCCTGTTCCCAAACTACTTCCCAAGGTCCATGACTGTGGATGTTGGCACATCCCTCCACTCCCCCCACCCTTCAATACACTCACAGTCAAAGTCAAAGCTTGATGCTGGAGAGCTGCTCTGTGCTTGCCTTTTTAACTTGGAGGACATTGGGAATCTGTAACTCTGCCAGCAAACAGACTCATTTGTTATTAGCACAGCCCATATTTAGCCATGTGTCTCCCAAGGAAAAAACACATCATGCCTGATCTCTGCACAGCCAAATCCCTGGGGACCTCTGGATCCCATTTTGCATGGCCAAATAAGGTAAAGCAAGAATTTGAAAAATGCAAACCTGGCCTGAAATTGCCCACAGCTTTCAGGAGCCATTTTTGCATTTGTTAACCTTTTGTTAAACATCACAAGGTGCTGCAAGGCCTTTATTTTATCACTTTTTCCCAAATACTTAATTTCCAATTAAGTATTTTGGAACACAACTGAGCTTTAAGGAGATGAAGTAGTAGGAGACCATGGCTGAGAGCAGCAACAAAAAACAAAACTGAAGAAAACAGTGTTGAAGTTTCACCCAGAATAAAAATGGTGCAGTTCACTAGGAGATACTGATTGGACATTCTCTGCCTTACAGGCAAACACTCTTCTGAAATGAAGTGAGAGGGAATCCAGTAGGTTACATAACACATTGCACATCTCAAGGGGATTTGAATTCTGGCTTCCCACTGAACTTCACTACCTTCCTTCTGAAGGAGTAGCCAGAGATGCCTGCTTCCCTAACGGAAAAAAACATTACACATTTGAGGCAGAAGAGATAGGCTGAATAATTTGTGTCTATATGTAAACACCTTTGCAAAGGCTTCCTTCAGGAGGAAATTCTGACTTCATTTTTCTCTGTCCATCTTCCACCACAAATGTATCCTGCCCTCCAGCACTCTTTGTCACCTTTTGCCACATCTGAGCAGTAAGAACCCACAGGAACCCAGACATTCAAGATCCTCATTATCATTGTGCATTGAAACTAAAAGCATCTGGGATACCGGGAAAAGTGAGCAGTTTCCTACCATCTCAGCTGAAAAAAGGTGTATGCAGAAGTTATGTAGCTTTACATACAGCAAGTGCAAAGTAACACCATGCAGATCATGCATGCATAGACCAAATTCAAAGGGGTGTGGGAAGCACAGATTTTTCAACAAGCTGGAAGTGAAAGCAGAAACTCGGAAGAAATTGATTTTTGCTATTTGTTCTAACTTAGTAATGAGAAGTGATTAGGCATCATGGGCCTTGTGTGAATGAGAAGCTGCTCTTGAAGCATTTTATATTTTTGATCATGACCAGTGAGTGGTCTTCCATAGGATGATTTAAATGCTAACTCAGCACCTCAGCCGACTAGCAATTTTTGTGGAAGCATCACACCATTTGTTACCTCAGCACACTGCTTGCCAGCCTTCTGCAGAGACTGAGGAATTACCTGTATCCATGCAGAACAAGCAATTGAAAGTCACTAGGGAGAAGCAGTTATTCCCTTCCAAACCTCTGTGTTCTACAGGAGATTAGCAACTGAAACTGTTAATGTGCTAACTAATCCCTTTAAGCATTGTCATATTAGCAGCACTCAGCCTGCTTTACCAAATTAAAAGTGAAAGAGCAGCTTTTAACATTCTCTTTCCCAGGGAACATTTCAAACAGAAACATACCAAAGTGGAAAGCCAACAAGTTTAAAAACAAGCCAACAAGTTTAAAAGTGAGAAAGATTTACCTTTTGCATTCAAGGCACAAGGAACACCTTATCCCAGGTGACCACATTCAGATTTCCAAAGCTGCAGATCTCACCACACACTTTTCTACTTGAGGTCAAGACTGTGGCCATAGCAAAGAACAAAACATTGATCCAGCAGGACCTTCCAGATTTCAAGTGATGGAATATTGGGCAATCCCAGACAAAAGCACAGACTGGAAGAAGCAATCACTGACAGCAGCCCTGTGGAGAAGGACTTGGGGGTTCTCATGGACAAAAAAACTGGACATGACCTGGTCATGTGCTTTCAGAGCCCAGAAAGCCAAACACATCCTGTATCTAAAGCAGCCTGGCCAGCAGGTCAAGGGAGAGAATTCTCCTCTTTTGAGACCCCACCTGGGGATGGAGCATCCAGCTCTGGGGTCCCAGCACAGAAAAGGCATTGGGCTGTTGGAGCAAATCCAGAGGACGGTCATGAAGATGAGCATAAGGATGGAGCATCTCTCCTACAAAGACAGGCTGAGAGAGCTGGGGCTGTTTTGCCTGGAGAAAAGAAGGCATCAAAGGGACACCTACTTGCAGCCTTCCAGTACCTTATGGAGGCTTATAAAAAGGAGAAAGTTTTTATATGGGCAGACAGTGACAGGACAAGGGCAATGGCTTAAATTGAAAGAGGGAAAGTTTAGATTAGACATTAAGAGGAAATTGTTTCCTGTGAGAGTGGTGAGGCACTGGAACAGGATGCCTAGGGAAATGATCCCATCTACTGAGGTGTTCAAGGCCACCTTGGATGGGGTCCTGAGCAACAAGGTCTAGTGGGTGGCATCCCTACTCATAGCACAGATATTGAAGCTAAATTATCTCTAAAGGTCCCTTCCAACCTGAGCCATTCTATGATATGTTTCTATGGCATAAGAGGACTTTGGAAGTTCCTCCTCTGTGGGTGAATCCCATTGCTCATCACATGGGACCACGTATAGGACTTCTGCTGGTCATGCTCAAACTCTTGAGCTTTGAAATACGTAAGAACACATGGATTTTAAGAACCGTGACAGGACTTTAAAATGTTTTTAACAGTCTGAATATCACTTAAAGTTTTAGGACTCAGAGCTAATTTTGTTGCAGGTTTCAACTCTGTTCCACTTAATGTGGGATTAGGAAGCAGAGATATAAAAATTCTCCCACCCAGTCCTGAATGATGGAGACACCTCCTTCCTGCCATGCTGATGCTGGTATGAAGCAGCAGCACCCTCCCAAGGGAGGCAGAGGTAGGCTCCTTACAGGCCCTCTCCCTGATTCCCAGAGGTTCAGTTCTTGGCTGCTGCATCCTTACCCAGCAGGGCTGCAGCATGCCAGCTTGGCCAGAACCCAACTCTCCTGCCTGTGGCCAGACTCTGTGGCTCAGCTGCTGACCTGCAGAGAGCAGGGCTCCACAGGGAGGGCTGAAAGCTACCCCAGCCAGCTGGCTGATGGCCAAAGCAGCTCCTTTTCCAAACCAAAGCCAGAAAATACTATGAAGGCTTTGAATCCTGCTTGAAACTAAATGTAAAATTATGGACGTTTCCTCTTACATTTTCCACAAAGTTTCCAAACTGAGGAAGGTCCTTTAAAACTCTTCCAGGTAAATAATCCAGGTAAAATTTGTACCTTTGTCCCTAATGCAGTAGAGGTCAGCAGTGGAAGTAAGGTAGACCTAATGGTTTCGTTTAGGTTTTGACTCACTGCAAACCAGGATCAGGACACTCCTTATGAACTGAAGGTCCCAGAGGTGTTGGAAAACTTGAGTCACCTCATCCTGGAAATATTTGGTTTGTTGTATTTTATTTTTAAAAAGCTGAGTCTAGCTGAGGAAGACAATCATGCCATAAATATCACTATATGGCATAATCAACAGGATTCCCTATTTAGTTGAACTTGGCATTATAAAAGAAAGACCACAAGGAAACACAGATTTTTATATTTAGACTTGGGAGGCAGGAAGATAAAAAGTGGATTTGACTTACCTGGATATCACATCAGGCAGATACTCTGCAGAGCTGGGCAAGGTTTCCAGCAGATATGGGCTTTACCAAGTATAATATGAGGTGCTGTTCTGGAAGAAAGCTTGAAGGGGTAGCAAGGGGAGGAAAGAGTCTGGGCAAGAGTCAGGAGGAATATCTTCTGACAGTTGATCACTTCTGGAACCTCGCCAGACACATGCCATCAGCAATCTCCTGGATATGCACAGAAAACTGCCAAGCCAGTTCTTTGACTGGCAACTCTCATGCCACCACATCACAATCAACCATCCAGGAAAACCACATCAAAACAGAACAAGACACACAAACACACACACAAAATGCTAGTTCTAGTTCTGCTAACTGGAGTATATGAAATTAAATAAATCTTTGATTACAATCTATGTGCCCCAGTACAACAGAGAAGAAAAGGAAACTTTATGCTTAAAAACTTCTTTATAAATTCTGTTTTCAGAGTGAAGGATTGGAGTGAGGACACATTTTCAAATGCTGTACTAGAAATAGGGCTACAGATAGGTTTAAAGTTCAGAGTGAGCTTATATGACAGGCTTGGGACTTGGACTGCCAAAACTGATTATTTCTTCCTCATACTCACACAGGCTAATGCTTCATATGCTTGGCTGGGGCCTGGACCACAGTGTCCAAGTGCAGGTCTTAAGTTACTCAGTCAAAGCAAACAGATTTAGGGTTTGGCTCATGCACTGTCCAGGCTGAACTTCAGCCGTCTTTGCTTGAGGCTCCACTCTCTGCAGCTCCTCAGCACTCAGCCCCACTCACCCTTCACGTTTGGCCTCCTTCATCCTTGCAGCTGGAATTTCCAGTGAGTATCCTGCCTTCCCCCTGCCTGCCTTCTTGTGCAACTCACCACAGCAACCCTCTCCAGACATGAAAGTGTTTGAAAAAGCCTATCCCTCCACAGGACTCTATTCATCCTTCACAAAGCAGCCATGGGGACTTCAGCACAAAAACAACATGGGCCTGTTGGAGTGGATCCAGAGGAGCTATAAGGATGATCTAAGGGCTGGAGCACATCTCCTGTGAGGATAAGCAAAGAGTCATGGTTGTTCTTCCTGGGAGAAGAAAGCTCTGGGGAAGCCTTAGAGCAGCCTTTCAGTACTTAAAGGGGTCTTTGCAGGGCTGGGTTAATGATTGGATTTTATCATCTCACAGGTCTCTTCCAGCCTTGATGATTCTCTGATTATAAGAAAAATAAAGACAAACTTTTCAGCAGGGCCTGTTGTTATAGGATGAGGAGTGATGGTTTTAAAGGATATGAAGACTGATTTAGATTAGCTATAAAGAGCAATTGTTTTGTAATGAGTGTAATAAAACACTGGATTAGATTACCCTGAAAGGTGGTGGATGCCTCATTCTTTGAAACATTCAAAGTTAGTCTAGACAGGCCTCTGAGCAACCTGGTCTGGTTGAAAATATCCCTGCTTATTCCAGGGGGTTTTGACTAGATGGCCTTTAAAGGTCCCTTCCAACTCACACTATTTTAAGATTCAACAAAAGGAACCAATCCCCAGAAAGCAGCACCAGCCAAGAGGTATAAAAGATAATAAAGAAAGAAAATCAGGAAAATGGGGTAACAAAAGTAAAAAGCAAACCCACATCTAAAAGACTGTTTTTTGTTTAGTTTCTGAAAGAATGCTTCTGGAAAAAGATCTTTAGCTTTGGTCTTGGAAGACATAACAGCCAACATCCTATGCACCTACCCCAAGAATGCCCTAGGACAGGGGTTCTTACATCTGGGAATGCAGAGAGCTGGTGAGCCTGGAGACCACACCTCTATTCTGAAGTTGGGAATTCAAAGCTCTGTGACAAGGGACAATATGAGCAATAGCTGGTTCAAGAATTTTGGGAATCAGTGCTGCAGCTTGAAGCCATGCTTGCTCTGAGCAGAAAACAGGCATGCTTCAGTTTGCAGAGCTTCCCAGATGAATTGCAATTTTGTACACCACTTTATAGGCAGAGGAAATCCTTTTTTGTTTCCACCCTCCCACTTGTTCTTCCTCCTCCCTAGAAGTTTTTATATTCACAGCAAGCCAGGCATCAAATGATTTCAATGTGTGGTTACACTCAGAGAGGGCAGAGACCCTGATGAAGCACAAAGGGTGGGGAATCCATGATTGTCATCATTTCTTTTCCCTGTGACTCAGTTGCAGGCTATTTCAACAAGACAAATAAGCTACTTTCAATTCACAGCAATTTTTAAATGAAAAGCTGTTAAGAATCAAAATAAGTATTTTCACATTTGGCTGCAAAGATTAAAGAAAGTAGGTCTTTACTGGTCACCTGAATCTATTTTTTACGAAGACATTTGAAAGGCATTTTATCAGCTGCTGAGCAGTATTTACTTATGAAACTGTTCTAATTGCTTTGGAATGTGCACCCTTGCTGCTGGAACAGCTCAGCCCTGCTAACACTGAGCAAAGCAATACTGGCTCATAGGCCATGTCACTCTTTATACAGCATTCATTCTTCATTCTCAAGGTAAGTAGCATGAAATTTGAAAAGGAAAAGCAGCAAATACCTCATAAACAATGACTTTTGCAGAGCTGCCCTACATGTTTGTGTAAACACAAAACCATCAACTCATCAGCAAAATTAATCATCACCATGAGTGAAATCATCACAGATCAGTAATTTAGAATTAAACCCATCTTGCAGATAGAAATTGCACAGGTGAAAACCTATTCCTGGTGCCCAGTAAATAAGTGCTGGAGTCAATATCAGTAGGGAAGAAGTAGTGTGTCCTGGCCACAAGTAAGCCCTTACATTAGCTTGCAGTCTTGCCCTCTCTTAGTAGATCAGCAATGGAAGTCTTGGTAGATCAAGAAAATCTACTCTATCTTGCCTTAATCTCCTAAAACTGAAGCAGAACTCTGGTCTGCATTATACATGTCCAGACACAGGAACAGCCTAACACAGAAAAAAAAAGGTTATAGCTCTATCTGTCTTTAAGACAAAGCAATCCCAAAGACTGAGTCACAACCTGGAAAGTACAGTGGTTTGAACAGCACTTTCTCTTTGTCTGTCTGTATCACAAAATCCCCATGTACTTTACCCAGCAGAGTTGGAAAAGCACAAAATAATTGCTATTATGCATGTTGATGTATAAAACATGGAAAATAAAGAACAACAAAGGACAAATCATCCCAATCCTCCTAGCACTGGTACAAAAGTGAAATGCTCTGTGTAGGAAACAGCCAAGCCAGTCCCATTGGCCTGGGCCAAACTTTATAAACAGATTTGTAAACTTCACATGCTTTGAGTTAATTTCATAGGAGTCAGGAATGTCACATGCCTATCTCCCCAACCTCCCCTTCAAGCTGGAGTTATCAGAATCCTTGGATAAAGCAGCTTCAGACAAAACCAGGCCAGGCTTGGAGATAAACAGCCCTGGTGGCTGCTCAGAGCTCTGCTCTTGACAATAAGATCTTGGAGAAGGCTGAAGGTGAGACAGGGTTAGAGGCTCTCAGCTGAGAGGGCTCTTCTCATTTCTGACTCATTCAACAAGGAAGTTTCTTGAGTTTTCTGCCTGACATTCCATCCAGGTCTTCTGCTCCGTGAAGGCATTGCTTGCAGTCCTCTCTCACCTCTTCTCCAGACCTGAGCAGTTCAAACAGCCCTCAACCTCCTCAGCAGCTGCTGTCACTCACAGCCTGCCTCTGCTGACCTGCTCCACTCCTGCTCTCCCATCAACAGGGAAAGAATAAATGCCTCTTAATTTCCTGCCTTCCCTCAGCTATCCAAGTTCACACTTCCCTTTGTTTTGTTTCCTACAGCCAATTTTTTTTTAACTGCTGGCTTATTTTCTTATTGGAAAACCTTTTTTGGCCTTAAGGCAGCATGAACTTCTCCTTGTTTTCTCCTGCTGAGAAGGGACCTGACCTAGAGGTGAGAGCTTTGAGGCTGCCAAAGTGATCTCCCTGCACGACCTTTTTAATCCTTGGCCTCCATTGCTTCAGTCAACACCACAAGTGCCTTCTAGTATGACAATCACCATTTGTTGCTTAGGAATTAAACATTGACTAAACACATCATTCTGCATAGGCCATTGAACTGGAAGAATGTTTAGTGAGCTCAGCAGCTAAAGCTTTATTAACCATCTCTGGTGACCTTCTCCTAGGCAAAGGCAGTGCCAGGGCTCAAAGACTTTCCAAAATGCTCCTTCTATAGCCCACGATGCTGTTAAAACTCTAACACCCCCACATAACAAAGTCTGCTGTCTACTAGCACATAGATGCTAACTTCTCCATCCCATCACAGCTTAAAGTTTTTTGTTCCACACTTCATGCCGTTCCCAGCTCTCTCCAAACCAGTTTAGCACCACCCACAGCACATCTACTGCTCCTTCTGCCACACCAGTGCGTTTAAGTGCTGCACTCCACGTTGAAAGAAAGATTAGTTTCCTTCCTCAAGTATGCCTGCAATGTTTAACAGTTCTCTGGAGCATAGGTCAGCTAAAGGTGTGTTGAAACAGAACAACTAACAGACAGGACAGCAAATGGAGTTTTACAAACATCAGCAAATACAATAACAGGAGTCCAAAATACCCCTGGAAGAGGATGTTCCCTCTCCAGATATCAAAACCACAAAGAAGTGTGTCATAGAGTAATAAATAGAAGACCTGTTAAGGTACAGGCTTCTCACTCTGGCACTTTAAAACAAGTAAGGAGAAAAGTAAAATGAGAATTCCTTGCATTTTCTGAATTCTCCTCTTCCTTAACTTGGCACACACAAAAAAGAAAAGCATGGGAGAGAAGATCCCACATTTCCCTCAGTCTCAATGCTATTTATACATCCTGCTCCCATCAGATCAGGAGGAAAAACTGGAAGAGTATTAGGTGATCTTTTGTGGTTGTTATTCAATAAAAAACACCTAAGCAAGAGAACAGTTCTACCACCTTGCCCAAACTGGACTCTGTCCCGCTTGGTGGCATCTTGCCAATGCTAATAATTTAGTAGGATGGTTAAGTGTTTTGAAACTAAAGAGCAGCTTTCAACATTATTCTTACACTCTTCCAACACTATTCCTAGACCAATCAGATCTGGAAAAAAAAACTCAGTAAGTCCAAGTACAATATTACCTTGGAGCCAGAAAGCCGTACCTCATTAAACTCCTGTAGGACACAGTTACATGTGACAGCTACCTTAGAGTTAGGAAAGGAACTGCACCAGCATTAATGATGAGACTTGCTAGACAGAGCAGATTGACTCTGATAGACAGAAATGAGACAGCAGGTTGTGTCTGCCCATTCTTCTCCTGTCCTACCACATCCAGGAGTCTTAAGGAAAAGAAGAATAAGGTGTGGTGCCCTTAAATGTTAGATAGTATCTCAAAACACATGCTTGAGCCCAAGTTTGACCCTGGAGGTCTGAATTCCCCAGGGAGGTGTGTCACAGGAAGAGCCAGGTGAGACAGCACCCCAGCAGTTCACAGAGGGTGTTCTTGAGTCTATATGTGGGAGTTTGGTTTCGGTCTGCTCAGACTAGTCCCTGTGTCAGGCTGTGGATTTGCAGTCAGCACTAGAGCAGGAGTGGTCCTCAGGCTTTAATGAATGCAGTGTAACACTTCTGTCATCTCAGCAGGTATAATAATCACCACTGTCATTTTCAGCATATGAGAAGGCAGTCACTAGTTTCTTCTAAACAAACATAATAACACAGGTTTTTCAGTTTGCCACTTCCAAAACTTTTTGTCGTTTTGGCAAGGCTTGAGACCCATGAAAGAAATCCTGCCCATCCATTCCACAGGCACAAAGGGTGTGTGAGAACTGCTAAAGCCATACTGGCCCCCAAAGCAAGGAACAGGGCAGGGCAACTGCACATCAACAACAGAACACATGGCAGGCACCTGGGACACACTGGTGAACTGGGAATCTGCCAGCCCACGGCCCCTGGGAAGCAGAGGCGGGGACAACAGCACAGATCTGAGTACTAAATATTGCATTTCAGTAGGTATAAGGACAATGAGAAGGATTTTGCTTCTCATCTTCTAAAGTGCTCTAACCAACCACTCACAGCTGGTAGGGCACAAAACCAAGGATTTTAAGCAGATTGCTTGTTACCCATCTACAAAAGCACACAGGTTTAGTGGGTACTCCAATGTTCTCTGGAAGCTTGGTTTTCCTCAGTCTTTGCTAAAAACCTTGCTCTAACAGCCTCTTCTGCTGCAAGAGTCAAAGAATAGTAACAGAGCAGAGAACAAATTCACTGGCCAAGAATCTCATTTCAGAATTGCACTATAATCCTGATCTTGAGAAGCCAGTTCCCTGGTACATTTATTAATGCTGCCTACATTATCCTTCAGCCTTGGAAAGGGGACAAACTTAGCCTCAAGACAGGAGGAAGGAACATGTGGAAGGGAAATTAAGCTACTTAAGAGTTCTTGGCAATAAATGCGAGAAGACAAGATTGTAATTATCTAGCTTATTGCTATAAACAAGCAAATTTTTTAGTAGCTTAGATTTCAGTAAATTTTTCCAGGAGATGACTGTCAAATAACCATCTGAGAAAGCAATCTCCTTTGTGCACAAAATCCAGGTGATAAAACCATAGAATGGCTTGGGGTAAAAGGGACCTTAAAACACATTTAGTTCCGAGTCCCCCTACCACAGGCAGGGACACCTTCCACTAGACCAGCCTGCTCAAAGCCTCATTGAACTTGGCCTTGAACACTTTCAGGGATGGGGCAGATACAGATTCTCTCAGGAGCCTCACCACCCTCACAGTAAAGAATTCCTTCCTAGCATCTAATGTAAACCTACTGGCAACTTCCAAGTCATTGCCCCCTTGTCCTGTCACTACATGTTCTTGTAGAAAGTCCCTCTCCATCTTTCTCAGATATTCCCTTCAAGTACTGGAAAGCCACAATTAGGTCACCCCAAGCCTTCTTGTTTCCAGGCTGAACAATCCCAGTTGTCTCCCCCAATTTGGCACCACCAAAACTTTTTCCAGAACTAGTACTGTGTAAACAAGCAGTTATCTGGTAGGAATTGCTAGGATTCCCCAAATTACATAGACTCTGCTAATGTAAACTTGCCTTGCTCTTCCTTTGTGGACATATTCCAGGAAACCTACACTGAGTTTCAGATTAATTCTGGATCTTAACGCCTGGAAGGAGATGTCTGGCTTCAAGTGCTTTTGCCAGCATTGTGCATGCCTGCACAGTGAGCATACCCAGCAGACAGGGGGAAAACCAGCTCTGAGAAATATGAGTTCATCACTCCCTGTATGTGGTTGTGGTGCACAGCAAAGGAGTCAGCCTGGTGAGACAGCCTGTGTCATTGATCCTCAGACAACCCTGTTACTAAGGGCAATTTTCAAGACAGATTGATGGAGGGCCAGAACAGGATTATCTTTGCACTACACACTTTATTTTTTGTTTTGGCAATGACCAAAGCACATTTTCCAGCACTATCCACTATCACACAGGATGAGTTGGCTGCTTCTAATGCTTCAGAGTTCAAGTTATGATTTTTCAAGAAAAGCAGAAATAAAGAACCAAAACTGTTGACATTTGAGATATTTAGGCTGAAATACTAGCAATTGTTATTTTTCTCAGGAGAAATGCCTGGCACGTATTTTACTTGCTGCCAGTGTAGCCTTTCAAAAGATACAATCAAAACATATTGAGCTTATTTGCAAACGTGGAACTGCATTTAATGTATCAAATGAACTTTGTACTGGATGTGGTTCAAAGACTGAGCTTGGTGTAATAATTTGTTCTGTCTCAAAAAAAAAGCGTTCCAAACCAAGAGCTTTATTTTCTGTTCCAAAGGGCAAGTTACAGCACTATCACTGCTGCATACCTTTCCTCCTCCCTTTCCACTGCTCCAGCCTCTCTGGATGGTTTTTGTTTCTTTCCTGCATTTGTGATTTTAGGTTTTGCAATTCCAAGGTGGAAGAAAACCCAGGAATACCAAAACCCAGCCCTTTGCTCAGTTGCTATGAGCAAAATGAAAAGTGAATGTTCAGTAAAAAAGAAAAAAGAAAAATATTTTTACCACCTTTAATTCTCATTTACACAGACCTCACCAAATAAACAATGTGTTCTTCTCCACCTAATCTGCCAAAGGATGACTTTGGTGCAGGGAGAAACACCTCTTAGGCAGTGTTTTGTTTTCCTTTTCTTAGAAAGTATTTGCAAGAAGCAACACGATAGAAATAACTCAGCTCTCAATTTCTTCTATATTTTACATTCACAAATGTCCAATCCAAGAGGAATTTGATATTAGAGCTGCAAACATACCTCAACTGCCAAGGTGCTGTCCCACAGTATAAAGGGAGGGGTTGGGAGGACATGGCCAGGCCAGCCATTTGCCTGCCCCTCTGCTGAGCCACCCAAACAGCATCTGCACAAACTGTATCAAAACTTCATGATTATAACAGAGATGAAAAAACAGTGGCACCTTCAACTCTGATCAAACAGAAAATACCCCTTCAAACCCAAGCATGAGATACCATCTGGCCTTTGCACACACCAGCCAAGCTTTTATGCCATTTCACTGAAACTTGCAAGCCTTTGCACATTGTCCAGCATCTCCTGAGCTACCAGAACCCTTTTAAGGTTCGTCCATCTGCCTCAATCATAAAGGGACAGTCTGTGCTGGCATTGTACCATACATTTCCCACTTTATGCAGCTACCAGCTAAGCTACCTTGATGCTCTAGTGCTTAAGGTACTGCCAGTTACTTTATTTCTTCCACCAAGAAACTTCCCACTACAGATAAGGCAGGAGAAAGTTACCCTTGCATCAATTTTAGGTTAGAAGCAGGCTAAGAAATAATATCTTGCAACAAATGGGGTTGTTTTACTTTTAAACTATAGAGAACCAAAAATAATCTCAAAGCAGACAGGAGAAGCATTCACCTCTCTGCAGTACTACCCAATTTACAGCCATATGCAATTTCAGCCCACAGATTATATTGGAAACTTTAATCCACAAATTTGGCCATGTAAGCACTTCTGCCATGGGCATGCATTCCCACTGGTTGCTGAAAGGAAGAGTAGTGACTGAGGCCAAATTTTTGTTGAACCTGCAGATATAAACCTACACAGATGTGTACAATATTAGCTTCTCCCTTGAGCAGACTCTGCACCATTCCAAAAGTTCTTCCCCCAAGGTATTTTTATTTCTACTGCAGATAAGAGACATACAAGAAAGAACAAGAACAACAAGCCATTTTCTACTCTAAGCAAATTTTGCTTTTAATTTAAACAAATCCCTAAACTGAGAGAAAGTTGATTTTCAGTATGATTATATTAACAGCTTATCCATACACCATAAGTTACCTGTTAATGATTCTGGTCACACTCACCATCTTTTCCAGAAGAATCCACTTGGTCTTGACTTCAGGCAGTGGCACAATCAACTGAGTGGATCAAACTCTGATCCCCAAGAAGAGCAACTGGGCTCACTAACAGCAGTAGTTTAAAATCCACTTGGTTTCTTTTTCCAACACCTGCTCACCCAAGAGCATGACAAACTGACCCCACTTAGCACATTTAAATTGGAGAGAGGCTTTTTGGTCAAATGCTCTTCTAGTCTAATGCAAGTGCCTGGTATGTCACCTAACTGATGAGAGGAATCAGTGACATTAGTATTACTCAGTTCCAGAGCCTGCCAGCATATTTTGCTCACCTTCTAGCTAGACGTGGAATGAGAACTGCTGGCAGCATACACCAGGTTCCAAACCGGCTGTGCTGCAGACCGTGTGGAGGAGTTTATCCTCCACAGCTCAAAAAACTGCAGGCAGGTTCAGCAGCATCCCCTAAGAGGTAAATAGCACACATGCAATTCAGGAATGATTCTGTTTGAACAGATAATCACAGGTTTGTGGCAACAGCGAAACTTGGTAAAAAGGGCGTGCATAAATTTGTCACAGAACATGCTTCTAGTTTTTGCAGTCCCATTGCATGCTTCAAAATAACAATTTACTTCATGCATATATGTGCCTGTATATATGCATGTATGACCTTGTCCAGCATTTCTAAAGGCACACAGACTAAAAAAAAAAAAAAAAGAAAATCCATTAAATCCCCTGGGGAAACAATATGATGAAATCATGCTCACTCGTGCACCTGAAGTCCCCTCTAAGGTACATAATTTTCCTGGCCTGGAGAAACAGTGTATGGGGGGGTGGAAGCCACAGTGCCACTCCAAGCAACTTTTTACACACAGGCAGCTTATGCCAGTCACTTTAGATTCGTGCTGCATAGGTATATTCTGAAAAAAAACAACTAGTGGCACACTCCCTGCCTTCAGCACATTGTAGGCATTACTGACACCAATGGTTAGCTTTGTGTGAGTCACTGCTAATGAAGGCTGGTGTGCAAACACCTACTTCGAGGTCTGAGACAACACTGTGATTAAGCTCAGAATTCCCAGCTCTAACTTTGGGATTTTAAAAATATCTACAGATAGCTCCTCCTCAGTCACCGCTGTCTGAAAACATGAGGGAATTAGGGCCATCCATTCTCTCCCCAGCTCCAGTACTCCCACATCTTCAAGACAGGCACGCTGCAAGCAACCCAAAAGAAGGGTGTGCCTGCTCTCACTGGGTTACAAGCATCCGACTTTAGCCCAGGCTCCAGGAATCATTATCAATGCTTTGTTTCCTAATCAAATATTACAATGGAGCTTCACTACCTCTATTACAGCAGTAGAGACTGCACAGAAGTTGTACTTGCCTTCCAGGACAGAACTGGATCCATGGAGCAGCAAGCTTTGGTCCCAGTGCAGTCAGGCAAAGATGTTAGCTGTGTGTACACACAAGTGCAAGCACACACTGATTTAGAATCACTTTGCACTACTACTTGCACTGAGAAGTTGTCAGCATATCCTAAAAATGAGGATATTGTCTGGGGGCTGCCTACTCAGGGGACACAAGTTCAGCAAGATGTAGCACCTAAAAAAAAAATATCCCAAACCAACCTTCAATGACACCATTCTGCATCAGAGAAGCTACTGAGCTCAACAGATGTTAGCTGACTCACGTCATCATCGTGTATCAAAACAGTCAGTAGTACAGAACACATGGCAAAGATGATTAGCTCAAGTTGTACTTTTTATTTTCAGGATTAAAAACCCCAATGATATAAAGCAGAAGAAACAGATGTAAACCCCAAATTTATCTGCAGTTCAGATGAGGCATCCTGGTTTCACAAAACTGAATCAGACAGGTGGGTAAAGCACAAACTGCCAAAATAAGATAAACTGCACAAAATAAATACTGAATAACTCCTCTTCACTTGATCCCCTCTGCACCCTTCCACAGTATAAAGTTAAAAAAAAGAAATCCATCTGGAAAATACATTTGACATTGAAAAAAAAAATCAAAAAACCACCTAAATTATTTTTATAAAGGATGTGCTGACCAACACGTCTTTTAAAATTAAAAATACTCTGCAGTTCAATGTAGATGGTATGACAGGTCTAACAAAGAGTAAGAGAAGTACTGTTCATATGGACAACACACAATGCATAAATATTCAGGTATATAAAATATAAGCAGATTCAGTACACAGTTCTAAAGTTGACATTCCTATTCCAGTCCCTACAATTAACAGTTTACTTGGTAATACTTGCAGAGAAATAAATATACATATAGAAGTAAACACACTTCAACAGAACAGATGTATTGAATTAGTGGGACTGATTATTTTAATGCAAAATAGAGACTGATTTAACAGCCTAAATCAAAGAGCTGATAGGATTACCATTAAAGGTGTCATTAAGTAAATCACCATACTCTTACCACAGTTAGTCCTACATATATGTCCTTAGCATAAAATTTATTTGCTCTTCACCATATGCTCTGGCTCTTCTACCCATCTGTTGAGCTAAAAAACAAAGCTGGAAGGAGAATTTGTCAAAGACGGAAAAAAAAAATCTTATTTTTCACTGCCAAAAGTTCTGCATTTAGACCTGATCTGTACTTCAAATAAGTTTTTTAGTCAGTTCTGTTTCCCACATTAGATAATTTATCCGTGCTTTAAAAAGCGTTGAAAATTTGCCTGAAGTTTTGTCCCAAACAATGGTCCTCTGACCAAAAAAATTGCTTATTCGGGATTGGCAATTACGTGTTCAAGTCAAGATGAAAGTCTTATGAAAACAGCATATGGATGTCATGTTAAATACTGCATATTCAAGTAAATCTCAAGTCACACACTCTCAGACTTCCATAGGCAATCCAATTCTAAATCAAAATATCCATGTCCTCTATCTAGTTAAGTCCTAAACCCTGGTCTTCTAAATGATGCATCAATGAACTCTGACACCTGAGACAAGTATGCAAAGAAAGTATTTCTAAAGGCTTAGCCAGATGAGAATAGATGAGCATCTTGGCAGAAGCCCTACGCCTGTTTGAGCCAAAATCCCTGCTCAAAAGTGTTTGAATTTGGGTGCTTTTTAAACTCCAACATTCAGTTATGTCAGTACCAACAACACCAAAACCCCGCATGTGTTAGGAGCAAAGACCCCTATTATTCTTTCCTCCCAAGTGGCTGTTTAACAAAAAATGGGTCTTCTTGCAATCAGCATTTCTGCTCTGAATCACAGAATTGTTAGGGTTGGACAAGACTATCAAGTCCATCACTGCTGTTTTCATTACTACACTATATCCTCAAGTGCCATAGCCACACATTTTGAACACTTCCAGAGATGGCAACATCACCGTTTCCCTATGCAGTTCAATGTATTATGACAGTAGTCCCCAAAAAAAAGCCAACAGATTGTCAGTCTGCATAATCTAGTACTAACGCCTTTCTGTTTTCAACTACAGGACACAGCAAGGGGCTAAAACTAAAAACTCATAGATGCTCCATAACAAACATCTACTGCTTCCCATCAGGGATACACAGAGGTCTACTGTGCCTCAAATATGCACATAGCAGCAATTAGTGTGAGGAGAGGAATGCCTCCAGTGTGCCTGGCATTCAGGGACTGCACATCAGGAAGATAAATAACAGCCATAAAACAGTGTATAACTAAGCTGAATCTGTAATAACAAACCAGATGTGTAATTATTCAAGAATACACAATTTAAATACTTTGCCTTAAGCAGCTGCTTGTTTTCTGGCTTCTCCTCTCCCAGCACCTACCAAATGGTCAAGAGATCAGAACAATTCTTCTGGGGAGGTTTTCTTCCCAGCCTGTTTAAAAGTGAACTTGCTGCTTTGGAGATATACAAGCAAGACTAAAACCACTGTATTCACCAGATGTGCCTCTCCATCAACAGTAAGAACCCTCTGCCTTCTCCTGTGCTTATGCCCGTCTTGATTCTCCTCAAGCTCACCCATCCTGACCTTGCAGGCTGTTATTTGCTGCTCTCAGGGGCCAGACTTGGCCAAGTGCCCCGGTACGAGCTGCAGCACTGTCACTCACCTGCCAGACCTGCTCCACCCTGCTGCCCAGAACTGGGCTAAGCACTGCCACACCTTCCATGTGGGCACTGGATGCAAACTACTGACCCACTTCCTTGATCCTCCCTTCCTGCCCAACTCACCTTTTAATTTTGTAATGCTGGAAAACAGAGTCCAGAGCCTAAAGTCCAAGCCTAGATGAGCTCAATTTTGCAAAGCATGAGGAAGTCTGGGTATGTTTTGGTATTTAATAAGCAAGATAAGCCCATTATATGGATAGTTTTTCTCTGTGTAACAGAATAGATGAAAGGTAGCTCATATTGCTTAGGATGGTACAGACAACCTTAGGACCAATTCTAAACTCCAGCATGAACACTGCCCAGAGTAGCCAAGGGAGATGTCATGTTATAGACAAGTGTTACCTGCCAATTGCCCGACTCATCATTTAAGACTGTCAAGTTCCTCACATTGGAAGCACACCACCAAGCACTGCTCTGAAATGACACACAAGTCTCTTCTAACAGGCCAAACCTGCAGAAATGTTTTCTCCCACACATACTTAACCATTAATATCAAATCTATTTTCCATTTCTTTTCCCTCTGCTAACACCCTTAACACGCAGCATGCTTAAAGAGGCAAGAATTAACAGCAAATATGCTAGGGAAACTTCTAGTTTGCACTTAAAAATGTCTAACCAAAGCCCTGAGTCCATCCCATCTCTATTCAAATAAATACAGCAGAAGGGCTAGTAACAGTCATTACTGTGCACACACAATACAAATATTGGTTAAGCCCAACAAATCTCCTTTGAGGCAGATATATATACACAGTACAAAATATATTAAGGGTCAAATACAAGCACCATACTTCACCTTCCTTTGTCTCTGGTTCTGCAGGGAACCTTGCAAAGGTATTATTTCTGCCTCCCTGGCATTTGAGCCAAGTTACAGAATCACAGAATATTATAGGTTGGAAGGGACCCATAAGAGTCATGAATCCAGTTCTTAAATGAATGGCCCATGCAGGGATCAAACCCACAACCTTGGTGTTAACACCCAGCTGAGCTCTGAGCACCAAGACAATTTGCAGAAGAAAACCACTGAAACCAAATCCACATGGAATTTCAGTTTGGGCCATGAGTAAAGTAGTAGTAGTAAAGTAAACATAAAATTCAGTTAAGGAAAATCCAGGTATTTTAAATTTGCAGACTGAACAGAACTGTTCAAAACAGGTTCTGACAGTTTCATCAACCAAAAAAAATACTAAATCAAATAAAAACCTTCTGCTCTGGTTTTAAAAGGAAGTATTAAACTAGAAATTTGAACACAGCTCCCAAACTGATTTTTATGACTTGTCCCCCTATAAGTGAGACAGAAGTGGAAAGGAGAAAGACAATGAGTGACAGGCACTTCCCCCACCCCCAACTCCTTTCAAGAAACGATTCAGTTAAAAAATTCAAGGAACTCTAATGAAAGCCATGCAAACAACAGATAAATCAGATTACAGTCTGCTCTGAACTCGGCCAAGGTTCACATGGAAGGTTTGCAAACCTTTACATTTCTCCTGAGTTGTGACAAACAAACAAAGAAGGTTAGGATTTTTCACAGCTGTCAGACCATGACGGAAGACACTGGACAAAACAAGAAAATAAATAATAAATAATGAGATTAATTTTTCCTTTGAATTAAATACATATAAAGACAATTCTTCTACAATAAATAAGCTTAGTGATAAATACAAACTCACAATCAGTGAATAATTAGTGCACCAACAGTTGCTTCAGGAAGATGATTGAGTGCGGAAGTATCTGCTAATCAGTCCTTTTTGTGCTTTTAAAAAAAAATTAACAATGAAGATATATCAGACCACATGATACTATCAGCTAGAATATTAAGTGCTGATAAGTACCAACATATGATTGCATTGGCTCAAACATATATGGTCACATTTCATTGTGAAAGACAAAAGTATGACTAAAGAAAGAAACAGTACTAACACCTGCCTGTGCTTGTGGGATTTTTGCTTATTGTCACAAGCAGGTGAAGACGGGAAAAATTTCTCCCTTAATAGGTGTGGCTCTCTGTCTACAAGCACAGCTTTCAGGTCTGACTGCAGAATTCACTGTCCCGTCACAAATCACAGTGATTCAGTATCTGGGCTTTGAGCAGTCCCTGTCAGCAAGCAAGCCCCCACTTGGCTCACCTCCTCCCAGAGAGAGTTTCTCACCCAGGCAGCCTTTCCCCAAAGAAAATATGATGGATTAAAAAACCTCAAGTGACCAACAGGTAAAAGAAAAAGAAAAAGTTTCCTAAATGTCAAGGAATTCAGGAAAACGAATGTTTCCCATATGTCACAGGAAACAGGAATTCAGACTTGAGTTATAAGTCTCAAAATCTGAAGACTGAAATAGTCTCCAAATTAATGCCAAAAGAAATACACTTAAATACGGTTGCAATTAATGCATTGAAGTAATAAAGTAAAATAAATAGGTCGAGAAGAAAGATTGTGCCATGTCTTCACCTCTCAGGCCCACAGGACAGTTTGCATATTTAACACAATGTTAACAGCTTCCCCCTGAACAACAGCAGTATTGTCGCTTCAAGTAAGTCAGAGGTAGTGTCTAAAACAGCATAATGAACAGAGCAGCAGCCTCCAGCTGAGCCCAGCTATGCCAGAGGTGGCCCAAGAACAATGCCACCCAGGCCAGCCTGGTCACACTGCCATGGTATCAGCAGCGATGCCTGGAGTGAGTCCTGGCCATGGGAAGGGGGCAGGATGCACACACAGGGGCTGGCAGCACGGTCCCCAGGGAAATGTGCACCACAAAGGGGTACATCTGCTCCAGAGGCCAGCCCCTGTCGGCAGCAGATGTGTGCACAGCTCAGCCAAACAGAGCACACACACACAGACAGACCAGCAGCACTCACACAGCACTCGGCTCACTCAGGTCCACATGACTCCAGGAGAAGGGACCTGGCTGGACGGATGTTTAACCACGTTCCCTCTAGGAAACTTTTTTTCATAAAGAGAGGTTACAATAGGTTTCACTTGACAAGTAAAACTTTTAGCATAGTTCAAACATGTCCACTACGGAGCACAGGTGGGACACAGCTATCAGGATTTAAGTTGCAGATTCGTCCTCTTCCAAAAGGAGGTCGTTCAGTGCAATAACTGTAGCAGCAAAATCAACCAGCTCCACAAAGTCTGATGTAATTATGTTAACACCCATAACACCGGGCTTCTGTGCTTTCACCCAATTCAAAATCATCGGCAGGTTCCTAAAGAAATTGAAATAAAGACAATTAAACACTTTAAAATCGGCATACTTTACTGATTTCAAACACAACATGTGCTGTTTACAAGATATATTATCTCACATTTGTGATCAGAGCCTGGCTGTCACCCTAAATGCAACTGGCTGATGAGATGAGTGCTTAACACAACAGACATATTGGTCAGTCATCAATCTAAACTAGCAGGCATACAAAACCCCTCTATATTCACTGGGCAGTCTGTGCTTTAGGATTTAACACTGCACTACAATTTTCTCCACTGTGGTTAGTTTTCACCTTTCAAGTCAAACACTCAATTTCACAGCAGACCAGTGTAACACAAAGCAAGGCTATACCTGACCCAAGATGCTCCCTTGCCCTTCTCTGCCTCAGGGTGGGCAGCAAATAAATTGTTGGAGGCAGTGCATTGCATTTCTCCCAAACTCTCTCCAGGCTCCAGACTCACTCAGAGCAGTGGGGTCAGGGAAACCAAACCTAGAACAAAGCTGTCAGCTCCATAGGGGTGGAATCCTGCTATACATTACTATAACTGGATAAAGGAGAGGTGTATCAGGAACTGAGTTAGAAATTCTACCATGGAGAAAAACTTCAGGTCATTGCTTGGACACAATCCAAGTCAAGAGTCTGCACCAGCTTTCTTGCACTCTAACATGAAACATAACGCTTTTCAGCAGTTAGACACAAATGGCTAAATATGTTAGCATTATTTAGATTAATGCTGTAACATGTATACGTTATTTGAGAAGATTAGAGGCTAGCAAATTAACTAACAGGATGATGAAGAGAAAGAAAGCAAACCCAAAAACCTTAAAACCTCTCCACTTCTGCTGCATCAGGACAATTACAAAAAAACTTATCAAGAACTATGAGTTAAGGCATAATTACTGCCAGAGGACACAGCAGACTTCAGCCAGCTAAGTGTGACTTGTTGCAAGAGCTCGGGAACACTTAAATAATCAAATTCAGGGCAAAATTTCCATACAAGAAGGCAGGCATCTACATAAAACTGCAAAGACAGATTTGCATATCAGCTAGCTTGTGCAAATGCACACAAGAAATCATGCTTATGCAAACAGCAGCACCTATTTGCAACGCTCGGTTTAGTTGCAAACAAGTGGTCAGGGATGAGGGAAAGCGATGGACTGAAGGCAGGCTTCCCGCTAACAGTGGCTTAGAGCACAGATCCGTGCCAGGAGAAGCAGAGTTGCTCGCCCACCCCACGAAGCGCAGCGATCCCTCGGTATTTTTCCCCAGGAATTCCGCCTGGCCGTGGCGCTGATGCTCCGCAGGGCGCGGCGCTCGCGGGCCCGCAGCGCCCCCTGGTGCCGAGCGCGGCCCCGACAGCAGCGGGGCTTGACCGCGCTGTGCCGGACTAACGCCACGAACAGGAACGGGACTGGAAACACCGGGATTGACACCCGACCTGCCACTTTTTTATTCACAGAACCACTGAACGGCCTGGGTTGGAAAGGACCTTAAATACCCCATCGTATTCCAACAGCGCCTGCCGTTTGCAGGGACACCTTCCTTCAGGTTGGTCAGAGCCCAACCCAACGCAGCCTTGAACACTTACAGGGAATGGGCATCCACAACTTCTCTTACGGGGCAGCCTGTACCAGGGCCTCAGCACTCTCACACTAAGGAGTTTCTTTCTAATATCCAAGATGACTTTCACAGTTCTGGTAATAGGTGAAAATTCCATAAAATAAATCCTATGGAACTATCCTGGTCATGCTGTTAACACTATTAAAAATCACTGGCACTCTGCGCTAATCAAAGCAAAACCATTTTATAGGAAAATTAATTGTATAATGGTCAGTGATATTAAAGTCAAATGGTGAATCTAACTTTTGGAAACCTGCCCACCTTACCCCCCCCAAAAAAAAATACAAGGTAAAATACTGCCCTAGGTCATACATCTCTGGCCATTACTGAAATTACTGAGACATTTGTATGGATTAATGCAAAACTAAGTCCCAAAACAAGTAATTTTCCCCCATGGCACAAGCTTTTCTCACCCCCCTAAATTCAACTTTAGCCAATTTGAAATGAATTATTGGTTTGAAGCCACACATCCATCCTACACTTTACAAAATCATATCACATTCAGAAAAAGTTTCAGTTACCAGGAAACACATATATACCCTGTTACCTCATTATGTGTGCTAATTCCTTATTTTTAATGATTGCAAATCTCTCTCATGAACAACAGCACTGAGCGAAACTACATGCTTTCAGCAAGCCTAAGCAAACATTTCCTAGTTTCTTCCTTGCTCAGTGCCTCTTTCAACATGAGACATGTTAAGTCAAGAACTGAGAAAATCAAGACAAGTCCTTACCTATGAACAAGTGTGTTCTTCAGACCACGGATTAGATGCCTTGCAATCGTTTTCACTCGGGGTGTGAGAATTGCTTGAGATACATGGAAAGTCCCATAACGACTTCGTTCCCCAAGTGTGGTCTCCAGGAACTGCAGCAGTTTGTGCACATTAGTTGTATTAGCCCATGGTGCTGGCATTTTATTACCTGGCCACAGGAAGGGATATTCCTGATACAAAGGGTGGTGGTAAAATATGAGAACCTAACAGAACAAACAAAAAACAAAAACAGATCAAAATTTAAAAAAAGCAAACAAACAAAAAAATAAAACAAAAAATTCACAATTACTATATTTTTATTTGAACAGGCTGCTGCATTGGTTTATGCTCATACAGTACTGTTGTTGCTAGCATAGCAGTGAAGAGGATCAAGCAAAAAGAAGTTGCTCTTGTGTTATGAATGTCAGTGTATTTGTTGCACTATTGCCAAAGGAGATGGAGATCATTTTGTTCAGCTTTGAGGACAGGATTGCTTCAGGCTTTATGGGTCATCAGTTTAAAATGACACAGTTGCCTCTGTCATTTAGAGAACTCAGCTTAAACGCATTGCAACTTCTTACTGCCAGAAAATACTGTATCTGTACTTGAAGTTAAGGATTTTGGCAGTCTTTGCCATCTCCTGAATACCTCCTACTAAGAGGGTAAAGTGTGCTGGGCTGATTGGCACATGACTGACATACTGGCATTGTGCTTGCACTTGCACGAGAAATGAAAGCCACTCTTGCTGTCAGCAAAACCATCAAATCCAAAGTTAGTATTTTATACCTTGTAAGGTGATTCTCTACAGCACAGAGGCAATGCTTTTTACTAACACCCACGTTTACATCAAATTCATTTTGAACCCTAGCATTGACAGCACCAGTTCAGAACATTTTCTCAAAGCCTCATTTCCAGTCTAAGAATTACATGCTGCAGCTTTTCTGCTCTCAGTTTTTGTGCGCCAATGGGTGCAGTTACCACAGAGAAGAGGCATTAACCTCACCTCTGCAGATATGGATGGCTGCAAAGGAGGTAAGAGATTCAGTCCACACCTTAGTCATGCTAAAGCTCATATGCTTTGCACTGGCCAGAAGGACAAGAGTTAATCAAACCCTCACCAAGACAAGTCTGCACTATGTGCCCCTTCAGGGAGAAAACACTTTGAGAAGCACAAGGCTCCAAGGACACGATGGCTTAATTATTTAACAAATGTGTTTGGTAGAAGGACAGACTGGCCACACCATGGATGAAGGAATACACAGCTGCATATAAATGGAGAAAAACATGCACACTACACAGAGGAGGCCCTAGTGGGCTCTAATATGAGCCTAGCATCCTTGGTCCAATACCTGTGAGTAGGAGCTACACCCAGCTTGCCTTTTGAAAATCTTAACATTTTGGGTTTGAAAAACATTAAACATCCTTTCCCTACCTGGTGTTTCTTCTCCCACATGTACAGTAATGTCACATATTCTACACATTCAACACAACAAAGTTTGGATTCAAATGCTGAGCGGATCCTGTTGATCAAGAAGTGGTGATGGCTATCATCCATGGCATAGAAATGATTGAAATCCAAGAAGATTACTTCCTTAGGGTGCTGCTCAAGAAAACTATTCATCTCCTTCAGCCCATCCCATACTTTGATGCCAAACAAGCCATGTATGAAGTAAGTCTCTTTTCCTATTTCCCCAGGTTTGGAAGATACACGAAGATCAAAGTAGCGGATCCCACCTTCCAACTGCTCTTTGAAAGTCAAATTTTGAGTCACTGACCATTTCTTCATGATCTTTCTAACCAAGGAAATTCTGGCCAAACGTTTGATGGCTGTAGCTTGGTCTGGTCCCACAGGAGATTTCTCATCAACCCAGTAGCTGAAAGAATCATGTGATCCTAGAAAAAAAGCCAAGAAAAATTAATTTTAGGAAAAGTGACTCTCCCAAAACACATATAACCACATGCCTTGAAAACTGAACAAAGTCCTACATGTATGACAGGGATACAGAAGCGTTAAGCTCACATGTGAGTCTTTCAAACTATCCTTTACACATTACTTTTCCCTGACAATATAATAAGAGTTAAGCATAAGTTTCTCAGTTTGAACTGCTTTCTTGCATGAGCTCCCAATTTCAATGCTCTCTGAACATCACAAAACAAACATCTGTGGTAAAGAGAAACTTCCTTCTAACCTCCCTTCTTTCCTTCCTTTACAAACTACAAATCAATGCCCAAAGCTTCCCCAGAGCCTGGTACAAGACTGATGTAAGATGAGACTTCAGATTAATTTTAAGAATCTGAGACTTTATTTCTACCTGGCAAATCCAACCATAACCTCATACGCCAAACATCTTGGAACGGGTCTCTTTATTTATGTAATGGACTGAGGGATCTGCACCTGCACATGCCTTACCAGCACATCTCACTTTAGCCCTGAGATGGCAGATAAATGATTCGTAGTTAGAACAGTGGGCAATGACTGGCTGGACTTAGAGGTGGAACAATTGAACATACCACCAGTTACAGTGTGAATAGATACCAAGCTCATGTTAAACAAGTTCACGAACATGTCTTTTACTTGGCATGCTTTTGAGTGACTAAAGGCATGGTGAAGGGAAAATTAATCAAAAAAACCACAACCAACAATCAAAATCACCAGTCCCTACCAATATAATACACATCCAAAAAAGCTCCCGTAACACAATCTGTACCTTGGCAGAGAAACTGCATCTCCAATATAAAATTTTTGCTTATTATAATTACTTCCAATTGGAAATTCAGTAGTAAATGGGAAAAAAAACCCTGAGAAGTAACAAAACTCCAAAATAAATGTTTCAATCAATGAAATATCCCTATCTTAGCCAAGTCAGTAACAGAACAAAGAGTGAAAAGGCAGTGTATTTGTGGTACAGTGCAGACCAAGATACAATAGCACAAAACAAAGACTGGCAGAAGCTGATCCACTACAGCCTGAGGTTTACCATGGATTTCTCATCATTTCCACCAGGCACCAGCAATCTAGCCAAAAAGCTGTAGCTGCTCCAGGCTCACCTTCCTTGTGAAGCTCCAGCCAGCAAAGACACTATTAGGAGCTCTAACAACACGTTGCCCTTTTTCTTCAGGACAGGAGAAGAGTTTGCCCATTAAGCCAAACCCCATCTGCCATCTGTGGACCCATTTGCTGAAGTGCAGAGAAAGCATCTTCACACAAGCAGTTCATTTTCCAGCTGCCCCAGGGTACAGTGACCCTGCACCATGCTGCTGGCACCTGTTTTACATTCCTGCATGCTTGTCCTGCTTCTAGGACTATGCTTTTCTCCTCTTTTTCTTTTTCCTCCTCTACCTCAGTCTGCAACTCTTTAAAATCCCAATATGTCATATTCAATCTCAAGATAACATTTGAGGCATTCATAGCCTCCTTTATCTGAACCTTTTATTTGTGTACCAGTGCTCACTTGAACACTGATGCATTTCCTGTGATGCAAGATCAGAGCTACAAACAAGATTATGATCTCAACTGGATTATCTTGTCGGCATTTTCAATCCAGATGAAAGAACAGACTGTGCATAAACTAAACATCACTTCTCAATAACCTTAAATGCACTCTGTTTCCATGGATTTCAAACTAGTTCAAAACTAGTGAACAGGTAGTGTGATGGCTAGTTTTCAAGCTTCACAAATGAACACTAAAACTAATTTTTACCAACTCCCCATGAATTCTTCACAGCATTTCTATAAGCGGGTCTCTGTAATGGCTCTCCAGACAGAAGTGAGAAGTGCCAAAGATGTCAGCTTAAGCAGCTTTTTAGTACCTGTCCCAGTAAACTACATCACAAAGTGGCTATCAGTTGTGGAGCAACACCCAGATTTTTTTCCTCATCTCCAAACATGCAACCTCAAACAAAACCCAGGAGCAAACATCTACTGAAGACATTTCAGAAGCCATATGATACTTCAAACTGCAGTTTACAGATATTTGAGTTTCATCTACCTCCCTGTACAGCAGAATGAATCATTCCAGCTTCTAGAATATTTGGAAAGTAGACTTTAATCACAAGGAGCTTGTCTTCTATCTTGGAATTAATAGCTCTACACAAAGAAATTTTTCATTTGGTTGTGTTCTTTGTTCAGTTTATTCCTAGTTCTTAATTAGATCAATTCTTATTTTTTCTTCTGTTTAGGTCACTATAGAAGACTGTGTAACATCACAGAATAATGACATAAGAAATATTTTCATTTTATCTAAGACAGTGCAGCAGCCTTGAGACCTATAGGAGTCACTCGCACCATTATGCTCCCTCCGACTGATAAATCTGCCTTACAAAGGAATGAGAATTTTATCTGGCCACCAATATATATATTGTTGTCACCTGAGAGTTGTGCAAGTAAATCTTAATCAAAAAACAACTTGTTTTCCTAATTCTGATCAGTCACTTTACAGATACAAAAGTTTTTCCTTTGCAGCTTGTCACTTACAAGGTACTTTTAAGGACACAAAGAACAAATTTTCTCCTTGCACTATCACAAACCAAATTCTATTTACAGCCTAGCAATATAAAAAAACCAAACAAGTCAGCACATTGCAACTTTTTCGACACATAGTTTAAAAACTGCAGTCCTTACCAGCAAACTGAACTATGTGTGACATTCTTCTATAGTTGGAGAAGATCCTATTAACTCCTGCCCCATGGCTCTGCTAAAAGCCTAGGAAATTGAGTTTCCCTCCTACATCGAAGTCAACATGTGTACTTAGATATAACCAAGCAGAACATGAGCTGGAGCATTTGCAAAACATCTCCTCCTTTGCACTGCTGGTAGCACATCACCTTCTAAGGAGGGCAGAGAAGCATCACCAATTCTGTTGATCATTCTGTGATCAATACTGAGGCTGGAAAGACAGCAGAAGTTCAATTAGGTCTTCAATGGTCATTTAAAAAGGCCAGTCACCAATATCTAGGCCAAATCTCGACCCACAATGTTTTGACTCTGGTAAGAGGAAAAAAACCCAAACTGAACCCCTGCAGCAACAGCACTGGATACTTGTGGGGCTGTGGGGTAACAGCAAGGTAAAGACCACATCATCCACCAGGCTCTTCTTTAATTTCAGATCACTGGGATCTACTACCAGCTCAGGCACTGCCTTTTAATATTGCTTAGCTGCAATGTTAAGTACATGCTAAGCTGATTCCATCACGATGTCAAAATAATCCCTGCTGTCCTTCACTCTATCCCTAAACTCATAAAAAGTCTTGCCATTCGGTTGCTATGGCAGCAGCCAAGCTGGCTGCTGATACATGTGATACAGCATGATTTCCTTTTGAAAAAGCATAACCTAAACCAACCCAAATCTGTAAAACTTCAAAGGCAAAGGGCAGAGGCTACACCACAAGAATGGAGCAGACCAGCCTCATTTTGTCAGGAGCTCAGTGTAAGAGCTGCTAAGCAGATTCTCAATTCATGTCTAACACAAGGATGTGTGAAGGTATTTGGACACTGCCCAGCGACAGCAGCAAGGCTGGCAGTTCCTGGACAGAGCAAGAACCACAAAACTCTCATACATTACAGTGTAAAGTCTTTTCCATGTGTAAAAAAAATCCCTCACCATCTGTTGTTCCCCACCACACAAATAATGTGCCTCAAATTATGCTGAGTACTTTTCTTGGGAAAAAAAACAACCTCAAGAATTATTGAAGCAAGACATTTCACATGGTAATTAACAACTTAAATATAAATAACACCCTATTCAGTAAAGCTATTCCTTAAACCTGCTGATGGTGGACAAAGCAATTAACAAAACTAGGTATTTATAACCTCTACCTCACCCACTGAAAAGTTAAAAGGCAGAGAAAAGCCAAGAAACTGTGTCTTCATTGTCCTCTAGGCAAGGAAAGACCAGAACCCCAGCCTGAACTGCCTCAGAAGCATGCTCCTGCACGTGCAGGACACAGACTTACTGTAGATGAGACCGGATTAGTGTTCAGACTGCAAACCCTACTGAGCTGCTCTGGTGACATGGCATCAGTCTGGTGCTCAGCCCTTCCCAAAACCAAGTCAGGCACAGGAAACACAAAGAAGAGATGACGATTTGCCAGTTGCTTCCCACTGGGTGAAGATGTGCAGCAGGAAGCAGCAAGCATTAAGTTTAATCAGGAAAGAGACTGCATATTCAAAGACAAAAATTAGGGGACAGCTAATCAGCTGGCAGCTTTATTTCAGTTTCACTTCTTTCATCTGACAAAGGCTGGCAGCTTCAAGGAAAAACATGCCATCAAACGCCCAGATATTTAACAAATATATAACAAAGGGTGTGTTAGAGTTGGAATAGTATTACATTGGTATCTTCCAGATGCCAGACTTAAAATTATGGATAAACCTCCTAATTTTATCCCAATAATTGCAACTGTGGACTAAATTTCATTCATATCTTTAAACATCCTTTTTTTCTGCTTATACTAATTCCTCGAGTTAACTGTATGTTAAACAGCTCACTTTTCAATTCAATTTATACGCTAAAAAAATTGTATTTCACTGTTCAGGATGACTTTTTGTTGAAGGCCTTGTGCTAATTGTTAGACAGCAGCCTTTAATCATCACATCTGCGGTAAAATCTAACTTCCCAGTGTGTTTATTTGTCATGCTAATTACTCACAGATAGCTAAAGTAACCCACGGTGGAGCTGAAACAGATGACACTCATCAACAGAATGTTATCAAGCCTCCAATGTCAACAAATACCAGCTACAGATCTTCAGTCTCATGGCCAGTGACAGGACTTGAGGAAACAGCACAAAGCCGAGGCTTATATTGGATCTTGGGAAAAGGTTCTTCACCCGTATGGTGGCTGAACACTGGAATAGGGAAGTGGTCACAGCACCAAGCCTGTCCAAGTTGAAGGAGTGTTTGGACAATGCTCTCAGGCACAGGGTGTGACTCTTGGGAGTGTCCTGTGCAGGGCCAGCAGTTGGACTTGATGATCCTGTAGGCCCCTTCCAACTCAACATATTCTCTGATTCTATGTCATTTGGTATTATCTTTTGATTCCACATCATACTTCCTGCAAATACAGTTGCAGCAGAGAGACAGGGATTAGCATCATGTCACCAACCCCTTGTAAATTTACATTCAGGGAAAATGAAACATATGACTGGAAACATATGGAGACATAAACATATGACATATACAGCATGCAAAACACAGATCTTCCAACATAGAACATTACTTGTGCACCGCCAATCACTGAAAAACAAGACAAACTCTTGGGTTTTTTCAGATGCAAGCATGTCTCCTAGCATATTTCAAGCCTTCCTGGTTCCAAGGCTGTGGACTAGTCAGAAGCAGCAGCTCAAGACACTTTCTGCAAACATTTGGCCAACCAAGAAGTAATACATGAAAGTACAAGGGCAGATGAGTGTGCTGTCAGTAAGCTTAATTAGATCTGAATAAGCTGGACTGACCTTTATATGAATAGAACACTAACAGGAGATGAGAATTGCAAGAAACAAATATTTAACATAACTTGAAACTAAGAAGCAATGTAAAAAAAAATATACCTGTCCTTGAAAAGCATTATAGGGTCACTTATGACCAAAGAATCACCCCAGCTGCAGTGACACTAAACTTCTTAGCACAAGCTTTGCTCGCCAAAGTACATTCCTTATCCATTACAAACCACTGCACATGGCACAGCGTAGCAGGCATTACACATCCAAGATGGGCAGAAGAACAGTAATCAAGTTCCAAAAACACAGGATGTAAGTGCTAGTGAGTCAAGGCTATCCCACTAGTGTTCTTTTAAGCCAGATGTCCTGTGTGTGCCAAAACTGAGGGAAAAACAGAATAAGCAAAAGTGCCTCTCAAAGTCTAGAAGTCCTCAGGATTCAGGTCATTAACAATCCAGATTTTCTTATTAGACGATTAACATCTTAAAAGTTCATTACTAATGAAAAGCAAATCAAATAGTTCATACTAACTTGTCTAGCAAAAGGAGATGAGGCAGAAATAAGAAGCATCCTATTGATAATCAATTATCTAAAACTATATAGCTGAATATATTTTAAGAAACCTACAAGAATCCTTTAGATAGCCTTAATGCAGTTCCATTAAGAAAGACAAATCCTAGTACAGACCAAATCCTCTTAGGAAAACTCCCTCTCTCTATCCAAGAACTACCCTCATTTCCCCCACTGCCCCTTTCAGGCAGTGCAATGGGATGCAAGAGCTTAAAGACAACCTAAAAATGTCAGACACAATGTCACAGAGCAGTTTGCTTTTCTTTCCAGACAAAAGAAATCCTTCTGGCACTGGCTGGAGTTGCCAATGAAGTTTGCCATTGAAGTTTAAGGTCATTTAGCAATGATTTCCCATTTATCAACAATCTCAGCTGTCTGCAATGGGAATGCAAGAAAGACACAGCATGTCTCTACCATTTCAAAGCCTGACTGAATCCACATGTTCAAAAAGGAAAAAGCCCTTGAGCTTAGTGTCCTAAACGCCTCTTTTGTGACCACTCAGAACTGACCAAGGGTTCATTCTCTTCTGAGAAGGCTCCAGAGACTTTTATTACATGGTAATTTTCTCTCTTTAAGCAACTTGGCTGGAAAAGCAGGAAAACAAACTTTCACAACATGGAAGGAGAACAACAACCATTTATGTCAACATTACAACTAATTTTCTCTACTTGAAGTAGAACTTCGGCATGTTCTGCACTCATTTACCTCTCTCCTTGGAGATCAGTGAACAGTCAAGTTGAAGAGACTTTACCAGATACACTTAAGTCCCTCTCTAGGGTACAGATCTTAATAAGCAACAGGAAGAAAATTTTTCCAGATTAAAAAAAACAGACCTTCGTATACTGTCTAAAAAATTTTGTGGCATTTTAAGAGTAATTTGGTTTTGGCTAAACAAATGACATTAGCCCTTTAAAAAGGGAAGCCCTAAACTGGCTTTTCAGGGGAACTCCTGCACAGACCCAGTGTCTGCCAGACCAGTTCCTCACAGAGGGACACACAAATGTAATACTTCATTGCTTAGGAATAGTGGAACAACTGCCATCAAATGTTCTCAGCAGTCTAACAGTCCAGATAGTTTAATAGACTCTCTAAAAATATTACAGAGTTGTTGTTACAATCAAATAGTCTACAAGGTAATAAAATAACTTGTCCTTTCAGAAAATTCTACGTTTAGAAATCATACTCAACATCACTATACTTATGCAGATACTTTCTTCTAGTGGTTACCACCTGATTCATTGGTAGATGCAAACTAAATTGAGAAGGAAAATAAAGCTTGGTGAATCAAAACATAAATCTTTTATTTCTTCCCTTTGAACTTCAACCCAACAGATGGCCGGTTCAGCTGATTAAATGATCCTTTTAATTAGAACTCCAAAGGAAAACTGTTTGGGAGAAGGATCCAGCCTCAAGGTCACTACCACTCCTCTCAGCACACACGTCCACATAATAAACAAGAAAATCACAGCATTAGCAAGCTCAGCAGCACACCTCAGGGTCATGCAGACAAAAACCACCCAATCCAGTCAGAGCCTAGTGGCCAGCTCTCAACTCGACAGTGCTGTTGCTTCTTTTCAGAACCATTTTGGTTCTGTTTGGCCAACTCCAAATCAAGCAGCTCTTGGGTTTTTGGGGTACAGTTGCACTGTCAGGACAGCAGAGTTGGCCAGCTGGTGAATGGGAAGACGGTATCCTGTACAGAAGAAGCTCAGGGCCCCAGCACTTCCAAGTGTTCCTTGTGAACCTGGCACATGAAGACAGTCACCCTACTGCACCAACTCAGTCACCCACAGCAGGTTATCAACACAAGAAACACTACTCCATGTCTTCTGTCCCCCTTTAAGCTGAACCATGGGCTTGGCCAGCAGGGTTGCTCCTTGTTAAGACTGCCTACTAGTTATATTTGCAAAGCTTTGTTTTCCAGGGATAATGATTTCATAGTACTTTGATCATTTAAATAAAAATCAGGAGGCTTCTTACTGAGGCTCTTGGGATGAACTTCTCAGAGAAGGGCAGAAACAGTGGCATACTGTATTGTGGCAAGTTTTGGGCTAGTCATACTGACACTATCATGAACAAACTGTGCAAAGTTATTACATTAAAAGTTGGCTAGAAAGTCAAGAGTGTGTGTGTGTCATAGGGGGGAAATTAGGCAGCTTGACTATGCTATAGTTTGGAGCAGCAAAGATTTATTATTTTAGAAGAGCAAGGACATATCTCTCCTTGGGGAATCAGTGAACAGTCAAGTTGAAGACACTTTACCAACTGCTCTGAGTCTCCAATACAGTCTTGTTCTGGACATATTCAGGTCAATACTATTTTATCTGTTAAAAAAAAGTTTCTGGAACTGTAAACCCCATTTTTTCTGTCAGCTCTACAACAAGCTCTAGCTACAACCCAGAAAACTCCTCAGCAGTTGTCCAACCTGATGCAGACAGGAATGGCTTCACATTCCAAATGCTCTGCATGACTTAGAAATGAGATTCTGGCCAGCCTTCCACATGCTTTCTAAGGAAGCAAGAACACACCTAGAAGATGACAGAAGAGGCCCTATACACTACCAGAAGCCACAGGTGGAGAGCTGCCACACCTCTCCCTGGACAGGCAGCCTGCACGTTCCGCAGCACCAGAGCACTCTGCTGAATGTGACATTTGGCTCTAGGTGTACCAGTGGCTGAAAAACTGATGTCTGGTGGCAAAAGCTTCCTTACCATTTCCAATTAGCCTTAGATATACCAAGTTTGACTACAACACAAACACCTTCACTTCAAAATTCTACAAAAGAAATCTTATGCTCCAGGAGAAAACCATTGGTGTAAGGTTGGCTTTTTTAATATCACACTTCAAAGTGCTAAAGTAAAACATTTTACTTGTCCAAAATTTTCCATCTTTTATCTCTCTTCTTCAGTGACTCCTGTCAAACAACTTAGTTCAGATTCAAATTAACTGTCCCCCAACTAAGCTTAGTTTGGCTGAAACAAAGGCTATTAGTAAAAGCTATGTGAAAGAAAACAATCACCCATTTATTCTACATACAGCCATTCCACCTGTTGTTCTTTCCTGTCTGTATCTGCAGTGCCATGACACATCAGGTTCACCTTTGTGTTCCCTTGGGACACCCACACAGTCCAGCACTCACCCTGGGGCTTGCCCAGCTCTGTGAGCAGTTGTTGCAAGCAGCTTTTCTGACAAGAACCACTTCTCAAAATAAAAAAAATCCATCTAAACCATCACCACTACAAAAACCTTCCCACCAGGTTAACTCGGGGAACACACTCATTTGCACTTGGAGGGGGAGAGAAGGAAAGGCAGGGGACAGAAGAGACTTTTGATTACCTTACTTTATTTACAAAAAGGCACCCATAACTCTTCTGGGTGCTCCTGCAAGCAGCAGTGGATCCCTATCTAAGCCATCCTATGTTTTCTCTGGAAGACAAAGAAAGAAAATTAGGAGCATGGAAAAACTCACAGCTAGTTGTCCTGACCAGAACTGGGAGCCAATCAAGGGCTACAGATTGATCTGATCCAAAACTCTAAGTAGACTTGTTACATCATGGCTCTTACATATTTCAAGTTGGAATAGTCCAGACAGGATTAAGTAAATATATTATTACCAAGACTCAAAGGAAAACAGAATTGCCGGATCTTCTCCTCATTACATTCATCCAGCACCTTGGAGGCTGGATTAATGAAACACTCAACAAACAGACACTGATAGCTGGCAGTGAACATCTGCTAGACTGCCATTCTGTCTCAAACCAAAAGGCACGAGCTTATCATGACCTCCCCCAGTGGAGATTGAGACAGACAAAGTGTTTCACCTGTTCTAATATAAGTATTCACGTAAAAGTTTAATGAAACAGGAAAACGGTGCCATACCTTCAGATGCAGAGACTTCAGACTCTAGCACCAAGGTAATCAAGATACTTGCCCTTGTAAAAGTTTCTGCAGCAGTTCAAATGAAGCAGTACAAACTGGACATACCATGGTGCTATCAACTATCAGGATGCAAGTACAAACAAGGAACAACTAGGCTCTCCAGCTAATTGTTTAAACAGCTGATTTACTTTGAAAGCTGATCAGTGAGAGCATTCCAGATTTTTGTGCTCCATTTCTGCATGGTGAAATAAGAAAAGTAGCAGATGCAGATGAAAAGATGACCAAGGAAATTAGTTAGTATCACAGTTGTGATTTCATAAAATTCTGTACTGTAAACCAGCTTGAGATTAAACAAGCACTATTACAATACCCTGTCAAAGGTCACGTCCACAATCAAAATGTTTAAGGGTTCTTTTTTAAACCCACATCCTAAGAGGATTACTGGAATATAATTAAGGGAAAACCCTCTAGACTTTCACACAAGGTCACTGCTCTTTGAGGGTAGTTATTTTTGTTGACTATATTGCATGCCTATAAAGTTGATGACATTTTAGTTACTGGATATTTGGCAATTTTTCATTGCAAAAGGCCCCTCCTCTCATGACATTGCACAGGAAACCTCATCTCTTTTTCTTGTATACGACTGGTTTAGCATTTTGGCTAGAGTTTTTCCCAACAGAAGTAACAGAAAAGCCCAAACGTGGGAACTGATCACACACAAGCTTTGGAGAAGGGCCTCAACTTTTTCAAATTCTCTCTTCATTTTGAGCAGAGTTAAATAATCATGTAAACACCCCACATACCTCATGAACACCCAATTGGTTCTAAGGCCTGAGGAAAGAATGACCTTCTCTACCTTCTCAAGTATCTCATTATTTAATAGCTCATGGAATCATAAAATAATGTGGCTTTAAAAGGACCCCCAGATGTCACAGCCAACTTTTCTAAAGCCAGTGGAAAAAAGCAGCTCCAAAAGCAAAAGGTTTGCAACAAATGAAGCAGGAAAACTCTATGAAGACATATTGGGCAATATATAAGAGAGCTTCCCACTCACAGTAGTATACAATAAATTAAATCTAAGAATTTCTTTTGTGTATACACTCTAAATTCTTTCACTTTAAATAGCCCCATGATACCATCATTTTGTTCTTTTCTTAAAAAAAAAAAAAAGGGTAATTTTTTTAAAATGCTGCAGTTCTTCAAAGTGCAAAACGTTTAAAACAACAACAGTTTCATGACTTTGAGTGCTGATTTTATTTCAGGTTAAAAAAAAAGTTTTAAGGAGCTCCACTTCTGGAGCTCTATCTCTGTTCCTATGTACAAAGGATAACAAAGAGTGTGGGGGGGGAAACAAACAAACTCCCCAAATCAAAACCACTTGAGTCCATCATTTCAGGCAGAAAACAAATGTATCCTGAGATGGACAAAAGCTGGCCACTCCTATCATAGGCACACACTGGCATTAAGCACAGACAAAACTGCTTCTCATTTGACCTTTCACCTCTCTTTTGAAGGTAACACTGATCTCCATTGCTGCTCAGGGTCTGTGAAGATTCCTCAACTCGGACCTGGATTGCACACTGCTAGGAACACCCCTGGCTCTCAAAAATGTCACTCTGTCAAGCACAACATCAAAACCCTACTTCAGCAAAATAATCCCTGGACTAAACTAATAGTAATAAAAAACGACAAAAATCTACCCAAAATATCTGTTGCCTGCTTGCAGGTTGAATGAGGTATATATTTACAGGAAAGTGGTGGGGAGATACACCAATCTTGATCACAAATAAACATATACTGCAAGCATTTAAAAAAAACCCAAAACAACATTGCCCATTTTAAAAGTACATTACTGAAAAAATCACCCATTTACTTGGTTTCTTTGTTGCAACACTGGTTGCATGATGTTTGCAAGTGATAGAAGCATTGCAGCTAATGCAATCTAAATCATAACATTCTGCATGGTTTCACAGTCTTTAAGTGGCTTAAACAACAAGAAGTTGATTTATGAGTTCACTAAAACCGAGAAGCCTCTCTTTACCAGATGTTTCAAAGTCTGCTGGCATTTGAATTTTATATGAACATTTAATTTCTTTTTTGTCTCATTGCCCTGTTCAATAGAACAAGGTCACATAAATTGTTTTTGCTACTGTCAGGATAGGAAAGGGCACCATTTCTGATTGAAACCTGGCATTTTAACTGCTCTGATTCAGGTAACACAGCAGTCAGCGCATAGGAGGTGCGCAGCCCTTTCTCTACATGGTCCACGGGCATTTGAGTACGTAGAGAAATGGCTACATTCTTCCGACACAAAAAGTTACTCTGTTACTAGGGAAGTATCTCAATGCTATATAGAATCAGAATCATTTAGATTGGAAGACACCGCTGAAATCAGAGAGTCCAAGCTAAGCCCTAACACCACCTTGCCAGCCGGACCGTGGCACTGAGCACCACATGCAGTCTTTCCTTAAAGACCTCCAGGGACAGTGACCCCACCACCTCCCTGGGCAGCCCCATCCAATACCTAATCACCCTTTTTGTGAAGAAACTTCTCCTAATGCCCATCCTGAACCTCCCCAGGCATGGCTTGAGACTGTATGTATGCTACAACACATACCCAAAGCACTAAAATGAAAATCAAGCCTGGACCAGAGTGTAACATCAGCATCAGGAACTACAGCAACCACCTCTAAAACCTTCCCTATTGATATTTGCAAGGAAGAGCAATTTTTGCCCTTTACATTTGAAATGTCAGCCTAAGTAAATTTCAGGTCATCTCTTGTTGTAGTCCTAAGTTTATCTATCTGTAAAGCAGCCTACAAAAGACATACAATAGAATGGTCTGGGTCGGGAGGGAGCCTGAAGACCAAGTAGTTCCAAGGCCCCTGGCAGAACACTTTTGACCAGAGCAGGCTGCTCAAGCCCCCATCCCAGCAGGCCTTCCATTTGATAAACCTCAGCTATGGGGTCAACGCAGCCGAGCCTTTCTCCCTACCCGATTTCAGCTTTGCTTAAAATACTTGCAGACGCTCAGGAGGCCGCCAGCGGTCACAGCTGCCTTTCCTACAGGCAGTGAAAGCAGCAGGTCAATGGTTAGAGCCTCACAGCGGTATTTACGGGAGATTAAGCCCTCCATTCTCTGCTGCGATGGACAGAGGCTCCTCTCAGCCCCAGCACCGCCTCAGCATTTTGTTGGGGGGGGGGCGGAACGCGACGCCGCGGCCAAGGCGACCCCCCCCACCACCACCCCGGCAGCCCCGGCCCCGCACACCCCGTCCCGCCGCCCTACCCGGGATGGCGAGGTTGGAGAGCGGCAGGGAGCGCAGCGCGGGCGGCAGCGAGCCCATCCAGTCGGCGTTGCCGTCGGCCATGGCCCCCACGGCGCCGCCGCGCCGACGCTCCCTCATGGCGGGCGGCCCGGCCGGCACCGCCGGAGCAGCACCGGCGCCCGCTGCCCTTATGTAACCGGGGTGACGTCACGGCGCACGGCGGCTCACCATTGGCGCCCCTCCTCGCCCCGCCCCCCGGCCCCGCCCCCAGGTGGGGTCGGTGGGCTGGGATCGCGGCATCCATCCGCGGCATCCCGGCATCCATCCATGGCATCCCGGCGGGACGCGGCGGCCGCGGAGACACCGCGGGCCCTGCCGCCACCGCCCTGCCCCAGCAGGGTCAGCCCGCGGCACATGGCACAGAATTGCGTGCAGACGGGGCTGGTATGCCTGCCGCGGGGGAGACTCCACAGCCCGTGTGCGCAATCTGTTCTAGTGCCCGGTCACTGCACAGCAAAGAAGTTCTTCCTCATGTTCAGGTGGATCTTCCTGGGCATCCATTTCTGCCCATGGCCTGTTGTCCCATTGCTGGGCATCACCGAGCAGAGCCTGGTCCATCCTGTGACACCTTCCCTCACATACTGACAGTCATGGTCGAGTCCCCTCAGGCTTCTCCAGGCCAAACAGGTTCAGCTCCCTCAGCTGCTCCACATCAGAGACACCAGTCCCCTAAAATTCCTCCATTCCCTCCACCATAACACCAGAGAAGCTTCCCCTGACAGAGGGCCAGCGCCTTGGTTTGATGGTGGCTGGTGAGTCAAGTGTATTATCTGGAGAGATTCACACACTATGCCTGGCAAGAGCCAGCAGAAGGTTTAGGGAGCAAGGTAGCACAGACTCAATCCCCCACCACCTGCTTTTCCACAACTCCCTTTCCCCGACAATCTCACACTTGACCTTTCACTTCATTTGGTTGTTGGGGAGAGAATTTTTGCCAAAATACTTTCTGGATTTGCCCTGACACACAAAATTGATCCTCTAAGATACACTTTTCCTCCCTTGTGTCTCTGAAGGATAATGCCTTGTGAGCAACTTCTCTTAACTGCTCCTTAAAATCATGTACAAAGATACTATTTCCATTCTCTTCCCATAGGATATAGAGATGACCAGGTATACAAGACTGAGACCTACTCCATCATGTTAGTGAAAAAAACCAAACAAACCCACAAATATAATTCTGAAAGATAATTTTTCACTGTCAAATTACTAAAGGCTGAATACAAAATACCAAAGGTATGTATTTTGTCAGTAAGGAAGTATTTTTTAATTAAGCAGGTAATTTTTAATTTGGTATATTACAGCTTGCACATTATTCACAGAATGCCTTAATTGATATACAGTGAAACTGCTGATTGAAGTGTATATTTAAACTATTCATAAACTTACTGTATTTGTAAATACACATTAACTATATATTTTCATAGAATACAACCAGAATCTATCTCCTTCCATGAGTCAGCATTTTCCTTCTAAAGGAAGCCAACAAAAACATTTTTCTTTTAGATCTTTGATACTGAAGAACCTTAAACCCAGTGTAATTTGTAGTATAAATTTTCACAAGGCACTCCTGACCCTCACACTCGAAGAAGAACATGGAGGGTAGGTTTAGCATGCATTCCATTGTCCTGCAGCCCTGCTCCCCCTTCCCATTAAGACCACACTTGCCTCGATGTAGGAGACAGCAGGGTACGCTCTTCAAAGCCATGTGTATGAGATCGTGAACATTTTCTCTTCTAAATACATTTATATATTCGATTAAGAGAGTGGTTATATTATGTAATGTAGGACCTCCAAACAATCTCTACCCCTGTGTCCTGGGGTACAATGCAAAAATGTGTATTCTATCACCATCTGTTAAAATGTAGGAGGGGTGGTGATCCTTATCTCTGTGGGAGATATCCTCTGCTGATGTGCCATCTGATAAGATCGGGGGATGATCATCGTTATCTATTCACAACCCATCCTTCCTCCAGAAGATATATTCCGTTAATGGGCCATTAAGTCCTATTGTGTGACTGATAAGATTACATCATCCCATTGGAAGATGCCCCAACCAGGGGCAGGAGCCAAGCCTTTCCTACCTAGATAAAAAACTGGGGTTTGGGACACGAAGGCAGACCTTTCCACTGGATCCCAGAGGAAAGTCGGACCTTTTCCACATCATCACTGGACCTTCAGAGGAAAACTGTATCTTCTACAGGAGCACTGCTTCAACTGAATCACATCTGTCATCCAGGAGGACTGCAGCCACCATTTAATGGGCCTGCTACCAACACCCTGACTGACAGGGTGACAAGTTGTATTCTGACTCTGTCGGTGGTTTTTCTTTTGAATTATTGCATGTATTTTATTTTTCTCTTTTTTCTTATTAAATTGTATTACTGACTTGGAGTCTCTCACTGGTTTTACTTTCAAACCAACACATTTATTGGTGCCCAACGTGGGGCATGAAGGGTACTGAGAAAAGTCAGTATTACAATTTTGTATTCACCATGATTCTCACCATGCTTACATGGGTTTTATATCTTGCTCTCTATATTTTTCCACACATGGGGAACCATCTGCCGGCTGTAATGCTCCTGTGTAGACCACGGTATGGTATAAAAATTGCTTAATTGGCCTATTATGTCTACTGCATGATAACCTCTGAGGCAATGAACATAATTCGGAATATATACTCGACTTTGTTTGCTTGTCCTAGTCTAGGTTGCTACATCCGGGGTTTTAACAATCACACCCAGCCCTTAGGGGGAGGGGTAAAGGATGATTTTTTCCAATCTTTCCGGCCTGACACAGCAGTTTTTGGAAATGTTGAGTTCCCGCTGGATGCTAAGGACAGCATAATATTGTTGTTAGTTCTGCTTTGTCTCCTCTGCACAGCCTACAACATGCTTAGAAACAGAACACTACATGATGTACTGCAGCGTATTCTTGAGGAAGAGAAAAAAGAAACAAATCAACTTTGTCCATGTCTGCACAGAATGTCACAAAGAAGAGAAGAACCAAACACAAAGCAACAGTGTCCGTGTCTATGCAGACTGTCACAGAGGAGGAAAAAGCCAGAAGCGCCATCAGCATCTCCACACAAACCATCACTGAGCCAGAACAGCCTAGACCAGTAGCAGTTGCCCCCATTCAGAAGAAGAAATCAAAGAGCAAATCAGTTCGCATAGTGACTGACGAGGATGTGGCAGGACCTTCGCACCCAGCAGAAGTGACAGAGCCAGAGATCATCACTCGCTCTCTATCCCTGGGTGAGCTGCGTGACCTGCGGAGGGAATTCACCCGCCAGACGAATGAGTCCATCTTGACCTGGCTGCTCCGCATCTGGGACGCTGCAGCCAATGACACCATTCTGGATGGATGTGAGGCCAGGCAACTGGGATCTCTGTCCCGGGATGTGGTCATTGACCAGGGGATTGGGAGAACCCAAGAAACTCTCAGCCTCTGGCGGCGACTGCTGACAAGTGTGAAGGAGATACCTTTGTAAAGAAGATCTCCAGGTACACCAAGGAAAATGGAGCACAATAGAACAAGGTATCCAATGCCTGAGGGAATTGGCCGTGCTGGAGATCATTTTCTCAGAAGATGAGAGATTTCCTAAGAGCCCAGACTGTGTCCGGTGCACGTCACAGATGTGGTTGAGATTCACACGACTTGGACCAGAGATGTATTCCCGTTACCTGGCAACGCTGCAGTGGAGGGAAGGTGAGGACATGGTAGGCGTCTTGGCCAATAAACTAAGAATTTATGAGGACACTGTCACAACCCCATTTCGTACCCATGTCTCATCCGTGGAAACACGGCTGGTGGAGCAAGTCCGAAGCCTGATTGAAGAGGGCCATCAGAAACTAAAAAAAGAACTTAAGGAAAACAACTACCAGATCTCTCCTGAACCAACAAGAGTTTCTGCCATTAGGAGCCGGTGTGCCTCAGGCAGGGAGAGAGGACACACTCCACGAGGTAACCTCTGGTTCTTCCTTCAGGAGCATGGAGAAGACATGAGGAAGTGGGATGGAAAACCCACCTCCTCCTTAGCAGCCCGGGTACGTGAGCTGAAAAGAGGGACACCTACCACAAGAAGCTCATCTAGAGTCAATGCTGCTTCAATCTCTTGTGCACAGAACTCCAGACAGTATCAGAATGATGATATGACTGATCCTCTTGAAGGAACCTCAAGAACCTATTTACAGGAAGAGAGCAACGTGTACCAAGATCAGGAATAGAGGAGCCCTGCCTCTAGCCAGGTGGAGGAGAGGGATAATTGGATCTATTGGACTGTGTGGATCCAATGGCCTGGCACATCTGACCCACAAAAACATAAGGCTTTGGTTGACACCGGCGCCCAGTGTATTCTGATGCCATCAAGGTATGTAGGAGAAGAATCCATCTCTATTTCTGGGGTAACAGGAGGATCCCAGCAGCTGACTGGAGTGGAGGCCGAAGTGAGTTTAACTGGGAACAGGTGGCAGAAACACCCCATCGTGACTGGCCCAGAGGCCCCATGCATCCTTGGCATAGACTATCTTAGAAATGGATACTTCAAAGACCCAAAAGGATATCGCTGGGATTTCGGGATAGCTGCTGTAGAGACAGACGGCATTAGAAAACTGAGCACCTTGCTTGGTCTTGCAGATGACCCCTCTGCTGTGGGACTACTGAGAGTTGAAGAGCAACAGGTACCAATCGCCAGAACAACAGTACACCGCCGGCAATACCGTACTGACAGAGACTCAGTGATTCCCATCCATGAAATGATCCCTAAACTGGAGAGCCAAGGGGTGGTCAGCAAAACCCACTCACCCTTCAACAGCCCCATCTGGCCTGTGCATAAATCTGAAGGAGAATGGAGACTGACCGTAGACTACCGTGCATTGAATGATGTGACTCCACCGCTGAGCGCTGCTGTGCCAGACATGCTGGAACTGCAGTACGAGCTGGAGTCCAAGGCAGCAAAGTGGTACGCCACTATCGATATCGCCAATGCATTCTTCTCCATTCCTCTGGCAGCAGAGTGCAGGCCTCAGTTCGCTTTCACCTGGAGGGGCGTGCAGTACACCTGGAATCGTCTGCCCCAGGGGTGGAAGCACAGTCCCACCATCTGTCATGGATTGATCCAGGCTGCACTGGAAAAGGGTGAAGCTCCAGAACATCTGCAGTACATTGATGACATCATTGTGTGGGGGGACATGGCAATGGAGGTATTTCAGAAAGGAGAGAGGATCATCCAGATTCTGCTGGGAGCCAGCTTTGCCATCAAGAAGAGCAAAGTCAAAGGACCTGTCCGAGAGATCCAGTTCCTGGGAGTAAAGTGGCAAGACAGACAGCGCCAGATTCCCACTGAGGTCATCTGAGGTCATTGCAATGTTTCCACCAATCAGCAAGAAGGAAACACAAGCCTTCCTAGGTGCCATAGGCTTTTGGAGAATGCACATTCCTGAGTACAGCCAGATTGTGAGCCCTCTTTACCTGGTCACCCGCAAGAAGAACGATTTCCACTGGGGCCCTGAACACAGCAAGCCTTTGCCCAGATCAAGCAGGAGATTGCTCATGCAGTAGACTTGGCCCAGTCAGGATGGGACCAGATGTGAAGAACGTGCTCTACTCTGCAGCCGGGAACCATGGTCTGTCCTGGAGCCTGTGGCAGAAGGTGCCTGGTGAGACTCGGGGCTGACCACTGGGATTCTGGAGCAGAAGCTACAAAGGATCTGAAGCCAACTACACTCCCACAGAGTCCTCTGCCTTCAGATCAGCTAGAAAAGAGGGGGCTACAGCTGAAGCAAGAAGAGTCTCAAGCCTTCTCCCTTCACAGCCTCCCCAAAACCTCTGAGCATTTGCCATTGCTCTTTCATGGTACTGGAGAATGGGAAAGCATTGGGTACTTCTGTGCTTCCACAGCGCAGTGACTTGTGCACAGGTAGTTTCAGCACCCCTGGGCTATGACGTGCAGGATGAGCACACCTTGGCTCTTGTGGTTAAGATGGTGTCTAGATGTCCAACCTGCAAAGGACATTTAGACTGTGTGGGACACCACCAGCTCACAACCAGAATGGTAAGGGAAGGAGTAATGGCATGGTAAGGTAATGCATCTGTTCAGCACTGTGGAGTGAGACTTCATCTGTGAGCATCAGATGTGATATACAGACACTTGCCAGCAGTAACCACTAGCAAAACTTTCTTATGGTCCAAAAAATCCTTCCTTTTCTAAGAAAGAAGAGTATTAAACTACCTGTTCCATCCACAAAACCTTAACCTCTTTCCATCTACACCAAACTTTGTAATTTTCCTCTGTATTCAGTATCAAACCTTGCAATCATGATCATTAATTGAGATAGCCAGAGGGAACAAATTGCATTAATAATACAGTTTTATTTTCCACAGACTAGACTCACAAATTATATAGGGTCTTGTCGCTTGAGACCATTCAAATGCCCCACTTCAAGCAAGCATTTAAGTGGCTGCAAAAATGAATGCCTAAGCAGACAGGGAAAACATCACATTATTGACATTTTTAAATTCTGTATCAAAGTCAGTAGGTAGTTATATTTTTCCATGTTGCTGGAACATTCCCATATGAATCACATTCAGCAATGAGGATAGCCTGACTAAAACTTTACTGTCAATTTTCCCCACAGTTTATATAGTCACATTTATGTCTTATGTGGATTTATTGATAGCTCAGCTGTCCCCTTTTGCCTAGGTGCAGAGCACAAGCCAATGTCACAGGCAGCCCAGACAATCTAGCAGCTCAAATCCCGTTCCCATCCTCCTAACCCTCCTGTTTCAAATGCATAATAAAAAGATTAGCTGTGCAGATCAGGCTGATGCTATTTAAACACCAAGAGGCATATGGTTTTCACTGTTAGCCAATTCCAAACACACAAACGTGGTTTATTTCAATTTTAACACGTGGGCTGCCATATACAGAATATAAATCCAGAACAATGAACTTTTAAAACAGCTTTAAAAGAACTGAAAAAAAGCTGATAATATCAGGTGCTACAGGGAGCTTAGCCTCTTTCTTCTTACCACATCGAATATCCTAATAACATGTCTCATTCTTAAACAGGCTATATTTCTACTGTTAGATAGCTTTCTGTAAATGTTTTAAAAATCTTCCTTTTCAGCCCAAAGTCTACAGTGCCATGTAAATTCCAAATCCTTACAATATAATTTATCAGAAGGCAAGAGATCAAATAAGTTATTGGAACGGCTTCTGTGTCTTCCATGTATTTGAAAGGTCACTTTGCTGCTGATGAGAAGAAAACTGCAGGATTCATTCACAGACAGAGAATCTAATTGCTCAACATTTCATGTAAGTATACTCAGACTCTTCCAAGCTGTTCATTACCATTTTTACCCTGACTGCAATGGAATTATTTAACATTTCAAACCATCAGATACGCTCAATCACAAAGCTCTGCAGATATCATTGCATTTAAAACACCACTTCTTTCAAGTGCATCACAAGTAGTGGTGTTCATTTTCCATTTTACATCAAGTCAGAAAGCCACCGTTACTATCACAGCAGTTTTTGCACTTCCTAAGCCCATTGTAAATACTTATATTTCTACCATACAATATACCCTATGTAATAGCGATTTCCCGTCCCTTTTCTGCCCACCACTCATAGCCTCAGTATCAGTTCTATCAATATATTGCCTCCTTCTCTCTCCCCCTTTGTTTGCTGTAAGCCAAGCCCTGGCATCTGCGAGCCATATGTTTGACAATAGCGAGCTATTCAATTCCTCGTTTACACCACACGAGGGTGTTTCAGGCTGTGCAGGATGCCAGAATCAATCTGGAAGTCATCCCGTTTGGAAAGGAACCAAGGGGCAAACAGATATATTATTTTTCCACCGATTAAAAGTTTTATCAGGGCAAACTGGTACAGGAGACTTTGAAAGGAAAAAGATGAAACATCATAAACTAGAAAACAGATAGAAGAGGAATTTTAAACACATAATCGGATGTTCCCTGAAATCAAATAATCTTTACTGTGGACTTCCCTGAGCTTTGTCTTGTCCTTAAGGAATAATTTCAAATATAATATGATTTCATATTATTTCTATTAAAATCTCCTTAGACAGGATTAAGCAATCATTATCCCCCTACAGAGCTTTTTAGGAGCTTTCCATTGGTTTATTGCTCAAAAGTTAATTGCAAAGTCAGGAAGAACTGCTTACTAACAGAATAAATAAAACAAAATTTCTCTTTTGTATCCTGCTTCTTCTGGAGTCAAAGCATACACAGATCTTTCTAATGTTTGCCACCTCTACCACGTGATTGCCTTAAATCCAGCAAAGACCATGCAAAGTAACCAATACCCTGTGCTAGTTAACAGGTATAATTTGTGGGCTCAGCTTTGTAAAGCAAACACAGTCACTGAAACAAAGGTGGAGCACTTCTGAAGGCTTTCAACACAGCTGCAAGGAGAACATTCCTGAAAAGAGAAAACTCCATAGTCTGTATTAAGATGGGGGAAACAGCCCATCCCAGGAAATTCCGAGTGGCAAAGCCTATTATCAGCCAGTTATCTAATGAGTGTGGCACTGGGATGGCCAGGGAGCCTGTGCTCTCCCAGCCTGCTCCCAGGCACTGCCACACCTCTGCCTGCATTCCAAGTACTGGAGCACACCGTGCAAACTACAGGGGTGCTTCTTAAATAAACAAGCCAAGCTTAATTAATTTGCAGGACCAAAGGGTGCTTCGTAAGAGAAGTCGCTGCAATACTGCTTAAAAAGGATGTGTGATTCAGAGTGAGGCAAAAGGTAATTCAGGGGGATTAAGGCTTGGGATGGCTGTCAGGTGTGCCGGGAGGAAGGCACCGTCGAAGCTCAGAGCTGTCCTCTCTGTTGTTAGAGAGGTGGAAACCAGGCTGAGGACACCTGTCTGCTCCTCGCACCCTACGGTCTTGGGGCTGACAGCCTTTCCTGGCCCTCCATCAGCACCACCTGGATGCAACAGGCAGGAATACAAACCACAGAGTGCTGGGAAGGGTCACTCGCTCCACTGAAATCCCCAGACCTCACCACTCACTTTACAAGGCACATTAGCAACATTAGCAACTGCAAACAAATACTGAGAACGAATTCCTTCCTTTTGTCATTTTTTTCCTCTCACCCTGCAGCATTCACCATCTCCTCAGGAGCATGAAAACCACTTGTGCATAAAACCACCTAGCTGCTTAGCTTTCCAGTGTGTTGCTTTTACAGCTGTGTAATGCAGGTATTAAAGACCACATACAGCAGGCCCAGCTAATTTCACAGCATGACATTACATGTTATTACATGACCTCAGATTCTGACTTGGGTCTGCTTTAAAGGTTTTATTGTGTCATGGATTTGCATTTAGCAATGTGGTTTTGGCTGGGGTAGAGTTCATTCTCTTCACAGTATCTGGTATGAGGATTTATGAGCTGGTGTTTTGGATTTATGATAATGCAGAGATATTTCCATTACTGCTGAGCAGCTCTTACACAATGTCAAAGCCTTTTCTGCCTCTCACTGCACCACTGAGTGGGCTGAATTTTGAGGGGACACAGCTGGGACAGCTGGCCCCAAGTGACCACGGGGATGTCCCACACCGTATGGTATTGTGTTTGGCACATAAAACTGGGAAAGAAGAAGGAAGAGGGGGACATTCAGAGCAATGGTGTTTTGCCTTCCCAATTCACCATTACACTTGGAGTCTGGCTTTCCTGATGTTGACTGAACACATGCCTGCCGGTAGGAAATAATGGATAAATTCCTCGTTTCTCTGATAGTGTGCAGCTTTTGTTTTCCCCGTTAAACCGTGTTTATCTCAGGGCATGATTTTACTCACTTTTACTCTTCCGGTTCTCTCTCCATCCTACTGGTGGAAGTGATCTGCCAGCCAGGGTTAAACCACATTTAAGACTCTTAAAAAATCTTTACTATACTCACACAGCAAGCTTTGAACATTTTCCACTTAAAGAAATGCTTTTATCTAATACTCCCATAGCCACCTTCAAGCATCTGGTGACTTGTTCTGGGCCAAGTAATTCCAGAGTCGGCAGAACCCAAGTCCGAGCCAATGATTCCAGTTTACACAGCGGGGCAGCAGCTGCCAAAAATAATCACTAAATTGTAGAATGGTCTGGATTTAAAGAAATCCCGAAGTTATCGTCTAGTTCCAACCCCTCTACCATGGGCAACACCTACCACTAGACAAGGCTGCTCAGTGCCCTATCCAGCCTGGCCCTGAGTCCCTCCAGGGATGGGGCAGCTGAAGACGCTGCGGTTGAGTGGGAACGGGGAAGGGACGGGAAGAGAAGGGAGAGGTACGAAAGGACGGGAACGGACGAGAGGAAATGCAAAGGAAAGACGGGGCGGGAAGGAGGAAGGACGGGGCGGGAAGAGGGAAGGGACGGGAAGGACGGGGCGGGAAGAGGGAAGGGACGGGAAGGACGGGAAGGACGGGGCGGGACGAGAGGCGGGAGCGGCGCCGCTGGCCGCCGGGCGCGGTGCTGCGGCTCCACCTGCTGGTGAGCGGCGGGAGCGCGGGCGCTGTGCCCTCCCGTTTGTCCCGACGCAGGGATCAGAGAGGAAAACCCTCGGGACAGGCTGGAAGAGCCCAGCCCGGGCGGCTCTGCCGGGCATCGCTGCCCTGCGGAGCAGCGCTTGCGGATACAGCAGCTGCAGCCTTCGGGGATGGGCGGTCGGGGAGCAGGTGACACCCATGAGCGCTGCTCACGGTCAGAGGGAACATCTCCGGCCAGAAGCACCCATGGGGATCGGGATACCCGAGATAATAAAATAAAATATCCTCCTTCGGCATGCATGGTATGGACAGTCATCCTCGTCTAATGACAAGGAGGAGGTCTGTACTGTAGAATAATCCACACCCACTGGTGCATATTATTGTAGAAAAACTCCACACTCCTTAGAAAATTGTTATCCGTCTGTTTGGGGTTTTTGTTGTTGTTTGTTTGTTTGTTTATGGGTTTAAAACTTATTTTTTAAGAGCAACAATCTGCCTTTTTTTGCAGCGATGGACAGTATGACAAAAGTTAAACTACTGTGCTTCTACAACACAGACAAGAAATGCTCAAATTAACATTGACCATTCCGTGCACTGAAGGTCGGCACAGTTTTGTAGGAAACAAAGTGTTTTCTGGTCAGCACAGATGATGGATTTAGAACTGCTTGCGCTATAACGTAAATAATACAATGAAATACTCTAAAAAGGTTTGTTAGCTCATTCTTTCCAGTAAGCCATTCATTTAATCTAAAGTCCTGGGAAATACAGTGCTCTGAACCCTGACACTCATCGACCAGTGTTTAGCAGTAAATAAAGCAAATCCCATTCCTAAATCAGAATATCAATTTTGACATGATTGAATTTTAGCTGATTTGCATTAATTATAGAAACACCATTGTGGTAACAATACATTTCCAAACGAGCTTAGAGGGATGGTTTCTTGGCTGCCTGAAGGTACTGTAATTGCTGCCAAAAGCAGTGCTCCTCCTGCAGCTCTGGTGCCTTGCATTGGTGATCACACAGCTGCTGACCTGGCTGAGAACTGTGCAGAGGGCCCAGCCCAGCCTCTGCACCGTCATTTATTCATTAGTGCCAATATGAGGAAATCTGTAGCTTGGGCAGGACAGGGGGAAGACTGGATGATCTCTTTCACAGGCTTAAGCCACCTGGAAAACTACCCCTGAGGTCTTGGAAAATGTGAAGATAGCTAATGATGGAAGCTCATTAAGACCAAAGAAAAAGAAAGATATTTTTTTCTTTACATATACTGTATATATAATTCTAAAAAAGCAGACTTTAAAATAAGTATTATTTCAAAGGCATAGCACTTCCAAAAGGACAATAATTTTCCATTATCTTTAGGCTTGCTTCAGTCCTTAAGTCTCTGGCCCAAAACTGACTTTCTTGTGACTTCACCAATAACAACTGGGACTTCTTTGCATACACTTACACCAGGCCTGCACCACGATCTTCAATCTCACCAACCACCCTCCATAATCCTGTGCCAAGAGATGCAGGTTATTTTCTTTCTGAGTATGGTGCTGATTCTTTCTTTTGGTTTCACAGTGATAGAAAATTACATGTTGGGTTATGTTAGTCCAGAGTAAGAATAAAAAATTGCAAGAACAGCTCGCAAAATCCTGTGTTTATCCACTGTTTCCTGTTTAACCATGGTGTTCATAATGCAGAGCTGTCATTTCTATACATTTAATAGATGGACAAGCTTCAACACTCTTCAGTCAAGCTGGCAGAGTGATGGCAAATTCCCATCTGATCACCCAATTCAAATTAAGCAGATGTAATCTCCCAGTGACACTCACAGTGCTGTTAACGTAGTGCATACACAGAGATACCCAGGGTGAAAGGAGTGTCCCAAGGAGTGCTCCGCTTCCAAAATTAATGTCATGCAGGAGCTGTGAATTTTAATATGGGTCATTAACACCAGGCTCCTGTTCTAAAGGCAGAGCCTTTTAGCCGTGTCAGTGTTCTGTGTGCTACACAAGGGGTGCAGGTGGTGTTAGAGGTTTTCCAGCTCGTGGCAGGGTGGGGGAGTCCCATCACACTCCACCATGGAGGTGTACTTTATTGGAGGTGGCGGTGGCTTGAAAGATGGAGGTCTGTTCATACTGAAACAGAAGAGAGAAAATGCTCTATCACACAGAAGTAGCATTTTTAAAAGACAGTTGTAAAATGTTCACAGGAGGAGGTGGATTGGCACTAAGTCATTATGAGAGTACCTGACATTAGCTCTTACATACTGTGACTTCCCTGAGTCTGTTTTATAACTCCAGCACACCTCCTGCCATTCATTTGGCTTTCTTAGCTCCCACCTCACAGTTTTACTTCATTCATGTTTTAAAAGAACAGAATATGGTCCTGATGAACCATTCAAAACCCTCGCACAGGCCTTTTGCTCACACTGCTCTCTGAAAGTATATTTAAAGACTTGCAACTTTTTTGGGGATGAATTTATAAATAAAGGTCCCATCTCAAGTCAGTTTAAAAAATCAATCCTGTTTTTACCTTTGATATACAGGATTTGCAGTTGTGTTTCAAGAGAGTTTTCTAGAATAATAGGTGATTAATTATAACTGTGATTTTTTGAGTATTTGAGTAATGTTAGTATGATTTAAAATAATTGTCTCTTAGATATTGCTTTCACCAGTAGATCTTGGAGTGCTTTAGTAGGGACTCTAACTTTGGTAATAATTACAAGCTCAATGCTTCTTTGACTGGGATTGAGTTTCGGGTAGCCTACTTTCACATATATTATTCAAAACTCAAATAAAGCTGCCCTCGAAGTACAATTTCATTAAAACATGTCCCCAAGTAACCATAGAAAATGAGACAGCAAAAGCAGCTGGCAGGGAGGCTAATAGAAATGGGGGGCTCTGGGGACAAAAATTGACTGTTATTCTTCCCTTACACCCTGAAGCTGCACTGCAGCTTTTTTCTTAAAGTTTATTTTAAGGATAACCCACAGAACAGATGGAAGGACTGAGAACACTTTACATATTGCTGTATGGAAAAAATGGCATTAGTGATCCATGTACTTAAAGGCCTTGTGTGCTACGGGTTGTTTCAAATGGAAAGATGTAAACCCAAACAGCTGGATCAGAGTTGGTGCTGCCCTCTGTGCCACCCCTCCCACCCCTGTGGCTCTATTCACTGGTACTTACATCTCTTTCTGGTACTGACACCATTTCCTGATGCCTAAAGCTACCAGAAAGCTGCAGAAGAGGAGCAGGACAGCCACCACTGTTGGCCAGGGGAAGCGACTGGCTTTGGTGTTCCTCCCATCACCTGTAAGGGACACACAGAGCTCATCTGTGTCCTCAGAGAGGAGGGAGATCCAGGCTTGCTGCCTGTGGCTCAGCACTGGTATCAGTGCAGCCCCCCATCACCAGGCTGAGGATCCCAAACTCCGAGCATTGTGGCTCTGATTCATGGACTTGGCCCACTTTTGTTCTGACTGGGTGTGTGAGCTGATTTCAGCCACCCACTGGCTCACTTGACAAGATTATTTAGGCACAGCCCAGAGTGCATTTAATCCAAAACCCATTGGCTTTCTCTGTTCCCCTGTGAGCTGCTCTGCGAGAAGCTGCATGTCACAGGGCAGGCAGGCACATCTGCCCACCCCAGCCCTCCTTCCCAGTGGCTGATTTTTCACACCACTGATGCCAGACCCTGCCAAAATGTCTGGCCAAGGGCTCAGCTGCCTTTTGAGGTGAGCTCTTGTCGGCAGCACAACATCCCAGTCCCGTTCCAGCTGCCTCTCCCCACTGCAGTGCTGGGATTCCCCTCCCCTTCCCCTTCTGCACAGCCACCCTTGGGGGTGCTGACAGAGGTGCCCTCAGGTCCTGGGTATGGATAAGAAGGAGAGATGGAGCACAATCCCACTCCAGCTGCCAGAGGGTGCAGCAGTGTCTGGGTGCCAGAGATTTCCATGGGTGATGTGCCTCGGTGTCACCTCCCCCTGTGCAAGGCTGGCCACACTGGTGTGTCACCAGGCTGGGTCTTACCCACCATGGCAACCAGCACTGTGGCCAGTCCACCACTCTGCATGAGCCACGAGATATCCCTGGGGAGCAAGAGTGTCACTGGCCAAACTTTGGTGCTGGAAGAAAGCATGCACTGGAGCTTTGCTTGCAGATGGAGGGAGAAGGCTGGGATGCCAAAAGCCTGTGATAACCTGTGGTATGAGGACACAACAGCTGTGGCTCCTCTTTTCATCTCTTTTCCCTTTTTTTGAAATTCCCTGGTCAAATGGACATGATGCTCCAGGTTTTGTGCTCCTGCAGTGGCATGCTGAAAGAACAGGATTTGTAGGATAATGTCTCACCAGTACTGTTCAGCAGGCTGCTGGTAGGAAAGAAATCTTTTCCTCTGGTAACTGAAGCTGTCTGGTCTGTGATGCTGTAGGACAGGTTACCTGTAAAGATATGGGCACAGAACATTTTTAGTAACTTATTTGTTTTTTAAAAAATTAAGGTTGTCTTTTGAACCCTCTGTTATTCACCTAACTGAAAGCAGGAAATCAAATTCCAGAATCAGGGTGTAAAAATTCACTTGGCAAAATGTCTACATTTTTGGCCTACAACCTGGTGTTGGATAAAAAACGTGGTTTTATCAAATTAAATATTATAAGAAGGGAAGGGAAAAAAGAGAAAGAAAGAAAGAAAGGAAAGGAAGGAAAAGAAGGAGGAAAGGAAGGAAAGAAAGGAGGAAAGGAAGGAGGGAAGAAAGAAAGAAAGGAGGGAAGGAAGGAGGGAAGGAGGGAAGGAAGGAAGGAAGGAAGGAAGGAAGGAAGGAAGGAAGGAAGGAAGGAAGGAAGGAAGGAAGGAAGGAAGGAAGGAAGGAAGGAAGGAAGGAAGGAAGGAAGGAAGGAAGGAAGGAAGGAAGGAAGGAAGGAAGGAAGGAAGGAAGGAAGGAAGGAAGGAAGGAAGGAAGGAAGGAAGGAAGGAAGGAAGGAAGGAAGGAAGGAAGGAAGGAAGGAAGACAAAACCTGTTAAGATGTTCCAGCAAGACAGCATTGAGCCAGCTTTAGCTGCACAGCCCTCTGGGAGAATGATAAGCTTTTTACCTCTTTGATGGTAATGAGAAACATAAAGATATTAAGTGGCTTAGCAGCAACATAAAGAGTCTGCCTTTGTCATGAGTGAGCAAAACCTCAGTCTCCTCTGTCAAGTACTGTCTGAACCACAAAAATGATCTATCATCTGTTTATAGAAAGTGTTTTCCCTTCCTAATACAGTTAAGCTACTGATGTTTAAGAACAGTGCTCCATAAGGATATATTTCTGTTTTTTCTCCACATTCACAGCCCCTGAAATACTAAACTAGACAATGCTAAAATACTCAACTAGACAATGGCAAAACATTTCCAGAGCACCCATGGCACTTCTGATGTGGGGATTCAGTGGTGGAATCATTCAAATTTGTACAAAAAGAAATAATGACCTTCAATTATCTTACAAGCCCGTACATGACTACTTCATTAGGGTCTACTGTGGCTATTTTGTACTCTTTGACTTTCTCTGATGCAAACAACAAATGAAATAACAGAGGAACCTGAGAGTCTCTGATATAACTGCTGATTTATAAATCCAAGACAAAAACCCCTGCTTTAAATGATGTTAATGACTAACCAGACAGAACCAAGAAAGTCTCTTTATTGTGAGACACTTGCTGGCTTTGACTGAAATTGAAAGTTCGAGTGTGTGTATGTGTGTGTATATGTATGTGTGCATTAAAAAGATGTATGAAAATCAGTCCAATTTTAGGGCACTCTAAAAATTCACTGGAATTTTTGGATATTAATTCAATTCTTTTCTCCTTGCTTATTAAGAGTTTGATTTTATGTGAACAGGCACGACACATCTCGCATTTGTAAAATGCATGGCATTTTACAAAGTTGTATACAGAAAAAAAGGACATACACTTAGAGATCCGATAGCACTGTGCTCTGCACAGCACATTGATGAGCACTATTTATTCTTATCTACATAACAGAGCATCCCAGGACCGAAATGATAATGGTAGTCACTGTTGTAGGAGCCCAGTGGCCCTGGGATGGCACAGGGATATGTGTGTATGCCTCAGCAGGCTCACTGGTGCCTATGTGCTCTGAAACTGCCCTCAATTACAGCTGCTGGACCCAAGGACCCTTTGAGGCCATTATCTCTTAGCTGGTGTTCAGGCAGGCACAGGTTTAGGGAAGCAGGGATGTGGGATGGATGAATGGAGCAACACATGGTATCCCCTGCAAATAGTAGAGTAATTCAGCACGCTTTTAGCAAAAATCCCAACCAGCAAGCTGTGCAAGAGCAGAATTGTGAAGCATTAGAAGCTGTCACAAGGTTGGGGTTTAAATGCATAGCTCTGGGTTGTAGGAGGGTAGATAAGCACCAGAGTGATACCAAAAATACATTCACAACATGGAAAGCGGCTGCTACATTTGTGCCTTAGCCAAAAGACAACTCCCATGCAAATGCAAAAGCACATTGACAGGTCCTGCCTGTTCCAAAAGCACAAAGGCAAACCAAGATGTTAAAAAAGGAAGTCACTTTGGGCTTTATACTGCTGAGCAGAGGTTTTCTAAAGGGAAAGACTAGTGAAAAAATGTTCACCCTAGGGGCTTTTTTATTGATTTATTGATCTTTAATGAGGCTGTCTTTCAATGTTCTATTAGCCAGCCTTTATTACTGCACATTATCTCATTATTTCACTGCTGCTCTGCAATTTTATTTAGCTTCTCCGACAGTTTATTTCGTCTATAAACTACCTTCATCACTCACTACATTTGCCTAGCAACTATCTCAATTGTAATATTATTAAAATAAATATGTCTAACGAAACCAAGATACTCAAATATTTTTTCGTTCCTCTTTTGCCACTGCAAATCCTTGACAGCTTGGAGACTCAAGCCTTTATCTTCTAACTCAGTGGAACTCGACAGGGAAATTGCTTCTGTGAAGTATTGAAAATTTGGTACATGTTACTCCACATGACTTTGCCCTCTACTCAGACACAACTTTTCCATGCTTAGGAATAATTTTTTCACTCTCAACTAGCAGCTGAAAGTAAGCACCTCAGAGCTAATGCTCTGTGAAAACCCATCACAAATGGAGGACCTGAGGACCTGCTGCTGTGGTTTTTGCCAGATGCTCCAGATTACTGTAGATTTGCAACCCAACATTCACTAAGCTGGTGCAACATTTGCACTCTGGCTTCTTAACTCCTCTGTTGCAGTCCTGTGCAGGACAACAGGAGTCTTGTCTCCTCACATGCTGTTGCCAAAGGCTCACTGAATGCTGTGGCACTGCTGTAGCCTTTTGCCTCTGTGGTGGAAGTCAGTGCTCCTGCTGAAAACCACACCAGCATGTAAAAATTGCTGTAGGGAACCGTATCACTAGATTTTCATTTTCCCCCTCTTTCTTCCCTGTTTTCTGACAAACAGGTGTAGCCCACTACTCGTGATGCTGGCTTTCCTCAGACAGGCACTACACAAAGCTGTGTCTGGTTTGAAAGCCTGTAAAAAGCTAGAAACTCAAGAGGAGTTTTACTGATATAGGTAAATAAACTTAGACAAAACATTTGAAGCATTTTTAGATTTCAGCTAAGTTTCAAGTGAACCTCAGGAGCTTGAGCTCACTGGCTTGTTTCGACCTGAGATCAGTAGAGCAATGAACAAACATACATAAATCAGAATTTAGACCAGCTCCAGTGAAACAAAACTTTTCCCAACTAGCAAAAGGAAGTTTTGAAAACATTAGAATAAAAGAGTCACACCTGCAATGTTTGATGCCAAATACCAACTGATTTAATATTTTCCTTTAAGCATTTTTTAAGTGCTAAGATCTCTAGAGCTCAGCTAGCTATTTATCTGGTATTCAAACACAGACAGATGGAGGCTAGCACATAGACCTTCATTTTCCCAAGATAACTATTTCACATTTACTAAAAAGAATCCATATTTCTTAACAACTGTTTCATTTTTTGGAAAAATATCAAGCCATCTGAACAAACCTGCGAAGGTGAACTGCAGCTGTTACTGATCACTCAAAGCCTAAGCACAGTGCTGGAGTGCTGTGGAAGCTAAGCAAGACCAGGCTACAGTTTTAGCAGCCTTGGTTTTACTTCCCCTCTTCCTCCTCTTGCCTATATAGGTGCACTATTCTCTCATATCTATTCTCAGCTCTCTCTTAGATTTTCATTAAAAACTTGCAAAATAACAGGAACTGAACCAAACTAGTAGACTAAAACTGAAGGCTTGGGCTTGATGTCCAGTCTTGGCTGTAGCCCAGAGGATTTGCTCAAGAAGCTGATGGTGGCACCAGTGTGAGGACCAGCAGTGAGCCAGAGAGGAGAAGTGCTAACCCAGGGTTCTCATGCCATGACTGGCACATGTTAGGACCACTGGTTAAAAGGCAATTGCTTCCCGGGCTACTTGCAGAAGAAAAATGGCTCAGATCCATCTTACATTATGAGTTTGACCTCGTACCACCTCAGCCAGAGAAAATGTATAATTCAGCGAGGAGAATCCTCTCTCTTCACATTGAATATTTATAGCTTTTGTTGTGAATTTTTTGTTGAGACAGAAGGGCTTTCAGTCCACTTGGAAAAGCAACTTTGCTGCTCTGCTGTCAGCCAGGCAAGTGTTTCTGTTTTGGGGATGGAAAAGGCAGCGTGAGAAGCAGCAAACTTTCATTTCAGCATTGCTGCAATCTGTGCTCCTGCCTTGGCATATCTCAGTCAAGCCTCTGCAAGCCCCTGGGCTTTATGTTGAGTGGTTCAGCTCCCAGAGAGCTCTCCTGGGGCAGGCCAAAGCCTTGTGTTTAGTGTCTTCCTCCAGTATTCTGTTTAGGTATCATATTTAGCTAAAGACAATAGGTATTCTTTGTAAACACTGTAATAACACTAATTAACTTTGTAAACACTAATAACACTCAATGTCTGCTCAGTTGCCAAAATTAATGACTGTATCCTAAACAGAGCATTAAAAAAAGATAAAATCAAGACAGTATTTTCTCATAGATTTATTCCTGAACTGTGGTTACACTGACAGTGGCTAGTGTACTTCCTAATGCGTAAAGCACTAGGAAAATAGCTTCAGTGGACATTAAATTTCTTGCTTCAAAAGAAGTAAGATGGTTATTGTGTTTATGTTTCTTTCTTCTGCATTGTTGAAGCAATAGAGAAAACAGTTTGATTCAATTGATTACCTTGTGTTGTGGAAGCAGGAGCCAAATTTGCTTGACTTGTGAAATCCAGAGAGGCCACAGATGTCGACTGGTGCTCTAAAGACAGTTTACATGGTATCACATTTAGTCGATAGGTTCTCTAGAAAATAATGTTAATAAATCACAAAACAACCTAGATCAAAGAGCTTACAGTAGCTGTTGGGTAAATGCAGGCTGTGCAGCAGAAATCCTGCTGTGGGAGTTAAGGCTAAACACTCAAAACACATTTCACAACTCCAGTGGGCACTTGCAGGCAGCTGATGTTATCAATGCTGACCCTTTCCTGCTGGCTGGCTGCAGGCATTGTTTATTTGTGCTTTTATACACAGGGTTCAGTTTGACTGCTGTGGGGTGGATCATGCACTTGAATGTGTGCTCCCCAGCTAAGCCAAAAATGGTCCTTGACAAGAGGCCACAGCCATATCACCCCAGGAGATCACCTGCTCGTGTGAGTTTTCCTCTCAGTTGCTGAAGATAGTTTTATGTAATTATCCATATCCATGCTCTAGTAAAACAGAGTTAGTTATATAATTAATGAATGGGAATGATGCCCTGCTGTTGGGTCGAGGAAAAGTGATGGCTTTAACTTTGCTATCACATGCACCTCTCTGTCACCATAGGACAAATTTATTTAGTTTTATAGGCATATTATTTCATTTTATAAAAATACATCAGAATGATATCTAATATTCAGCATGCCATTTTACGTGCTGTCCTAACAGGGCAGTGTCAGCAAAGATTTTAGCAAGATTTTTGTCAGATCTCTGCTTGGGTAACCTCACAGCTCACAAATTCCCAAGCAGCAGCATACTGGTGCTGTCAGTACCAGAGTACACTGACCTTTGCCTGTCACACCTCCGACTCTGTGTGCATGACATTTAGGCAGTGGTCAAGCAGAGATCCTACATATATTGAATATGTAATAAAGTATTTTTCCCTTTACCTGAGGCTGTCATAACAGCTGATGTAAGTGTTGAATTACCGAAGTCTATAACAGATCAAAGCAAACATTCAGCATGAGAAAGGAAATGGGTGATTGAAAAGGTTCAGGAACAAGAAAGTGTATCACACCTAATTTCCAAATAATCTTTCCATGCACAACTCAGCCAAGTAGTCCAGAAGGAAACATGAAGTACCTGAGGTAACTGTGCTGAGAAATCCCTAGGGAAACAAAGGTTTTGGGGGAAAAACTTTGGAGCCCCTGGCACCTCACCTTAAAAACCAGAAATGAATCACGTGGGTTTATTGCATACGAAGAGGTGCACTGTATTAGCACAGATACTGAGATAACATGTATGATCTGGTGGTGGCACCTGCACAGTTTCATCCATGCACTTCAGAGGCTGCAACTCTGAGAGGAAATTTCAGAGGCACTCTGCACTGAAAAGTGCTCACTTAGTCCTCAGAGAAGAGGAGGGGGAATTATTCCTTCTAATTAAAAACTATTAACCACACAGACAAGCTCAGCAGAAACACCATCCTGCCCAAGCAGCACATATGTCCTGAGATGTCTGTTTTCTTTCTTTTTTTTTTTTTCCCAGCAGGAGAGGCAAAGTACTCCCTGAGTAGGTCAGGAGGATGGATTCCATCTCCCCAAAGAGGTCCATGAAGGAAGTGAGCTACTAAAGCTCACAAATTTAATTAGCAAAACATATCTGGGAAGGCAGGCAGAAAGTACCTCTGGTCAGGCACATGTGGAGGGTGTTGAGTGGGACTGGATCTTAGCACAGACAGGGAACCATCCACCCTGCAGCTGCTTTTCTGGGCTAACACTTGTACCTCCTTTGGCTGCTGCTCTTCCATTTGCATTCCAGCTTAGCCCTGCCTGTGCTCACAGGGATTTCACAGCAGCTGGGTGACATAAAGGACTCCTTACCAAAGATGCAACAGGTCTGAAAATCAGAGCAGTGGGGCTCTTTGAGATGTGCCTGGCTCCCAGAGAGCTCTGCAGAGTGTGCAGGTGAGGCAGGGTGGTGACCTGATGCAAGCTGCTAGGCTTCCCTTGAGAGTGCACCTTGCAGAGCAAAAAGCCTCCCTCTCTCAGGATCTCCCAATACCTGGGATGGTTTCCTGGTGCCCAGTGGGGTATTGGCTGAGCCCCCAGGGCCTGCCACAACCTGCTCTTGCAGAAGTTTTTCCCACAAAACGCATACTTTTTTCATGCCACCTACTTACAGCATTTCTCTGACACACTCATGTAGCCCCCTGCTAAAGCACAGCTGCCTCCAGTGCAGAGCAGAGCAAAGCAAACTGCCCCAGGAGAGATGTTTCCAAAGGACTTCAGCTGAGGTGTGGGGAGAACATTTATCTGTCTGCAGTAAGCTGATAATAAGACAAACTTGCAGGGGAAGAGCAGGGATTTACCAAGTTTACACAAATTAAGAAACATCCCTTCAGTTCTTTAACATGGCAAAATTGTTGAGGATCTTGGCTCTGTACTTAAGCAGAAGGTAGAACCATTAGCAGGGCTGTTATTTTTAATTATTAGTTCAGTACTGAAAGAGCTATATTCAAATGCCAGCTGAAGCATCAGAAATAACATTAAGTGCCCCTCAAGGCTGGAGTTCAATTATGCTTGGTTTTAATTAGAATAGATTACATCACCAAAATATTGGTTTATAGTATTTTCTCTGAAGTCAAAGCTGCAGAAAGGGGTTCATTACTACCCATTTAGAGTAGTAAATGCTAAAACAACTTTAGGATGCTATAAATGCACCTCAAACACAACCAAAGTTATTTTATTCTCTAATTTATCCTACCATCTAAAACCGTGGTAGTAAAAACTTCAGCTGAGGCTTCATTAGACTGATTGTCTGTAAAGGAAAAAAAAAAGAGAAAGATTAAAACAGTTCTTAAAAGTAGCTATAAAGGCTGAAAATTTAGTTTAGGCTTGTGTCATACTGTGCACCTTCGCAAGGTATGGCAAGGTATGGCTGAGAATGTAATCCTTTCCTTTCTGTCACATCTAAATACTTTAACATTTTTATACAGAGTGGATGTATCTTAGCATTAGCATAGTCTGCAGGCAAGAACACAGACTGCTTTAATTGACAGCTCTTGGATATGAATACATTTCTAGAAAACTGCAAACTGGGGGAAATTAGTAATTTTAGAGAAAAAAATTATTATTTATCTCCCTCCCACGTGAAGCTGTGTTTCCAGAGGAGTAAGCTGTGGCTTTTGCTGCAGTCTCACTTTGTGGAAAAACATATCAATAGGAATATACAGAGCCACAAGAGAACCCGGGTAAGCTGCAAGTAGTTGCCACAGTAGGTGACGTGCCCCTAGATGCTGCTAAGGGGTCAGCAGCTCACTTGTATTGTCTGTGCAGCAGGTAGCATACATAATTTTAAAAATCTAAGAAGATATAAATATGCATTTGCACCCGAAGAGGAGACGTACACAAGAGGGTGCTAAAGGAAATCTGTGTGCCCTTCTCACCAGCCACCCTGCATCCTCAGAGGCGCTGAAAACTGCACTGCCACGTCTCCTGCTTCCACCAAAAAAGTAGGACAGTATTTCTCCCCACTTCCCTGATCATATGGCTAATTCTTACAGCACAGTTTATGGGGGGTTTCTCCATTATCCACAGAGGTGCAGCCTTTTGCATGTTTTACTGAAGATGTCTAACAAAGCTCTGAGTCTGAGTTGAGTTTCTCACAAGTGCTCCATGAGAAACACATTATTTTAATAGCTCACTGGTGCCATGTGGCTGTGCTAGAGTATTTTTGGGTATGGGAAGTGCAGCAAGATTCTGCCCAAACAAACAAGTGTCTTCTGTTTGTGCAGGAGTTTTCTTAGCTCATTCAGAAGCTTGAGCAAAGATTTGAGCCAAAAAACCTGCCAGAGAGTTCAAGCTGCATGATGAACTTGTACAATAAAGCTCCTATACTGCTGGCATTTCTTCAGTATTTTAAATAACAAGATAATACATATGTTTGGTGTTCTTAACATTTTAGATGTGACCTATCTATGAAAAACCTACCGAAGGAAACAAATATTTCTTCTGATGAAATATTCCTTGTTTCATTTCCCAGGAAGGGAAACAGACACACACACGAGAATGTCTTATGTGTCTCATGGGTCCTTTGCAGCATCAGTGTTGATCTCAACTCATAGAAACCTTCACTGTCTTGCAAGTCTTCTTGTACCACAGAAATTTCTTGGGGAGAGGAAGAAGAAAAGAAAAGAAAAGACCCTCTTGTTACACTCCAAACTATAAGTCAGAGCTGTGCAAAATATAGGTACTGGAAAGCAGGCTCATATAGATGCAGGTTTCTTTGCTGAGACACTGTCAAAGATTTGGCAAGAATGGTGTGGTCATGCCAAACCATATCTTCAGCCAGATAGACCCCTGCATGTTCCCTGTGGCAGGAATGGGTAACAGTCATGACTTTCCCTGGGCACCACTCCTGCAGCTGTGCTGGTTCCCTGTGCACAGGTTGCTTTACCTCCAGGCTGCTCCATCAGGTCTGCTCTGTCCATGTACCACAGGAGCCTTGGCTTGGGAAATGCCTTCCTCACGACACAGCTCACATTGGGCTGTGGGGCAACACAAGACTCTAGTTAGGTTACATATATATGTATTTATACACACACATAATTTATATGTATGTATCTTAGGTGAGCTTCTGACATTTCCCTCCTGGCTGCCAGCTTCCAAACTCTTGTATGGACAGTGCTTGTTCACTCACAGTCCTGCTCTGGAAGGAAGCACTTGCTTCCTCTTTACTGTGTTTCTTGCCCACTCTCCTCATTTTCCTGATTGCAGACACTGTTGTATGAGAGCCCAGGGACACCCCTGTTGCCCAGGGTGTCAGGACTCCAACCCCCTCCAGCTCTGTGCTGTGGCTGGAGAGATGTAGAGTGACCCCCACTCTCCTGCTCCCAGCTGCAAACACTCACATGGAAGAGCACTGAACTGGTAATGGGCACAACGTGTATGAGGAGAATGAGACACTTTCTGATTGCCATGTAAATCCTTTCTTCATTAGGCAGATAAAGAGACAGACAATTCCCATGAAAAAGCTGCCTAGCCCAATGATATGTTGAATATACAAAATTGGATACCTTTGTAGCAGACACAATATGTAAGAGACTTCCAGAAATCACAAGGAATTGGATACTTTAGACGTGGTAGTCCTATGGTTCTATGCCAACTGTTCCAAAGAACAATTTGTGTGATTGTGCTCAGTTTGATTTCTCAGCAAACAATAGATGGGCAGGACCTCAAAATCAAGGCTAGATGAAGGGTTGGGCACTAGCAGGGTGAGAAGTCTCATCCTCATGCAGCCCAGACGTTCCCAAGTATGTTTATTTATCAGGTTGTGACACTGCTAAGTACTAAACACTGTTATAAGAGAAATGGCCTTGTTCTTTTCAACAGAAGAAAAAAGCATGTGCTAAACCTCTCTTGCTGCCTCATTCAAAGGAAGTGGTTCCCACATTTAGTTGAAAGCAAGCTTGATGTATTGAAGCCAGCAGAAGTCAATCATTCAGTAGGAAGACTGAAAGTATCCAGCGGAAACTCTTTCCCTGCCATGGTAAACAGCACCTGAGCTTGTAGTGTAATTGCTTTCTCCTATTTTCCTCTTCATTAGTCCCTTATTTTCCAGGCACTTTTAGGTCATAATACTTTATAAAGTCTTCCTATGAAGAAATACAAATCCTCACTAGATTTAAGTGCTGTAAAAAAATGGCAGAAAAGAGAAGTAAAGAAGTTGGCGTTTGTTTGGAGGTGAAGAACAGAGGCTCTTGGGGGAGTTTCTATTTCTCAGTCCTGTGATAGCAGCACTCCTTGCTCTGTTCAACAGGACAATGCAGACAAAAGCTTGGACTAAACACCCAGAAACAGGTCACTAGGAAGGTTATACCAGTTTGCAGAACCCACTGACTCATGGATTGTGTGAAGTGGGTGGTTATGGATTGTGCAAGGTTCTACCTGCCCACGAGCTCTGTTTCCAAGGAAAACTCTATTGATTTGAGATACTTGCAGATCAAAAGCTTTAACTTGGAGAGATGGAACAGGAAGCTAAGTACCATAGCAAATAGCCAGAGAGGCTAACTCATATGAGCTAGTGAGTCATATGAGCCATAAATATGTTTTATGCCAAGCATGACCAATGCAATTCAGCAGACTTTTAGGTTTTGCCATTATCAAAACTAAAACAGAGGCCTGCACAACAGAGAAGTCCTCAGCTAGCTCTGGTTTGTACTCACTGCTGTGCAGAGCAGAGGGCATAAGCACCTCAGTTAACTCAATGCCTTGCCTGCTGCCCTTGAGCTCAGTCACTTTGGAGGTTCCTCCTGTGCCTGATTCAGCCCAGCTTGCCTTGGCCCTGCTGGGGTGGCATGGTGGCAGTTACAGGCATCACTCTTTGCTCCAAAATTGCTCACCTTCTGCAAGGTGCTGGCTGAGCCCTCCTGCAGGCTAATGAAGATCTCAGGATAAGCTGGAAAGCAAACATAAATGTATTAGTGAAATGGATACTGCAAATCACAGTAACTGCTTCTAATAGCACTCAACAGCCTTGTTTCATAAGAAGAGTGGAAATTAAATCCTACCTCCAGCCACACATCAAGCAAGATAAAAGCGTGCACAACTGCAATTTGAGGTCAAGGAAGTGGTTTACAAGCCTGTATCAGCAGCTGTTGCCACAGGATCCAGGATGCATTTCACCACCTACCAAAACTAGGCTTGGGTGGCTTTGCTGGGGAAACAAACTGAAACCATCCTGCAGTCACAGCTCTGGCAGCAGAGCCACCCTTGCCATGAAATCAAACACAAGTTGCTGGTTCCTTTGCATGCCTTCCAAAGGCATCTCCAAAGGCATTAGCCACCCCCCAAAATGTTGATGGGTTTTGAGTGCCAGCTACCCACATTCTGTTGCCTGGGCAGACGTGTGACAGTGTCCCCCACAGATGCTTCCTGCCTTGCCAGGAAACCCAGAGCCCACCCTCACAGCAGGGCACTGGTGACCACATCCACATGAAACAAAATACTGTTTTCTTCTGGTTTTGCAACATTTTGGTTTTGGGCACAGCTGTATATTTATATTTATAGTTGTATAAGTTAAAGCTATCAGGTAAGCCTCTCTAAACTACATTTCTAAATTGACCATTGGGATGCCTGTTTTGGAGCAATATTGACTGACTTGTTAAGTAAGGACTATTGAAACTGTGTTAATATATAACAAATCTCAAAAGCCTCAGATAAATTTTGCTTCTGGCCTTTTCTGAGACCCGAAACTGGATTGGAAACAATGGTCTCCCTGAATTACTTAGGAGACCCAAAATTCTTTCTCTTTCCAACATAAGCCACACTTTAATCTCTACCATTAATATAATTTTCTCTTTTTCTTACCATGATAATTGGTATAGGACCACCGCAGTTAATTACAATTCCCCCCTGAGGTGAACTATTCAGGTTTCCCTGTTGTTTTATATGGCTAATGCACCAAGGACTCTCCTGACTTTATTTTTAATTTCCATTTTTTTTCTGCCTGATGTTACTGATGGATTCTGTCTGGGCATGACTTACATTTAATTATCATGGCCTTATGGTTTTCTGGACTTTTGGTACTTTTTTTGAGTGGAATTTCCTGGTTTTTTTACTCTCTTCAGGGTTTTGGGTTTTTCTGCTTTTTAGAGGGTGGGGTGGGGCAGGGGTTATAGATTCTTCCTATCAGGAAATGAGTGTCCTAAGATTTCATTCTTTCTTCTTTGCCAAAACTATACAGATGGCAGTGGAGCTGGCAGAAGACAGACAGACTTTTTCAGATACAAGAGAAAGTCTGGTAAACTGGATCCTCTAATCACTGCAGAAGTTGGCTGGGAGGCTAAATGATGTCTGGTCTAGTACAGGCTCTTCCTTTTGTTTTTTTGAGGAAAATGGATATGCTTTTCCACACCTGTACTGAGCTCTGTCCTCTGCTTTCTCAGATGTGTTTGCTGGATGGCTGTTCTGGCAGGCAGCTCTCATGCATAAGTCTGAATGGTCTAATAGATCTTTTCCAATTAACATTTCAGACCCTGTTAACACTTTGACATTCATTTGTCTTGCTAGGATATTTACCAATGTTTTGGATCTAGCAGAAATTCAATATTTAGTTCAGTAGTTTCTGCTGCTGAGCTTTTAGTCTTACAAAAAGGAGAAATCAATATTTGGTAGAGTTAGACATGAAAAGGCCATACCTTTTCAGGGAAACTTGTATCTAAAAAACCTCTACTATGGGAGAGAAATATTTTAAAGTATTTCAATCCAAAAGCACCCTCTTAAAAAGAGCTATCTTGATTGAATATCTGTTTTTACCCAACATACCAAGACTCTCAACTTCCTTGCAGATCTTTTCATGCCTTCTCCATCCTCTCTGGTCCAATTTTGAGCCCCGCTTGGGCCACCTCGACCAACTAAAGTGAGGGAACACTACTTGGAGCCCCTCAGACTTGGCCTGTCTCTGCTGTGTTTAGCCCTGCCTGAAGTATTTTTCAGAGGGATCCTACATGAGGAGTTTCCCTCTCCTCCTCCTGTCCTTTACAGCTCAGTGCTGCAATAGCTGCCTGCCCTCCCTGCCCTATTTTTAAGCCACCCAGCCCGAGGGGTTTGACTGCGTGCGTTTGGGTGACAGGGGAGATGCTGTCTTACCAAGATGGGGACCCCCCCCAGGTTTCAACTGGCTTTTTTCCCTCCAGTGTCCTTGCTAATGGCCAGGATGACAGATATAACCAACATAAGGTGCTATTGAATTTGTATGCATATACTATCTTCAGGTCCTGTCCCACCCATTTGAAGCTGCATCTGACTGCCAGAACACAAATACTCATTTCTTTATTCTCTGGTCAGCACAAGGAGCAAGAGAGGTGCTGCCATATGAAAGGGCTCTTTGTCCCCAGATGTCACCTAGAGAGTGCTGGATTATTGTGGGCAGTGTCTCTGCCAGTGCTGCACAGGGATGTGGGCTGGCTCTAAGCCCTCTGCTCTTGGTCTCTCCCCCTGCTGCAGCACAAGAGAGTAAATGGAGAAAGGCTGGCATGGTGCAGGCATAAGTGGCATGACTTCAGCAAATGGTAACAGTAAAGAGTGAGACAGGATGCAAAATAGTTATTTCACCTGCAAAATTGACATGAAAGGGCTAGGAGCACAAAAGCACACTTCCTCTGAGTGGTGGACTTTACTTACCTGGGTCTGAGGCTCTCCTCAGCACCCACTGCAAACCTCAGGGCTCTCAGGGAGCCCCAGCTCTGCCCTTGGCACCCCCGTGAGAGAGGCTGGTGGCACAGCACCCTGCTCCAAAGCCAGCCAGCACTTACTGGGAAATGCAGACTGTTCACCAAGGGACACAGCTGCTCTCTCTGGTTTGCCTCTCTACCCTGCTGTACTGATATTCTGATGTGGGTTCATGCACAGCTAAGCTCACATCTCACAGTAGTTCAGAGAAAAAGCCAAATAAAGCACCCTCTTAGTAAGAGACACGCAAACCTAGGCAAGAGCATCAGCAGTGATGGAAGAGAGAGAGTTCAAGTACATTGGCATCCTTGAACGTTTACCTTGAATATTTACCCAGGTAACACTGTTGCTATTTGAGAAATGTTGCTTTTAAAAAGTGTCTGAATCATGCAAACGCAAGAGGAGGTTGCAGATCACGAACTTCTATTGTTATTTCTTTTACATCAGTGAGTGACCAACAGCCCCCAGACACATTTTGCTTTTTTTCAGCTGCTCCCTGTTGAACCTTTCTTTGAATTCAGAGCATCAGCCTTGAATGGCCATGCCATCCTCAAGCTGTGGGCTTCCTTGGACAATCAGCTACAGTCAAGGGACTGTTGACAGGCCCAGTGTTTAATACTCATTTACTTCCAGAGCTTTGGAAATACGTTTTCCAGACCAGCTGATCTCTAAGGAGAAAATAAAGCCTGGTTTTCAAGTGGGCAGCAATTTTCTGATTCAGCTGTACCTTAGTAATAATAGAGCAGTAGCTAAGCCACTTGAAAGGGAACAAGGCAAGTAACTAAAGATGGAGAAGGCTTACAAAATAAAATACCAGCCCATATGTTTGCCACTCCTGACCAGTTTGAGACCCCCACCAGGACCCTCATTCCCAGAGCCAAAGCCTTTGGCAGCAGTTAAATGTCACATGCCTTTAAGGATGTGATTTTGCTACAGCTGTAGTCCCAAACTGCTTACTAAATTTTGGGCATGATTTCCTGACTGCAGACAGCATGGTCATTGGGACACAGAGATCTTGATGACCAGTGTGCTTCCCTGTATCCCACAAAATCCCAACATAAGCCTACACATCAGGGTAAGATTCTTGCCATGTGCATGTCTGTGAGACTGATATATGTGCAATGAATCTCCTATTTTTTCCTGCTAGAAATTGAAGGAATGAGCTCAAATTCTTCTAAGAACTCCAGGGTTATTTACTAACACTTTACATCATTGCAGATGAAAAAAAATGACAAGGTAAATATGTTTATATTTTAAAAAACCCAGTATCTGTCAAAAGTTATTGGTTTCAGAACCAGACAGGAGTGTCACCTTTGCAAGTGCAAGGCAGCAGGCAGTTGGCATGAGCCCCTTACCAAATACTCTCACAGTGGTGCTGCTCTTCTGGACTCTCTCTGGGTGGTACAGCACGTGGCAGGAAAAGACTCTGCCATCATCAGTGATTTTGGTGGGGAAAACCTTTAGGGAGTTGTTCAAACCCAGGAGGACTCTTTGCCCGTGCAGCAAGCTGCTGTTCCTGTACACAGCAGGACAGGAGGGCTCCTTGGTCACAAGTTCCTCTTTCCTCCCATTTTCACCCTGTGTACAGAAAAACCCACAAAATTGTGAAGTCTGGACACACACACAGAGAAATATTTTTGTAAGCCAGCTCTATTCCCACAATGAAAAGCTTCCCTTGCACATTGTGTAGTAAGTGGACATTTGCAACATCTAAGGTTTTTTTCCCAAATATATTCTGTCAGAACTTCAATACCAAGAGCAGTCATTATCTTGACAATAAAATATGGAATAAATAGCTGTGTCTTGTGAGTCCTGATCTCTGTAGCCTGCAGAGAGAGCAACAGAGGTGCTTTCTCACTGTACTAGTCTTTAAGTTATGCTGAACATCCCATACATATTAAATACCACTGAAATTTCAAGGAAAATTTTGCTCTTTTAGAATCTTAACTAGAAAAACCTGATAATAACAACTAAAATTTATCTCTCTTATTGTCTGTGTGGCAACCAGCCTTGTCCATAAGTACAGCCAGCATATCCTGGAGATCTGTGCCTCAATACATATATGCAAACTTTACTCTGTATGATGCATGGCAATGCACATATATCATTGTGCTGACCTCTGGGTTTTTTTTTCCCTTTCCTCTGCTACTTTGTAGAGTGAACTGGCAAAGTAAAGGTAAGGGTGTTCCCTACAAAAGGATTTAAAATTTTAATATTAAGAATGACCTGTATAAGGGAGATCTAAATAGATAATGGAACCAGGACAGAAGGTTAAAAAACCTAAACTATTTGAAAGTCACCTTTAAGGAAATCCTCAACGTTACAGCTTCTCAGTGACAACTTATATAAATGAACAGGCAAAGCTCAAGGACGCTGCTCACTGATACTTATCTGTACACACTGAAATGAATGCTAAAATATTACATTAAAATATGCATATAAATATTTATCCAGAAGGTGAGATAAAGTACAAAAGTGCAGCAACCTTAATATCAGAGAGAAAATTGCTTAAAAATAGTTTTTCATGTGGTTAGCTTGATAACTGGCTTTGCATGTCTTCAGTAGCATCTGTGATTCAGAGGTTCACAAAACCAAAAACATTAGCTAGTACCTTGCTTTTCTAGTCAAAGCAGTCTGATATCTCACTATCCTTCACAGTAACCATATATTTCTCAGATACTAAAGCTTCACTACAGCTTTCCAACACAAGAAATATTTTTGTTTTGTTATACTAGCCACTTTCCCTAGACCTGCTCTCTAGTGCTCCTGAAAAATTCAAAGCAATTAAGATGGAATTTTTCCTCTTTGTTTCCATAACAGCTATATATATTATATATATATAAAAACATATATCAGCTATGGTTATATTTTTCCCCTTTATTATCACAGTCCAATATGACTGATAAATTTTTTAGCAGATTCTGCAGGCAGGACACAGTAGAGTAGAACATTTTCATTTCAATCTGCAAAAATACCCTGTAGTTCTTTCTGAACTTTATATTTGAGATGAAAAATACTTACCACTAGCCATTTCAAAGGATAAGTGGACAAATTTTCTGAGGTCGCGTCCTCAAGGCATGGGATTTCTAAAGTCTGCTTTAGCCACACTTTCTTCAGGTAGTGCCTCTCCTCTTTTACCATTGGAACAACAACAAAACCCAAGAAGGAAAATCAGAAACATGATGTTCATTGTGCTTTGAAAACCAATGCAGACTAGTCTCCTATTCAAGGAACAGGCACTTTTTGGTTTAGAAGGGAACTGTAATTTTCAACCATTAGCCCCAGACACATTTTTAAAGTGAAAGCCCTGCATCTGATTCTAGTTGCAGTTTCATGACTCAATTCACAGAATTACCCGAATTTTTTGGCAATTCTTAAAAAAGCTTTTTTTAACTGAAGGATCACGATGTCTCCTTTTGGAGCTGAGAATAATTTGAAGCCTCAATTTTTATCTTACAATCTTTTTTTCCTGTGGCAATAAACCTTCACATCAATTTTGTGCACCTCTATTTCCTTTTCTCTGAAGATATCTGCAGACTTTCTTTTCACTAAGCAAGCTATTCAGCATGTCAGTTAGGTTAAGATTAACCCTGTTTTTCAGTGTAAGTGCTTCCTTTGTTATTCTCCAACCTTCCCACTGCCACAAAACTTGTCACTCTTTCCCTTCTCGTCCATTTCAAAAGCCATTTCACCACCTCCTACCCTACCCATTCCCAATCCAGGGCTCCATGCAGCTGTGGAGGCTGGGCAGAGTGAACAGTGCACTGCTGTGGTCCAGATGTTGGGTCTGTGAGTGTGCATGTGTGTATTTGAGCAGGAAGAGCAGCGCTGGTGGGTGGGAGATGCTGTGAGTGCCATGGCCAGCACTGACCTCTCTGACCCTCGTGGCACATCCTGCCATCCTCCCTGCCCTCAGACCTGCCTTCCCTCTCCCTTGGAGGCAAAGCACCAGCACACACACAGGGAAACCCCTCAGCTCTGCTCCCCTGGTAGCTGGCTTGCATGTTGAGATAGAACAGACATGTATTTCATTTATTTCTGATCTTGAGGGGAGTGAGAATATTCAGCTGTCCCAGACTGCCACGTTTTTTGTCAGTGGGGACTTTCTGGTGGCTGTAACTTTCTCTGTACCTGGCACCCAAGCACAGAGCAGTGGTGCCAGCACGCAGCCTGTGCCACAGAGATGTGAAGAAAGGCAGTGCCCTGAGCTGTGCCTAGGAGAGCCAGCAGCAGAAGCAGCTTCCCTCCACTGTCCCTGAGAGTGAAGAACATCAGGAGCCAGCTCTTGCAGCAGGACACAGAGTACAGAATCCCTAACAAGGCTGGACAGTGCAGAGAGGATAATGAAAGGACAAAGCAAGTAAATCTATAGTTTCTCCAGGAACAAAACTGTACAGAAGATTTTGCTGGGACAAACCACCATGCAAAAGTGCTGTGCAGAATACAACAAGCGTGGAGATGAGTAGTGACCCCAGGAGTCCAGCCTGGAAACAGCTTCTGCCTACTCTCACATGTCCCAGCTGCTTGCTTTCCCCTCCCATCTCCATAGACAGCCTGTTGGCTAAGGTCCTCTGTGTCTGTCTGTCTGTCTGCCCCATGAAGGCCTGCTGCTCTGAGAGCTTTCTACAAGCTGAGTGCATCTGGATTCACTTCACTTGTATGTAAATTAAAACTGTACTTGATCATGGACTATCACCTTTATCATCCCACTCATAGACTGGAGTAAGATTTTTTTGCCATTTTTGAGTCAAAGTGGTTTATTGCAAAAGATCTGGTTACCCTAAAACACAAACCTGTGAAAGGTAGCAAAGTCAATTTTTAGTTCTCTCTAGCAAGCAGTCGTCAGTAGCACAGCTTGCTACATCTTGTAGTTACTGAGAAAAGCCACAATGATGGTGATATGAACAAGGACTGCCCACGCTGTAGACAGCCATAACAGCATTGAAACCTGTCTGTATCAACCAAGGGCCAGAGAAAAGAGGCGATGCCTGATTAGCACAGTTACTGTACTAAGGAAGAGACAGAGAAACTTTGCATGAAGAACAGAAAGTGTGGGAGAGTTTCACAGGGTTACCAGCACAGTTTGTACCTCACTGCACTCCCCTTGATCCCTCTGCCCTGTGGAGCACAGGGAAATTCCAAAAGGGTAGCCTACCACAACGCACCCCCATACAGTGGGTAGAGTGGCAGTCTCAGCTTTGGCACAATTATTCAGTGTGTACTGTTTAAACACACCCATCCATGCTCCGTGGGCTGGGCAGAGGTGCTGGCTCTCACTCTGCCTCTGCGAGCTCATCAGGGCAGGCAGGTGCTGCAGGGCTGCCCCAGAAGTGTCTCCAGGATAACAGCACCAAAATGCATGGAGCCATTGCCATGCAGGGGCCATCAGTGTTAAACATCCCTGAGTATGGATCTTGCAGGACCTCCTCTTGCTGCAGGGGCAACAGGGCCCAGCGTGGGGACTACCAGCCTGGCCTTGTGATGTAGGGCAGTGGGAGCACACCAAAATACCCCTAAAATAACCTGCACCACCCTGCTCCTAACTCTTGCATGTCTGCTGTATCTACAGCCCTGGGCACAAGCAGAGTGAGCACGTTGGCCCTGCAGCTCTGAAATTAAACAGTGCCAGGTTTGTTGTATTTGCTTTAATCCTCCTTGAGTTAGCAGAAACCTGGGTCAGAAAGAGGTTCTGGGGTCATCAACCCAGTTCCCCATGTGCACAACAACAAGCTTGCTCAACACCCCTGCCAAGTTCCATCTTCACAGCAGTTTGGGCTTTTGCCCTCACTGCTGACATTAAATAGCTGTTCCCAAAATTGCAACACTGACAGTTGTCACTGCTGTTAAAGTTGTTGTCAAATCCATTCTCCTCAGATTTAAATAAATTTGTTCCTTTGCCAGGATAATTTAAATATCCTCCCTGGAGTTCACCCTCTCCCCTGAGGCTTACTTACTGAGAGCAGCCATGCTGCTTTCCAGCTTCCTTTGGCCTGACAGAAGCATCCAAATCTCCATTGCTGTGATTCTCCTAAGCAATTCCCTGCTTACTCCAGGATGAGGAGACACGTATCCTTCCATGGGGCTAACACCAGCATGCCCTGCAGATGCCAGCCCTCAGCCTCAATCAGACAAGGATGTTTTCTCTTTCTGCTGCCCAGTGCTGCAAGCCCACAGCAGCAGCACAGCATGGTTTGGAAATCCAACATCCTTAGTCCCACCATATCCTGAGCTGCTCATCCAGTCTTCTCCACAACATTTCTCCAAAATGAAAATGCAACAACTGCCCACCTCACCACCTTTTTTAACTTTACTATCTGACTTTTTATTCCACCAAACAAATAAGGTTTCCTAATCACGAGATAAAACAGCTAAAGAGTGCCTGGTAAATAGGAAACTGTATAAGCAACATTCACTGTAAATCCCAAACAAGTCACCATCACCAACCAAGAAGTGTTCATCTATCCTGATATTTCCCCCCATCCCATCAGGAAACAGCAAATTCTCATTCACAATCACTTACCTTCTGCCTTGACAGTAAGCTGAATTTTTGCAGCCTTTGTCCCATATGGGTAAGTAGCAAAAGTGCATTCATACTGCCCACTGAGGGACATGGTAACATTTTCCAGATGCAGAGCCCACCAATTGCATTCAGACGTGGCATTTGGCTTGGTGGAACACAAGGACCCTGTGCAGCACCTCCTTGTGCTGAAGAACACTGAAAAACTGTAAGGAGCCTCAGGAAACGTGAAGTAATGGGTGCCATAGGTGGGGTGATGCACAGCTATTTTGGTAGATGGGCTGCCATCAGTCTTGGTCCACTGTGTCTGGATGATGTGGGTGGTGTGCAGTTTTGGGAACATGCACACCAGGGTCACGTCAGTACCTGGCAGAGCATGGACCACTTCTGTCTGGGTAATCACATCTGCAGTCTGGCCTGAAAAACAAACAGGATAATTTTCAGTGCAAGTAATGTTTAAACAAAGCTTTTCCTAGTCCATCTTTGATTTGGAGCCTTAGCCACAGATAACTATGAAGACCCTACAACTGTAACCACAGGCTTCCCAGCAAGACAGCAAATCTCCACCAGTACAGACTGCAAAGAGAAAACTGTGAGAGCAAATGCATGCGTGTCTGAAAGAGGCTGGGGAGGTCCTGTCACACTTTTGGGAAAGAAATGAGAGCTCTGAGGGCCTCTGCAAAAATGAAAATCTTTCAAGTAATATAAATAAAGCAGAAGCTGGGTGCAGTTATTCCCCAGTTCTTTTTGCAAGAACAAATGAGCTATCCCCTCTGGCTAATTCCTTGCACCATCCCCCTGACCATTGCCTTTGTGGCTTCAGCAGAGAAAGCTCTTCTCCCTGTTATTAAACAGCTCGTGCATGTCCTAAAGGAGTGCCTGTCTCAGTGTCAGAGAGAGCTGCACTGCTGTGTGTGGCTTCTTCCTCAATTAATTTCATAAAGCAGGTGGCAGTCCTTAGTGTGCCATATAAAGGAGTAATGGATCGATGAAATGAAGGGGCTTTCAGCAGGAGCCTGTACCACTTGGTTTAGCTGTTGTTGTAGTAGAATTGATTTATATCCTTTTCTCCCTCCTATGAGTAAGAGTCTTGCAGTCCCCAAACCCCTGAATGCAGGGCACTGACAAACTCAAGGAGATGAAGAATTTATGGAGGGGGTTGTTGCAGTGAGACGAGTAATCAATCACTCTCATGGAGCTGTACACAAAAAGTCCCGTTTCTAAAAGGACATGTGGGTCCACAGAAACAAAATGAGTTTTGCAGTTGTCCTCAGGTACAGACTTGTTGCCCCTCATTTTCATTCTGTTTTATCCTCCCTGTATATCGTAACATCCCTGTATGTTTGCTTTGGGAATTTGCCCTGCAGTCCTGCCAGCTCACCTCCTTTACTTGAAGAAGCTGGGTACCAATTCCTTTGCTATGACATTTGCTCTGCTGTGTGGCACATGGCTCCAATTTGGTACCTGTCCACTGAAGGGTGACATGGACACCTGGAGATTAGATGTGTGGAGAACAAAGCTACTGAATGGCCATGGCCAGCATTAACCTCTGCTGTTTCATTGCTGCACATGTTCAGCTCATCTTTTATTCTAAAAGATGCGATGATGTAAGAGGGTAAATAAAAATAAGCCTGAATGACAAGTCTCACAGCCTTGTGCTGTGAGAAAAATTACTAAAATTATTTTTGTTAGTCTAAGGAGCTTATTCTAGGAAATGCTCTCTGATTCCACCACAAGTTTTGCATCAGTAAAAGTTAAGGAAAGAGCAATTAAGAATGTTGCAATCAGACTATCAAGCAAAAGACACAGCATTTTTTCTCTTATATTCATGCTGATGCTGCCTTAGGCCTAAGGATTATATAAAGAATGCCTATGAAGAACCACTTGAGTAATTTACATTGAGTTAAAATGTTATATATGTAGAAATATAATTTTAATTAGCATTATTTCTTAGTAGCCTAGCACATTAGATTATTTTAACTGAAAACATTTTGTGCAAAATGTTCTTAACTTTTTGCTAGCATCCAAATATAAGTAATCTCATTTTATGTCAATTTTATTTTTCAAAATCTAATAGTGTCCATTAGTGCATACCTGTGGTCCAACTGTAATTTCTTAGAGTATCTCCCAGACATTTAGGTGTCTGATTTCCACAAAGGGCACAGAGGCCTCCACTCTCACCTTTGGGTGATTTCAGTGAGGATTTCATCTTCAGGGGAAAAAAACCCCAGTTCCTATTTTTCTGTAACTACTATTTATTTCTTACATGTGCGTGTTTTCAGGCTTCTATTCCTTTCTTTGCACTTAGGATTTTCTATTTTCTATGAATACACATGTGAATTTTTTTTTTAGGAACCAGTTTGCCTCAGTGATGTAGAAAAAAGAACAGCCTATTGCAGATTGTAAGATATCCATATATTTGATTAGCATAATCCATGCTAGTCAAATACACACAGTTTTTCCCTTCTTAACTGGAAAATTTTGTATCCTACAAAATTCTGGTAATAAGTATTCCTGTATTTATCATGGTCAGAATTTTGAAGGGGTGGGGGCTTGTGATCATACTTTTTCTTGGTTTTTCTCAGATTGCTTTTGGCTTAAATTCCCTCTGACAAAGATGCAGCCCTCCTTAGTCAACTTTTCTGAGTGTTTTACTTGAATGACAAACTTGTTTCTCCAGACATTAGCACATGTGGCTAGGTGGAGAAGGGGAAGGGAAGAATCTGTTTAAGGGGTTGCACCTGTACAATTTAGCCTTGCCTTGAAGTGTTTCAATTCTTTCTCTCTCTGCATACACAGGTATGTAAGACAGAGAGGTATTTTTTTATTTTCCCATTGAAAGCAGTTTTCCTTTTGGGCCATTTGAGAGGAGCACACATTGCCCTAACTTCAAGTGAGCTCATTCCAGTGATTATTCTGGCAGGTTAGGCATATTGCATTAAGTAATCTGCTACTCAGCACAAGCCATTTACTCCTTACTAGCTGCACATTCTAACCAGGGTTATTAGAGAGTTGTCAGGAAATGGAAAACCATCCCCGGTAGCTACAGCTCTCCCGAGTGAGATCCACTAATCCCCTCATCACCCTCCACCCTAAACTGAGTCAAGGTGACACTCTTACCTGTGACACTGGGCACTGAGAGCAAGCAAAGGAGAGAGAAGAGCCACCTTGCTTTCATCTTCAGCTGATGAAGTTCTGGTGACTACGTAGCTCTCTTGGTGCTCTCTCAGCAAAGGAAGTTGAAGTGGCCTGCCCCGTGCAGCCAGGCAGATGTGCAGCACAGTCACTCAGCATGACTTCAAAGAAATGCTTCATTAAACTGAAAGCCTCAGTTTCCTGTCACGGTGATAAAATAAGTACATCTTGTGAAAGCTTTAAGATACAAACATTACCTACATTTTAGCCCATGTTGAAAATTAATTATTTTTCCTTTGTCTTTTCAGATTAACTCAGGGTAAGCAGTTTACTGGTTTACACACTATCAAAAACATGCCAAGTACCTAAGTTTGAATATATAACTTTTGGGGATCTGGTTTAAGGGTAATTATGGTGGTGCCAGGCTAGCTGTTGGAATTGTTATTGAAGGTTTCTTCCAACCCTGATGATTCTGTATGTTCTGTGTACTATATGGTAGCTAGCATACAAAAAAGCTGATTTTCTTTCTTCATTTCCTTCATGTGCTAGTCTCACATGTACTATTTCTATACTCTCTACTCAGTATCTTTAAAAAACACAGCAAAACATCAAAAACAATCTCCAGAAATTAAAACAGATTGAAGTAAGATTTTCTACATTCACTTTTCCCCCTCCTTTTTCTTCCTAAGAAGAGCAGGAATTATTTTCCACAGTTTGATGAATTCCAATATCGCATGTGACAATGTCCCTTGGTGTGGTTAATCCCTGTAGTGTCCTTCAGCTGTCAGTTTTGGTAATAGCAGCACTCTCAGGTGGAGGAGCATGGTTCCTGGCAGTCCTGTCACCTGTCTTTATTGCAGGTCACCTGTACATCCTTCTGGGCTGTCCTGGAATTTCCAGGACAGACTGCATTTCCATGAGCTAGGCACACACCTGCCAGCAAAGCATCTCATTGCAGGCAGGTCATGCAAATTTGCTGCTGTTGGCAGCTTTTCAGAAAGAAACAGGTTTGAGGTCTTGCTTATCACACTTCTTTCCCCCAAGCCAGAAAGAGGAGGGCAGGACAGCTCATGTACACAGCGTGGATGTGTCATGTGCTGGCTCCTCACAGTGTGGATGGTTGGCAGTATGGATGGGTAGGACACTTGCTGTCCTGATAGCTCCATCCTCAGGGGCCCAAGGACAACAACCCACCATTTGGACTTTGGGACAGAGCCTGTTACAGCCCATTCCTCAGGGAAGAGAAAGTGTCACAGTCCCTTAAACAGGCACCTCTCTCTGCCAGCAGTGCCCTCCCTCAGGAGGGAGTCCTTGCCTGAGCTGAGTCCTGACATGTCCTTTCCTGACTGCCAACTTTTGCTAACCACGGAGCTCCCCATATCTCCAGCATGCAAGGTACAAATTAAAGGTGAAAGAGAAAGACTCTCTGGTCATTTTCCTATTTGGCGACCTGCCAGGTGTTAACAACCTCTATGCCACTTCCCTAATTTGTGCATATGCAAACTTTTGGTGTCACATTTAAATAGGCTCCATCTGGAGCTAGTAGTGCTGGCAGGGCTACGTCAGGACTCCACATGTCTTGGAGAATAAATGCTGCTGCACAGTCCTTTTTTTGTTTGCTTTGCTCTTCTACCTGAGGAAATGCACTAAGAGCACTTGTAGCAAATGCACTGGATGCCCAGTTTACTGCTAAAGGAATTTTCCCTGGGGATGAAATCTCTGCTTGTCACTCAAAAACCTGACAGAGAAAGATCTGTCCCAGAAGTCCTGAAGCTGAGGATGAACAGAATATTCAAGGCATTGTCATTGGCAGCCACAGAAGGGAGTAAAAATACTAAAGAGATGTGTTCTGGTTTCCACTTCAGAGCAAAGACCGCAAAGAGCACAGAGATTACCTGCAGATACTAGAGTCCAAGAAAGTCTCACTTCAGTCTAAAACTTGGATTTTCATTTATGATTGCAGTTACCTTAGCTTCTCTGCTGATCAGATCATGTAAGCTTTGTATCATGAGAGAATGTACCATTTTGTCTTAAATGAGCTTATTTATTGATCTGAAACACACATCACAGATTGACAAGACAGCCCAAGTGCCGTGTGGCGCATTCAAGAGACAAAGAAATCCCTGAGCAGCTTGTTTGAGTTGCTAGATCACTGTCTCTTGTCCTTAGAATTTGTTTCCCCCCCCTAAAATAACATCCTAAAAATATACTGCTGCCATGTTTCATTGTGTTGGCTGAATGCAGCCACCCAGCTCTGTTGCTGTGCTCCGTGATTAAAGGCAAACAAGAAAGAAACCTCCCAGCATGATGGAGTTTTGTTCCATTCAGAGCTGGGTTTTGCCCCAATTCCTACCTTAAGCCCAGATCCTGAAATAGCCACCCTGCTGCTGACATTCATGTGCATGAGCAGCATAGTTCTGCCTCTGCAAATGACAGCAAGCCCCATTCTGGGACATGCCACTTACCTCACCTACTGGCAGGGAGACAGCTCTTCCCTGGAGCCAGACTTGAGATCCAGCTCACAGCAAATTGCTATGAGAGTTTCTTCCCCCACTACCCCTTCCCTGGAAAGTTACTTACAGGCAGCTCTGCAAATGCCACAGCTGGAAGTTACACACCAAGTTATGGATGGCCAGGATGCAAGGAGGTCCTGAAACATATCCAGGGAGAGTGGACCTCATTGGTAGCTGGAGGGAGGACTCATCTGTGTTCGGCTTGTGCTTGGTGGGGAAGCTACAGGGATGATTGTCTCAGAGCTGGGATGTGCAGGTTTTTCCTGCCATCCCAGAGACACCCAGAAATTGCTGCAAGGCTGGGAGGTTTCAGAGGAGAAGAAGCTGTGCCCGAGAAAGTGACACACCTTGTCAGTGGATATGTGAACCACAGTGTTCTCTTTTAGGCTGGACAAGCATTTGACCTGGTTGATAGTCCCTGGTGTCCCAGGTGATGTCAGGAACAGATGGGCTCTGAATATCATTGAGGATGGGTCCCTGTCCCACTGCACAGGGACATCTCATGCAGCGTTAATTTTTTACCATTCCTGTGGGAGTAGAGAGTGGCAGTGGGAGATCCTTTAATTATTTTCTGCAGATCTGTTCACCACTGGAGGAAGTATTTTAAATGCTACAAATGACTCTTTCCATGGCAATCACCCTATTATGTGTCATGCTCAAAAAACCTTCCACTGCAATATAATTTCTTCTGCTTCAATTACAGTCAGCTGTACCTAAGGAGGAAGCACAGCTACAGTCAGTCCCACAGAAAAAGAAATCTTGAACTCCAGAGACAAATTCAATTATTCACAAAGAGAGCCTTTTTAGAAATGCTAGTGCACGAGCCGTTCCTGCCAGAGGCGAGGATGATTACCCTTGCAGACTGGTGTCCTCTAAACATTGCTTAAAGAAAGCACAGGTCCCTGGTGGAAAAGAGAGGGAGACTTTGAAGCAGGAATTTCATTAAAGACTAAACTAACCTTTCAGGTTCGCTTGGCACTTGGCACAGAAACTCCCACTTCATCACTGTGTTTTGGTTTTGAACTTCTTTGAAACCTGCACTAATGACTCCACAGCCAGCGAGCCCCTTTGACCACAGCACCTCACAGGGGCTTGGATGAGTGGGTGGCATGGGCTGGGGGGACAGCTTTGCAGGGGACAGGACGCTGAGTTGGCAGTGGGACACCCACTGGGCTTTTCTGTCACCCCTTCCCACCCCTAGCTCTGGTGCCTCTCTCCTACTCACAGCACTGCGTCTTCTGCATGTGGGGAACGAGAGGGAAGGGGGTTTCTTCCTCTGCTTGCTCCTTGTACTCCTCCTCCTCCCTCACAGCTGCATGTGCACACCTACACTCTGTGTGGGACACAATCCAGCCCCACTTCCAGCATGGCAAGGCACACACTTCCCTCTCACCACCAGCCTCTCCATCTGAAAAGTGTTTAGTGCTCTGCATGAATTTTTTGTTCCCTATTAGCTCACTGACAGGTCAGAGTACAGGAGAAGACCCGGAACAGCTCAGCCCTAGGTGCCTTCCTCCTTCAGCTTTCTAATTACTTTTTCTAATTAGAAGGCCTAACTTACAGGTCATGTTTCAGAGTAAGAGAGCATATGTTTTGGGGACAAATGGAGGAGAATGAGCTCCCTTCACCTTCTCTGTCATTCCAGCCACAGGTGCCTGTGGTCCTCTGCTCCCATTTAATGCCATTTCTGACTACGGGTGTTCTGTTGGGGTAAGCTAGAGCATTTTGTTGTGCAAAATGCAAGTTGTTGAAAAAGCAGAGTATAAAAAAATGCAACCAATGAGCAAAACAAAACAAATGACAGGCACATTGACCCAACAATTACACACGAATGAAATACCACCGTGTGAAAGCCAGCTGGGTATTTCCATTAAAATTAAAGACTGTACACAGCCATTACTTTTAAAATGAAAAGGAAGGCACACTTGAGACCAGCCCTGCTTTCTTTGGTACTTTCTCTTTTCTAGATACAGAAGAAGCTGTGTTTCCCCACTGTCTTCAACAACATCAGCTAAAGACTCTTCTTTTGTACATCTCATCTTCCAGGTTTTGTAAGAAAATGTTTCAAAGTAGATTAAGAACTGTGTAACAAAATGTACTGGCACCCATAGCTTTGAAAAAAGCATTTGTTTGGAAAGGATAACCCACTGCCAGTGCTGGGAAACAGCTGCTCATGTGAGGCTACAAGGTTAAGATTCCACTGAAAGCTCCTAGAAGGGCCGTGTCATCCCCTGGTCACTTCGGCAGCAGCTTCAGAGACTTGGAGCAGCTTTTGTGAATCACTCCAGCAAGAGGAGCTTGCTTGTGAAAGGACTTTTCTCAGACACAGCTTGTGGGGCTTTATTTTGTGTGGTGCGTGACAGAGGGAGTTAATAAGACAAGCAACAGACCACTTGGTCAGAACTGAAAAGTTTAAGTTCACTTCTGAAGTGATATAAACCTAGACAGGCTGTACAGCTCATTTCACCATGCAGATTATCTCCAATGGACTGTGTTCCCCAACTAATTTAAATCCATCCATACTATTGTATAGAAATACAGTCTTGAAGGCACACAGGCACCTGGCCAGGGCACAACATGGCACACTGGTTAGAATTCACCACTGAGGAAACACATCAAATAGAAAAGATTAAAGGTGTGAACAAATAGAAAGATTAAAGGTGTGAAAGTTAACTTCAGATACAGTAGCAGTGACAATTTGAGGGAAGCACAGCTGTCTTGATTAGAAAAGAAATAAAATAGTTTACAACAACAAAGTGACACTGAGAACCATAACTTGGATATTTTTTGACAGACTATTATGAAAGCATCAGATGTTAATGAATTTGTTTGCATGCAGTATCTTTGTAGCCTATAAATTCCTTTCATATTACCAGCATGTCAGAAGCAACCATAGGAAAATGAGGTATTACTCCCATCACATCCATCATCTATTAAATTGTCCACTATACCATAATTCCCTGTGTCTTTAGAAAAGGTGGTGAAGTACAATCAAAAAAGCAAAGCAGAGGTTGTTTCTCATGTTGAACCTGACTCTGCAGAGAAGGAAGTGTGTCTCAGTGGAGCCTGTGTTTGGACTCTTGAGGTGCCTTAGCCTGGAGCCTTGCATAGCAGGACACCTCACCCAGGTCCTGGGAAGAGCAGGGTCATCTCCAGGATGCAGTGCAGAGCTGAATGCTCCTTGTATGAGCACAGCATGGGACAAAACATTCCTGAATCTGGGTATCTCAACAGAGCTAGCAGCCTGCAGTCAGGTGAGATACACACAGCACAGCAGCAGCTAGGAGCCAAAATGGAGAGTAGGAAACTTCTTGGATGTTTCTGCACAATGTTATTTTCCACACCATAAGCAGAGTAGCATGCAGCTACTGCAGATGTGAATCCTTCTGGTTCACTCTGTGCTCGAAGGCAGAACTTGAACGTGCCCTGAGGAGCCTGCAGGGACTGTTTAGTGTGGCAACGTGCACTGAACACCAGAGTCCTTCCAGAGCACTCCTGGCCAAGTAGATGAAGAAAAGGATGGAGAATTAAGATGGTTTTTAACATTCAATATGACTTACTAAGGTTACAACCACCACTAAAATTAAGAAAGACTCCCACTTTTAGGTTGATCTGTAAGGGTCACTGTCCATGTAAAATACATGTTCAGTTTCTAGCTGAATCTGTCACCTCCCAAAACAATACTAACCAGGCCCTGCACTGCTGCTGCTTCTTTTAGTGATACTTCATATCTCAGCTAATGGGAATTTAAAAAAGCCATCGCTCACACTTTTTTTTTTTCATAAAACAGAGAAAGGACAATGGAGTAATGAAAATCAACCCTGAGTGCCACCTGAACTGCTATTTTGGCTGTAAACAAAGAGTAGGTTAGTAGTCATCTCCTCTAGCCCTGCTCCCAGCCTGACCCCTTGTCCTCAATACTATTTCCATCCCAGTCACTGATGTGTTACCTAACCATTCCCAGGAGCCTGGTTGTGACCCACTGACACACAGGCACCACTCGACTGAGCACCGCTCTTCCTCTGCCTGAAATGAGGTTATGCTTTAACTTCTCCACAGCTGATTAAGCTTAGCCATGCTGCTAATGGCAATGAAATCATTTGAGACCTCTAGCAGAGCAGTTAACTTCTATTTTGCATGATTGCCTCCATTTTCAAAATGAATATGTAGTGGCTCGGTGGATTTGACTGCCCAAGTTGATGGGTGGCTCCTGAATGTTTCCAGACTGTATCCCAGAAAGAGCATGACTGTAGACAAGGAAAGCCACTCATGTTACCCAAGCCTTCTTTCCCAAAGGGCTGAAAGCTCCTTCTGTCCCTTGGAAAATCAATGATTTCAGTAAATGAATTTCAGTCTGTTACTGTAATTAGATTTAAAAAACCCCAAAAAACAGCATCCTGCAAGACTTATGAAAGTCAGGAAGATGGAGAATTGCACTGTGACTGAGCACAAATCAAATAGTCTATTTGACATTTTAATTGCAAATAAGAAAAAAAATCACTCATTACAAAACTAAACAAAGTTGACTTGTGTGAATCAGACTCTCCAGAGAGCCCTTTCCTCCCCTGTCCTCTGCTTAGCTGCATGGCAGCTGCAGCACCAAACATCATGTAAACTATGGCAGCTGTGGCCATTATTGGTCACCCTTTCTCCCTATAAAATTGCACTGACTCACATGGTGAAAGAGCATGTCAAGGAGGAATAAAAAAAGCCATCCCAGAACTGCATGAAAAACACAGATTTGGAAGCCACGGATCTGTTTGCAGGAGGCTGGATCAAAATTGCTTGAGGCTCATGTTGGTGATTTACCTGAACACACCAGAGACACATTTGGCTCTCAGTGCCTCTGCCCCGTCCTGGCTCTGGTCTTTCAAGATGCAAGAGCAAGTACTGAGCCTGGAGATCAGCACAGCTGACCAGCTGCTCTGAGTACAGGCACAATTTTAGAAGTCTGATTTAATATCTGCTTCAAACAGAAATGCTCGTGGCTAAATTGGAAATAAAACTAATCTATCCTTATTAGATTGGGGCTGTAATCTCATAACATCCCCAGATATTGGACTTCCCTGACAGGCTTCCTGCTTTGCACTGGCTCTCATTCCCAAGAAGCTGAAGAGAGCGAAGTGAATAATGAAAGAAATGTAAGTTCAAAGAAAATTCATATATGGTTCAGTGACTTGTACAATAGAAGCCTTTAACAGCCCATACACGAAACAAAAAGGGAAAGAAGCAATCTGTGAATGTGGTCCATTCACCCAGAAGGTAAGTTTTATTATACCAGGGTGGATGCTGCCCAGGTCTGAAAACACTGGGTGCAACAAGTATATGCCTTGAGATCCTAGGGAGGAATGCTTACTTTTCCTGAACAGAAAAAATTCAAGCTGAGCTTTATGGCATTGGTACACTGCTTGTCCACAGCAAAGAGCTAGGATTTTTTTTTTCAGGGAAGTAATTAGCTGTTTCAAAAAGGACAAAATATTGAACAGAGCAAGTATATTAAATGCTATCTTATTATCAGAATATTATTACCTCTAAAAAATATTGACCAAAAATAGCTTAGGTGCAGTTAGCCTGACTTTGGCAAAACATGAAGAATTAGATCTCTTGACAGGCTCTCCAGCATGTTTTCCTGCAATGTCCCATTTTCAGTTGCCACTTTCAGCAGTATTTCTCTATGGCTGACCTTTCCTTCCCCCACCAGAATCAAGTTTTGCCAGCCCCTGACTCGCTCTGTGTAGAACAGCTCCAGCAGCCAGGCCATTCCTCTGGAGAGGAGCTTCCCAGGCTTGGGAGCTACCTCTGCAAGACCTCACCCACCAGCTCCCAACAGGCAGGGATGAGCTTCTCTTTTGTTTTATTTAATCCCCCACACCAATTCTCAGAAAAAAACTTCACCATCCAGCATCTGTACAAAACAACACAAGTTCCTTGCCAAAAGCAACAACTTTTCCATAGGACCTGAAGTGCACCTAAAAGCTTGACATTTACCGCTTCACATTTTAGAGGAAGCAGGATTTAGCAACCACATTTAAACATCACAGAGAAGCCTGAGTTTGTTTTTTTTTTTCCTGGTTCCCCATGCTGTGTACTTTCTCTCTGGGAAACTGCCAAAGTCTGTCTCAGGAGGTTGTTATTTTGCTCCAAGAGACCAAAATCAATCAATCAATCCACGACTTGGCAGAGTCAGAAGAGAAGATTAGGACTCTCAAGGCAGATTATAAACACAATCCCCTCAATTAACTTCTCTGCGATGGGCTAGAGGCAGCTAGATCCTCATTAAGTTAATTATTAACACGGATGGTCAGTGTGCATATTTTTTATGACAACTTGTTTTAATTTTCAGCCCAAAGCAGCAAACCCAGGGAGAGGCTGAGGAGCAGGAGCACTGCCCTGCCTGCCAGGTCAAGCTTCATGCAGCACATTTGGCCCCTGCCATGTACAAACAGCCACCTGCTCTGGCCAGCAACACCAGGACTTTTCCCAGTCTCCTTGCTTTCCAGATATTTGGGACTTTGTGCCCTATCTTTCCTGAGTACATTAAGGAGATGTCATTATTGGAGAGACCTCTGAATTATGCAGCTGCTGTTGGGGGAGCTTTTTAAAGCTATCGCCTTGTAGGCCACCAAGGTTGTGCTCCTGCTGTGGTGTGGGGAGAAGGGCTGGCTACTCGACTCTCAAGTGAGAAAGCTCCCACCCTTTGCATGGAGCATCAGCTGAAGGAAACATTTTGTGCCTGTGTGGTTTAATCCATAACTACATAGCTCACAAGGAATTTTAAGCGCCCAGTTTTCAGGAACACAGGATTTTTTTTTCTACTGGAAAGCAGGAACAAAACGCCCTGAAATTGCTCTGACAACTTAGTCCTGATACAATTTTGCTGCCATTATGATCATCATTCTCAAAATGCCCTTCTATAATAGCCTGTTGCGTTTTTAACACTAGAACTTCACCTGCCTTGTTCCAAAATTCTTCAGGATTTAGCCTTAAAATTATGTCAGCTACAGTTAATCTTACTTATCAAGAGGATGGAAGCCACATATGGAAGTCACACTTTTTGGGTCTCAGACCCTGCACATAAAGGCCAGTTTCCTCTGCTGATTCATGCCATGCCTATAAGAGGTAGCTTCCTCATTTTACCTTCATAGGATCAGGCTCTCCATATGAAAAATTAAGACATTCATAGCTCTGTCAGAAGGGCTCAGAAAACTGAGAACTTAACACTGAGTGTAGATTGTGTTCCCCTTCAAGAGTTCAAAGGAAAGAAGCTGAACTGTTACCCAGAAAAGCTGACATTGGTTAAAAAATGTCCTTTTCTATGACACAGCACTGTATCCATGCTCGAGCAATAATTTATTAAAAGTCCTTACGGCCTGAACAACATTTAAGGGCAGCACTAAATGAACAGCAGCACTGGCAGGCAGTACCCTGCATTGTCCTGTTGGGCAATTAAAACTGTGCCAGGCAAGTGTCTGATTTAACCTTTTTGTCAGGCTCCTGCAGCCTGTTGAAATCATACAAGATCCTGGTGGTACTGCTGACCTCCAGAAAAAGAGCCCCAAATAGTTCCCCTGTGAGAAGCTGGCAGATGGACCTTCTCCAGTGGCTGATGTACTTGGCACAGCCTGAAGAGTGACTGGGAGCAGCCCAGTGAGAGGAAGGAAGGGCTGGCAAGCAGCTGAAGACACCCAGATGCTCTCAGCAAGGAAGATGGCATGTCAGAAGAGCCACCAGTGACATATGTGACTGGCTATGAGCAGTGACAGCTTGAGGCCAAAACTGATTCTTGCATTCATCCATCTGGATAAATATTTGCTGCTGTTAAGTGTGCTCACCGATGGGAATACATGATTAAAACATTTCTAATTTGCAATGCCTTCAAATGCATTCAAGTCAGGCTCCCTTCTCCAGGGGATAAATGGCATTTATAAATCCTCGATATTTTTCTAACTTCTGGTATCTTTGCAGGTGAAAAATCAGGATATTTGTACTTTAGCAGCCTGTTAGGTGTATGTTGCCATTTGATGAAGATTCAGATGTACATCTGCAACCCCAGGCCAAGCTCATCTTCCAGTGAATATATAATTTGTATGGGTTGACAATGGAAAAAGGCAATAAGCAGTTTTCATGGAATCACAGGCTGGTTTGGGTTGAGAGAGACCTTCAAAGATCTTCTAGTCAAACCCCCTACCACGGGCAGGGACATTTTTTTACTAGGCCAGGTTGTTCAACACCTCACCCAACCAGACTTACTTCCCAGGAATGAGGCATTCTGCTCTTCAACCTGTCCTGCTAGAAAAAAAAAAAGTATTTTATTCTAAATTACTTACTTTTTTCTTTTTTTTTTTTTTTTTAACGTGTGAAATTGTAATCTATGTTACTGATCATTTTGGTTGCTGGCCTTATATTAGCACCTTTCTGTTCTGCTCAGCACTCCAGCTTGATAGGATTCAGCATATGATGTGTATGACCAGGGTTCTTACCTTATACTGCTGACTGCTCCCAAAAGTGAGGTTTTCTTTCTTACACCTCCTTCTTGTGATCCTTATACAGGGTAAGGTAGCACGAGCCAGACCAGAAAAGCAGGAAGCCTAATTGCTGGAGCTGTGCAACTGGAATGATGGAGCCTCCTAAGACTACAACTGGGATAAGAAGCTGCCTAATAAACAAACAAGCAAACAGGATGCCTGTAGTCCATCAGAGAAGTAATCAAAGCCTGGATAAGACTTTGATTTGGCATATTTTAAGACAAGGCTGTGTAGACTTGGAGAATTCCAATTACAGCATCTCAACTTATGTGGAACAAATTGAAGACAGGGCTGATGGTGAATAGACATGGAATGAAAGCTGAGCACTTGGCAGAAGTCAGGGATTGACAAGGAGACAGAGTGTGTGTTCTTGTCACACAAGACACACTCTGTGTGTTCTTTGTAAGAAGAGATTCCCTGTAAATAACTTACTCAATTTATATGAAAGGAAAGCCCAGCTCCAGTCTTTAGACAGGCATTTCTACAGTGTTGGAGCCCACCAGGTGCAGTGTTGTGTTTGCTGCTTTTCAGCCAGTGAATCAAGAAAGCTGGGGATGACAGATACAATACTGAATCAAACCTGTGAGTAAATGAGGAATCTTAGCTGGGGAGCTGGAGGGGGCAGAAGGGGCAAGGACAGCCTGCTGAGCACTCGTCATGACCAGCCTGTGATTTCACACAGGCAGCCTGGCAGAGCTCATCAAATCACCACCCTGCTGCTGGTGACTGGGGGGAAGTGGTTTCTGGGGGGAAAGCAGCAGCTGAGCCTGCATAGCAGCACTTGCAAAGTCCAGCACAACTCCCTGACAAGCAAGGTTTGAAGCATTCATAATTAGAGAGGCTGCACAGTCATAAAGCTTTTATCCACTTTAATTTCTGTTCGTGATTTAAAAAAAAAATAGACAGGCTACCCAATCTTTTCTTCTTACTATGAAAAATAATCTGGGAAAATGGAATTTAAAATAAAAAGTAATTTCCAGGAATATACCTTTTATCACACAAGCTCTGGTGGTACAGAAAAAGGTCACAGGAAGATCTTGAGCTGCTCTGGCTGAAGCCAAAGTACCTCCTCCTCACTCCCCATGGGCTCTAATGTACTTACCTGAGGCACCAGATGCATCCAACGCCTGCATGCCCAAGGTGAAAATGGAGCAAACAATGTGACACAGTCATTGTGCCCTGAAAAGGGACGTGACCAGACACCATCCCATACCTCAACATCCCCACAGGTGCTCTTCAGCTTTATCAGGCTTGTGACTTTTCCTCCTCTCAGCTGAAGGTACAGGTATCTGCTGCTTGTAACATGATGCTACCATGCTCAGACCTTTGGCTACTCAAAAATATCAACTCTTTGGGGGTCCCTTGAGGCCAGGCTCAGCTGAACCCCGTGGCTCTGCCTACCCCCAGCCAAGGCAGCCATCCTACAGGACTCTCTCCCAGCCCTCATATTTGTAATCAGTGCCTCAATGAGATGCTAATGAGTAAGACAAGCAGTTCTGAAGGTTAAACGTTTTTGCAGCTGGCGATGCCGTTCCTCTACAATTAAAGGCAAATGTCTCCAAGGTACTTAAATCCTTGTTTGCTGCCAAGACAACTACACTTCTTGGAATGACAGGCTTAAGTCTTTCAAGAGAACTCACATTGCTGTGCCTCTGTCATTTATGGGCTTTTCAGAGATATAGTAATTGTTATGCTTCAGGCAAAACCATGTAAAACAAAACCAAAAACCTAACTTATTAATAAATCAGAAATATTTTCCTTCAAGAAGGGTAGAATCATTAATAGCAACAACTCTGCAATATGTGCTAATGACATGTTTAGTGAATGTTTTCCAGGAAAGAGACACAGGGCAGTGCCACAGCCCAAGCCACTAACATCCAAGGCTTTACCTTTAAAACAGAGGCTTGGTTTACAGCTATTTTGCCTGGTGGTAATTAATCCCACTATCTCAGCAGGGCCATCAGCTGGACACTCTTGGGTTTTTGTTCACACTTAGTGGCATTCAGCTCTCCATGAGTCTAGGCTGAGACCAGCTGCTGCTTCTTACTTTCATTTCTCCAGTTAAGTTCTTTGGGCTCTCCTTGGGCCCATACTGCTTTGAAACCTCAAGTTTCTCGCTGCTGGTTACCTCGTAGCAACCTTCTATCATTTTCAAAGCTCTCCATCTTCCATTCTTAGTGCTTGCTATTGAAATCTGGGGAGTAACCCCCAGAAATTAGATTTTTAATTATTATTTCACAAAGATGAATTTGCTCTGTTTGTCTAATCTAGGACTTTTTAGTATGGGAGACTTGTCTGCAGGTTCAGTTTTTGCAGAGGACTTAGACAACAATCACTTTAGCTGAATTTTGGCTCAGCAGTGTCTGTGACCATTTAAGGAGAGCAAAGGCTCCTGAATAATGTGTACTGACCTGGGATATTTTATTCCTATATGTTATGTTCTCAAGCATTATTCTCAACCCAAAATCTACAGAAGATAAACCTAGCAAACACTGCATCCCCTCGGTGCTTTGCAGAGAATTATCTCTAGACTCTCAACTCATCAAGGGTTAGTAGGAACTCTGCCAGGTAGCCCCATCTATACCCACTGCTCTATCCAGAGTACATCCAAACACATCGTAATTGTTCTCTACACATATAACAAATACCAAACAATAAAAAGCAAAAAACAAAAAAAACCAACCAACCAACCAACCAAAAAATCCAAGACTTCCTGTAATGCTGGGGCATTTCCCTGGTCCAGGGATAGCTGGAACTCCCATGGTCACCAGGGGACACATAGCTCCTGAAACAGTCTGTTGGCACCACGAGGTGGGGACGTGGAGTAAAAGAAACCCAAACTCACACATAAATAACCTCTGGAAATGTGCCAGCAATTTCTTTGCACATAAAAATCAAAATAAGCCTTACGGGAAAGCCTTCCCTATCCTTCCCTCAATGCTGGCCTGACTGCCGAGTGCAGACTGTCTCAAAGCTAAAGTTTGCTGGTGCCTGTGGTTTTGCAGCCACAGGGTTAGCTCATTCAGTCTTTGTCTGGGGCTTTGTCCTGAGAAAGTGTCTGTGACCTGCAGCAGAAGTTGGTTTTGCCCTTTCCAGTTTATCTGGCTTTTGGGAGGCTCCATCTCTGAGCCCACCAGTGAATTGTTTTCTTCCTGCCTCTCATTTAGCAGTCACATCTGATGGTTCAATAGTGACAGTGCATTTTCAAACAGGTTTAAAATTCAAATTGACTCAGATTATCTCAAGGTAATTTACCCATAAACTGCCAAGGTGAGAACATCAGACTGTCCAGGTATCACTGAAGTTAAAGGAATAAAGCTATTTTTGAGTGCACAGGAACAAGCTGCTCGTAGCTCGTGCCTTGAATTGCTTTTAGTCCAACAATTCACCTTAAAGCAGGAACAGAGCAGAATATCACCCTCACTGCCTCCTAAAGCACTTTGCAATGAATTAGGTTTTAATAGCAGAATATTAGTTTCCAGCACCAAGAGATAATGGGTGAAACACAGGGTTTCCATGAGACATTGGTGTATTTTGTCTTTTACGTTTGCTCTGAGCTTTGCTTTGGTGACACAATACTCTGATATGCCATTACCATAAATTCAATTGTTCACACATTCTCTCTCAATTTTCCATCCTCTGGCAATAAAGCTACATTTAGAAAGGGCTGTCTTGAGCAATTGCTTGCCATCCTTTTATTGATGGATTCTCAGAGAATCTCATTGCACTGTTTTGCTATTATCCATTTAATGGTTTTTCATTTACTCCAACATAGATGGACCAAGGAATGTTTTACCACAATAGCTGCCACTTCCACTTTCCACTTGAGCATAAGCTGGGGGGTGAAAGGAGAATAATGGGGATTTTGTCCATGAATTTTAAATTTAATTTTCAAATTAACTCTACTTTTATATACTACATCCTTACTGCCCTGAAGAGTTTTATTATTTCTTGTCCCTCAAATATAGGAATCATGCATTTTAAACTGACATTTAGAATTCTGCTAAAATAAGTGTTGGCTGTTTAAATACCTGCTTTATATCAGAAAGAACTCAAACTGAAAAATTTATTTTGACAATTATTTCGATCAGATTTAACTTACTAAAAGCACCCTAAGACATTGCTGTTACTAGTAAAATTAGGTGTATTACCATTGTTTACTGTTTGTTCCAATGTCTCTCGTTGAATCTGGTTGCCCAAATAGGATGTATCTGACTTAGGAAGGCACTATTGTTTCTTAGAAATACTGTAGTCCATAGGTATAAGTGAGACCTGCAAGGAAAAGGAATACCTTTCACAAAATCATATGATAAAACAATAAAAAAACCCCAGAAAACACAAGAACCAGGCACACAGCTCAGCACCTGAGACTTCTGGTACGGAGTATACAAAGCTATGAACAGTTTTAATTATGATGATACACAAAACATGTAAGAATGAAATTACAGTGGACAAGCCACTATTTCATTATTCTTAGCTTATTTTATTCAGCCAAATAGATGTGTTGTTTAATGAACATAGTCTAGTTTAACAAAGCAGTATCTATTCCCTCTACGGCTTCAGCAAAACCCCACAATGTGAAGGAATTATTTTTCTTTTTTTAAGCCATTTGACATCCATCTCCCTGCATATCAATAGGCTCTAGCATGGCTCAGAAGCCTTCTTGTCACTGCTTTGATGGTCTTGCACAGAGATGAAACATCTTAAGAAAATGCCTCTCTTTTTCGTCATGTTGATGGTGGGGTGTGTATTTCCTCAGGAGGCTCCGCTCACCCAAAACACTCACTACATGAACTCCTGCACAATGAACAGTAGCCCAGGAGTTATTCAATGCACTTTCAGGCTAAACCTATCCTATTAAGTACAGTTTCAAGAGACTATTTTCCATCCTCATGAGGTGGTGTGAGCAGGAATTGGCTCCCAGGCTCCCTCAGCTGAGATATCCATTCAGGTCTGTGGGAAGCCAGGAACATGGGAGCTGTGCCATCAGCCTCTGAGGGACTGAATGCAGACTGATGTTGGGATGTTTCTACCACACAGGATAGAGAGAAAACTCAGTTCTGGCCACAGAAGGGCAAATTGGCCAAAGCAGACAAGGTATTTTTTACTCAATGATCAAGTAAAAACAGGCATAAATTAAATCTGGCCTCACTGAAGAGGTGAGGTAAAAATATCTAAGACCAAAAAACAGAAATTACACGTAAAACTTTCTTTTTTAAAGCAATTAAGTCTCACCTTAGGGTTAAATTATCACCAGTTCAATTATGTGTGAATATAGGATTAAATAATATCTATATGGCTGACACAAGAAGCAGCCATCAAAATAAACCTTCTATGGCAGACTGTTGTGTTTGAAGGTGCTTTTGTCATTGAAACGTGAATCTAAGACATGTGCTAGATATCTTCTTCAAAAGTTTATTAAAAAAATAGCTGAAGGCTGAATAACTCTCCACAGCATTGTGTCTGCAAAAAAAGAAAAAAAACCCCACCAAAAAAATCCCCTGACCAACCTCAAGATAGCAAGGAGAAGTAAAACAGTAGAATTAGGAAAAAAAACCCCACAACCTCCCCCAAAATACCACCCTCTTCCTACTCTTTTTTCTAACTTGTAACAACATAGTCTTCCATTTCAGGATTATGTGGGGCTGTGTGCAAGGGCAGCCTGGATGTGCTCAGCAGAGGGACAAACCTGGCACCCCTGGGACAATGGCCCTGATGCCACTTGCTCAGACTGGTTACAGGTGAACTGCTTAGAGGATGAGCTCATTTACAGGAAAATCCTGCAGGACACAGGTTACAGGTCACCTCATCCCACCTTAGCTTAAAAATGCACAAACTGACTGGCTAAAACCTTGAATTCCTCAATAATAATTCCTGAACTAACTGAACAATCGTTCAAAGAGTGAAACTGGACTGCAGCAAATTCAGAAGTTTCTCTTTGATTTGAGAAATAATTTTATTTTCTTGTCACTGTTCTGCTACTGAGAAAATCATCATCTTATCATGAATTTACTGATCATTTCATTCATGCAACAAAAGAAAAAATTCCCGGGAAGCGTGATGTCTTTGTTTGAACTCAATCATTTATTCTGCTCAATCTCATTCCAGGCTGAAATTAAATATTTTCCTCTTCTCCACCTAAATAAAATGTGATCCAACGTATTATGCAGTTCTAATCTATTTTGGCCAGCTACATTTTTATGCTGATAATGGAAAATTAATTTAACCATATATACCCAGGAATATCATCACATTTTGCATGGATGATAAAATCTCACGAGGCATTTGACTCGTGAATGTAGCTTCCAGGAAGATGTTAATTTCCAATTGCATTTTCCCCCCAATAGATTCTTAATTTGCCTTGTTCTATATGGTTTCCAGTTATCATTTTGTATGGCAATAAAAATCAGTGAAGCAGCAAAAGCTTATAGGCCCCTGCCTAGGTTTGATTTATATAATGAATGGCATAATATCGTTGGTCTGCATAATTGAAATTCATTCATCTCCCACTGTTTATATGCAGTCATAAAGTGCTTTATGTATTTATTGATAAACAATCATTTTATTTGCAGTAGTGTTGGGGAAAAGAAACATGCTACCTTCACTTTCTTGTTCCATGTATGCTTTATATGGGTGAAATTTGTAGATTTGTGGAAAACCTGTTTATTCCCACCCCCTTCTGCTTTAAAGCCCAAAAGGTCCTTATAAGGCACCATTAATCTAAAAATAAAAAAGAAGGCTGTGGCAAAAAGTCAGGATGTTAAGACTTGAATTAATACTCATGAGAAATCTGAGTAGTAAGTAAATTCAACAGCTGACCTGAGCATGTCTCAGACAGCCTGCTTTCTCCCACAGCAGGAAAGCGACAGCTCCAACCGTTTCCCTGACATTAAATTTTCCCCCATCAGGGAAAAAAACATTGAAATATCATTTTTCTGAGACATTTCCTGTAAGATTTTTTTTTTAAATAACATTTGTTTAAAGCAACAATTGAAGCCTCACTCGAGAAACCACAACTGCCTCTTGCACGAATGTAATCAGGTGTTTTAATCCTAATGTCAGCAAAAATTGCCCGTGCTTCCCCCACCCTCAGAAATGCTAAGAAATGCTATGTGCTACATTTATATCTCTGAAGGCATCATTTTACCATTCTGCTTTTCTCTATTGTCCCATTTTCCTCATGGTGCAATTAAACAAAATCACATTTTCCATAAAAGACATATTAATTCTGGCAGGGGTCATTAGACTGACAGCTTTGAAGTGAAGAAATATTCATTTACCCTACAAGAAACCAGGAGAAAAGCAATAACATGCCTTTGTATCCTAACCCTGAATGAACTGCTTCTGAAGACTGTTCAGAGCACACACAGTCTCCAGGGCCTGCTCCAGTTCATGACACCTCTCTGGGAGTGCTTGAAAGGATCAATGGAATTTCCTGTACAATGAGAATTCAATAACATGTCTCTTTCTATAAGGGATGTGCCTGTCTCCAAAAAAACTTATTTCATAACAGCCAAATCTAAGTCACTGAAAGGTCATCACTTTAATTTAGGTTTGGATTGTGCTGGGTACTTGCAAAGTCCTGCTTTTGAAAATGTGGCATTTTACTGCACCAGATCCTCGATTTATCACATAAAGGCTTCAGCAGGTTTTACTTTGTGGTAGAAAAGACAATTTATTGCATTTTACTCCTTGGGTTCAACTGGAACTCTTTTGGAGATGTCTCAGGCCAGCATTTAGACTTGGCAACCCCCTGCACTGTGCCCTAATATTGGATTCTGCATCCACGCCTTTCAGTGTATTCTGCCTCTTGATAAATGACACTAATGGGAGCTGATGCCTTTGGTGCCTAAAAGCAGTGCTGAAACATCCTGCAAGGGCATGGTAAAGAAAGTCTGGATGATTACTGCGTGCTCACATTGCCTGGGGTGGTGGTGGTGGAGGGAGAGAAGATTTCCCTTTTCATAGCAACGAAACTTACTGCTCAAAAGTGCTGTCTGAAGCACTGAACACCAGCAGCCTTTACAGCAGGCTGCAGCACTAGAGGCAGCATCTCTCTTTTACTGCTCCTTGGGGAAAAAACAAATGGAAGCATCCCCCAGAACAAACAAACAAACAAACAAACAGACAGACAGACAAACAGACACACACCTAAACCAAGACACAGCCTGGTATCTCTTGACATCTTCTGACTAAACGTCCTCTCCTTCCAGCAATCTAGAGGATTGATTTATGGTGTTCAAATGCCATTCCTGACATACATAGAGTCATTGGTATTGGCACACAGTGCTATTTCAAATGGAACTTACTGCTTTTGCTCTTTTAAATGTCAGTGGTAAATGTTGGATTTATGGTCCCCTATGAGGCAATTTCAGCTGCTACACTCACAAGTTTATATGGATGGTGCTATTTGCTTATTTACCTTTGATTTTTTGCCATTGAACAAAAGACTTAGGAGGTACATGGGGGTCTGCTTGATACAGCAGGGTACCACACCACTGGTTTTGGATACAGGTCTCTCTCGTGGGGTTTCCTATTGGGTTTTTGGTGGTGTTTGACTTCAGAAAGCTGGTCCCAGGGCCTCCCTCCATGCCAGCAGCAATACTCTGAGGACAGGGAAAGTTCACAGACATTTGAGAGCTGGATGCCAAGACAAGAGAGCATCAAGGACAAGCTACTCTTAAAAGCAGCCCTAGCAAGCTGCCATCCCCCACTCCTTGGTCATGGTGTTCATGACAGAGGGAACTTGCAGGGATGGCCACATGAAAAAATCAAAAGTATGCTACAGAACAATTTTTCAGGGGCAGAGCTGTGCCCTGGTGGTTCCTCTCACAGTGACAAGATGACACAAGCACCAGTGAGTAGGTTTGCTCCACCATGACTAGAGTTATGCTCCACTTGGATTTGGTACATGAGGCATCAGAACTGACCAGACCATTTTTTTGCTAGCTGGTAAAGTCTGGAAAACAATGGTTCCCCTTTTACTCCATCTCATCCACAAATGGAGGGGAAAAAGGAACTAATTTTGCTTCATGTAAAGAAAATTCTCTATTTAGGATGGCTTAAAATACTAAAGGAAGCTTGAGCTTGAACTAGTATATGGTAATTTTCTTTTTCACATATTGAAAAGTAACATTCTGTTGTACAAATATTTCCCCTCCTCAGATTAAACTAAAAGTTGGATTTCTCAATTACTTTGGTCATCTTTAAATTACTTGGTCTATTCAAACATTTATTTGAAACTCCTCATGAATCTTTTGCTAACATTTAATGACATTTAAAAAAAGGTCTTTTACGTCCCAAGTGCTGTAAATCTCCTTCCCTTTCCTATTTTTAGGAAATACTTATTTGCTATTCTCAGTATATATATTAAGAATATATAAATACATTGATATTTAAGAAAGCTTTATTTGATATTCTCATTTGAATCCTTACATCTTGTACCTGCCAGGTTCACTGACCAATGTGTACAAGAGCAGCTATCTGTGGTTTTTGGTGCAAGGAAAATAATAGCACACAACATAGGGCACTGAGAAACTGAGCACAGAAAATTTTAGGACAACCAGTGAAGAATGTATTTGAATGTTTGGGGCTTAAAAAGAGATACCTTGGACTAAGAATTTTTTTTTCTAGGATGTGGTCCCCCTCCCCTCCTAGAGAATATAAATAATTTTTTACAGTTGTCATTCAAAATTACTGGGTGTAGATTTGTTAGTGTTGACCTTCCTTTCCCTCCTAAACTATCAAACTTTGTTGCTTGTAATACAGAACAAGCCTCAAATGGCTTACCAAATTGTAAACAAAGAATTGGGAGAAATGGAGTTCTCCCTCCCCACATCCCAAAAATTGAAAACAATCATTGACATTGCATGAGAATAACACAAAAACCCTTCTGAAAATTCAGGTACCTTGCAGACTGCTGTAGTTTAGCATGCAGTTCTCAAGACACTCTAGCATGTACTAAAAAAAAATCCTGCTTTCAATAATGTGTCAAAATAAAAAAGCATTTTCAATTTAAAAAAGACAAGTTGCAGATAGGGATCAGTGAAGTTTAATGATAGAAGGTTTCATGTCCTTTTTAGAAATATTTCGCTAGGAAAAGATAAGTAGTTACACACAAGAATTATTAAAATGCTTGTCTCTGTCAAGTTTGCTTGTGATTTACAAGACTCTACTCAAAACAAGAATCTGGCTTTTGTAGGCCATTTATTTACAAATTAAAATGGAAGAGATGCTCATATTTAAGGTCTTTGCTGACATTGTAACCAAAAATTGGACCTTCCTCCATTTCCCTGTAACAATGCTGACTGACTGAATGGGCTGTGCAGATATGAGATAGTCCCAAAGTAGTCATACTTCATCAAAGATGATGACAGCCACAAGGAACTAGGTTTTTGGATGATTGTTTGCTTTGGAGCCTGTGCAGTAGTTGACAGGGATAGCTTGCCTGATGACCAGCAGAACACTGCCAATGTTCTTTAGAGGAGTTTCTGCAACTTTTGCCTTGACACAAGGAACTTGTGCTCCAAAGCACAGACCTGGGGGTGCTGGTTGGCATCCAGCTGAATGTGAGCCTGCATCTGCCCAGGTGTCCAAGAAGGGCAGTGGCACCTGGCCTGTATCAGCAGCAGTGGCCAGCAGGACCAGGGCAGGGATTGCCCCCTGTATTTGGCACTGCTGAGGCCACACCTGGTGTGCTGTGTCCGCTCCTGGGTCCATCACTACAAGAAGGGCATTGAGGTGCTGGGGCGAGTCCAGAGAAGGGCAGTGGAGCTGGGGAAGGGTCTGGAGCACAGGTTGTGTCAGGAGCACCTGAGAGAACTGGGGTTGTTCAGCCTGGAGACAAGGAGGTTTGGGGGTGACGTTATCACTCTCTACAACTACCTGGGAGGAAGGTGTTGGTCTCTTCTCCTGGAAGAAGTGACAGAACAGTAGAAAAAGACCTCAAGTTGTGGTAGGAAAGCTTTAGATTGGATAGTAGAATAAATTTCTTCACTTAAAATATGGTGGGACATTGGATTAGGCAGTCCTGGGATATGGTGGAATCTCCATCGCCACAAGCATTCAGAAAAATGTCTGGATGTGGCACACAGAGATATGCTTTAGTAGTAAACATAACAGCACTGGGTTACTGGTTGGACTGGAGGGATGTAGAGACATTTCCATCCTCAGTGATGCTATGGTTCTACAGCTGGAAACCTGAGCAAAACTGTCTGTGGGCTGATAGAATAAAATTCCTCAATGATTAGCTGGAACAGGCATGGTAGATAGAGACTGATTATGTGAGACCAGGTTTCCTATACACTTTTAAGAATTATTTGTCTGTCTTTCAGCTTATCAAAGAAAGCCTTGAGTTGGTCAGGTATGGGAATACAGCTGGAGAACAAGACTCAGAGCACTGCTCAACTCACGACTGAAGTGGATGTGCTAAGTCTAAGTCTAAGTCTAAGTCTGTGGGCTGTAAGCCCTGGCAAGTCAAGGCAGAACCCTGAACGAGGAAACAAAAGGTGTGCTTGGTATGCTTTGTTTAAAATAAATCATGCAAGACTGGACGTGCCTGTGCAGGTCTGTGCAAAAGCTCTGTGCAGGGCTCTGATTAAGTAATGTTACTTAGAAACACCAGTCCTGTGATTGTTGCTATTTGTAGGTATGGCTGGAAAAGTATAGAAACTGATTTGTAGAATCAATAAACCATCTTCATGTGTGCAAACCATGGAGACGCTGTCTCTGTTAATAGCTGACAATCAGGAGGGTGTCTGGGAAAGCATGATGGTGATGCAGCTTCACACCTTGGGCTCAGTCTTTTTTGTGTCTTCACACCACTAAATGTGCACGTGAAGATCCATGAATGTGTATCCAGATACAGCACACTTCCAGGGAGCAGTAAATCTGGGTAGGAAGCTGTGCAGCACATAGGACAAAAAGAATGGCACCTAACTGTGTGATAAACCACTGACTACATACAAATAGGGTGATAGGGTTTTGAAAAGCTCCAGTTGTGATTCTACAAAAGGACATTTTCATTCTCTCATCCCCACGTTATGCATGTGAGCACTGGAGATGACCCAGTGAGTATCATATCACATCCTCTTCTAACTGAACCATAGCATCCCTGACTTCTGAATGCAAAAAGCAGCCATATCCACAATAAGAACTATTAACTCTTTCCAATGAATAATTCAGTGAGCTCCAGCCATGAAACCCACAGCAAGCACTGCAAGGAAGATGAAGCATTTTTGCTGCCCATCATTATGTATGTTCATGCCACAGGGATTTTTCAATTATTGAACAGTGTAGAGTTGCCTTTGTTTGTAGAAAATGTCAATTTGAATTGTGTAGCTTCTATGCATTCTTTTATGTTTGCCAAAGGCTGCTCAACATTAGCTTGGCTTTTTACTCCTTTGCCACATGAAGGTGCAGATCAAGAATACTGAATGATTACTCACATTTTACAAAGCATCTTAAGCTGGATGCTTTAATTGTCACATTTCCAATAATTCTTTCTGATGTTTTCTTATGAAATAAAGCCCTTCTAACTTTATTTTTATTCACCAGCCTAACTATTATAAACAGCTACTAATGTTACAGAAGTTAAAGTGTCCCAAGTAAAAAACACAAAAGGTGAAGTAGCTACTATTAAGTTTATAAGCCTACAACTGGAACATGTTGCTGTTATTACTTAATTGATCTTGAAATTCAACCCACAGCTTAAGAAGGAGCTGTCTTTTCTATTAACAAAGGATATGAAATCAGTGCTTTGTGCAAGAGTATTTTGCATACAGATATACTGAGCTTCAGTTTGGTGGTTCAAATGACTTATTTTAGCTAGTGATGGTAGAAATGAGGGAGTCCCTGATGTGTGAGCTTGGGGGCAAGTATCTACCATCTCCTGTTGAGAGTGGAGAGTCCTGTTGCCATCCAGACTACAAACAACCATCCTGTTCAAGAGATTTGAGTCCCCCTCAGCCATTACCTTTACCCAAAGTGTTTTCACACCTATCAATTCCATAAGTTTTCAAAATTGGTTTTGTTTTGATCTGGCTTTTTAAGCAGTCTGTCCACGTCTGCATCACCTGAGTGCAAAAGGATTGAACTGCTCTCCTCTGGGTGGTTCCTCCACTGGATCAGAAAGTCTGTGCATGTGCTACAAAACTTATGTTAAGCAGAGTTTTCTATTAGTCAGAAAAGGACAAAAGATCGTGAAAACCACAGTTTTTTTAGAAAACAAAACTGAGAAATGTGAAGCAACAGGTTTGTTGAATTGGGACATACCAGAAGGGTCCTCTATTTCACAACCTCTGTATCAACATCTACATATCATAAATCATACTCCAGAGCAAGCTACAGTCAACAAGACAATGACAAAAATCACAAATAGAATCTTTCCTGGAGAGTCAATCTTTCCTATTAATTTAAACTTAAAAAAAAATCTCCATAGCCTAAGATAGATCACTCTTGTCATTGAATTAGCTGCTAAACATTAGGCACCAGATCTTCATGGTCAGCTTCTTGAGTAGAAGCCCAGAGAATTTTTCCTTTCGAAGTCAATCTACACTTTCCTAATCGTTTAATAACTGATGTGAAACAAAATGATCCCTGAGCTGAACACTGTTACCTTTCTTAACACTAAAATAAACGTTGAGGTTCCTGAAGTGATTCAGTTGTCATTGACACAAAGTTAATAATTAACATTATGCCCCTCAGTGAGATCTGAGGCATAGCTTTCAATTATGATAAATTTTAACTGAGCAAAATAAAACACGAATACAACAAAGTTATTCAGAAATCATGGTTAAATAGTTCAACAATTTTGTCCACAAAATGCATTCTCAAATACGGAGCTATTTATATATGTGCCCATCCACACACTATTTTATTTTTTTTTTGTTTATTTGATGCTCTCTGAGTACTTTATGCTGTAAAATAATTGGGAAAAGCCAATGAAGGAAAATTCAGAAGAAGTGAACAGATATTGTTGTATATAAGGATTTCCAATTAAAGATTCTACTAATTAACACATTGCAGCAAAAACTGACAACGCAATTGGCAATTAAACATCATATGCCATTTCTATTTCTAAGTGTGTGTAATAATTGTATTTTTCTCCCCCCAGTTCTGCAGTCTGTGCTATAAACATTAGAAATGCATTCTCACCCTGAGACACTTGCCAGATATCACTGGACATCTGTGATAGGCATTATGAGCATCCAGATCTATTGCCCTTACATACCAGATGCATTCTCCAGATAGGAATGTGTGTAAGCACACATCCCGATGGGCTCTGCTGACCCAGCGCCCTTTTGTGAAATGCAGCCAGAATCTCTGCCCTTTACCTTCCCCATCTGAACTCCTTCCCTACAGGGACACCTTAAGTGAGAATTACTCCTTTAATAACTGGTTCCTTACAGCCATCACCTTAACCCAAACACAGTGAAAGGAACACAGCCATCACCACTTTCCTGAGAGAGGCAGAGTATGATCTCAGACCCAAGAAGACTAACCCAAAAATCCCTTAAAGCAAGTTACAACACTAAGCTTTTGCTGGGGCTGGTCACAAAGCCCCTCCTCCTTATCCCCCACCCTGGGGTAAGCTCTCGGGTTTGCTGTGGTGGTTCTCATGCACACACTGCTGCTTTCCCTGTACAAGTGCCCCCTGGCAGCCAATCTGCAGCTTGCTGAAAAATAGTTATTTGATTTTATGATGCAGCAATCACTCATTGGCCTCATTTCTCCTTGGAGAAATGCATTTAAATGTACACTGTACCTGACACCATAACACCAACACACAGGGAAGAATTACCACTGGAGTTATCCACCTCTGGTAGAGTTAATTTAACTTGTGGTGTGATCCTCTCTAGACAGCATTTCCTGCTATCTGCTTATCAGTGTGATTTTCAAAGCTACAAAAAGAGCAATGCAAAGGTATTATTGAAGGGACTCGTGATGAATATAAGGTCGTGAGCAATCACTGTGCCCTGCTCCTGACCTTTCTGATAATACACCACTTCATAACTCAGCAATATTTATGACATCCCCATTACCTAAGCCCATTTTCCCACTTCTAATTTGCATAAATCAGAGTGACTGTTATGCATCGCTCCTTCCATAGACATTACGACAGCACTTCCAAAATATGTTAAATAAGGTAACCAACAGATAACAAGCTCAATCTTTAGCAAGTTCAGCTGCAAATCACTGTTGTATTTTCCATGCTTCTGAAAACAGTTTGTCCTGCCACAAGCAAGCCAGGGAGCTTGTACTCCTGAAAGAAGTTTTGTTTTCTGCATACATAAGAAGAAACACAGAGGTACTTTTCAGACTCCAAATACCCCAGCTCTGTTCTCAGCTCCTGCAGGCTTGGTAAGCCTGGTGAACCAGCTGCACCTCTCCATCCTTCAACTTTCCACATAGAAAACTGAGTTGCTATTTCCCCTCCATTCTCCTTCAGGACAAGATCCCTTCTTCTTACCCACCAAGCCTGACAGAACTGGTTATTCTAGCTACTGATATCCCACACAAGCTTCATGTTTAAGCTTCACCAAGTAAAAGTGCCGATTTCAAAGCCAACCTGGCTTCAAGACAACATTTCTCCTGTGGCATCTGACACAGACCCACAGGATAAATCAAGCTGGAGAGGAACCTGAGTGTTTCCAGTCCAGCCTCCTGCCTGAAGTAGGGTCTGTGATGGAGGGTTCAAATCCTGAACAAAGATGAGGGAGATGCTGCAGCACTGCTCTGTGCTGGGAGAAAAAAAAATACATAGTCCTACTGGATAAGCTACAACTTTTAATGAGGATGTTTTGGCCAACCCCGCCCTGGACCCAATCCCTTTTGTGGCTCTGAAACAGACTTTGCATGTAGGTGCAGCTCTGAGTGAAAAGGTACATTGCTCACAGGAAATACTGCAGACTTCAGGCTGCTAACCTGGGGAGACTTTCAGAAAGTGGCCTGACATGGCTTTGGGTAATTTTCATCACAATTATTCATTTGGAAATTTGTGCAACAACAGCAACACTGCTTTCTTTATGGGTTGTCTTCTGTCACTCATTTATGATAAAAAATGTTGGCTCTACCATCTGACCTCACTTACCTTTCTCTGGCTGCTGCTTGAACCCTCACTGGTACAGAGCCTTAAGGACACAATGGCTTGCCTAAGACAGCTTCTTTCCTACAGAGGCCCATTCAAAAGCTCATGAATTTTACTGGGTACATACCGTGTCCTCATGATATATTTCTCATTATTGTAACCTGAAATTTCATTTCCATGTCAATGGCTTTCAGATCTGTCTCAGTGATGGAAAAGTCATAAACTGCTCTGTGTTTCCAAGTAGCCTTTAGGAAACATAAAGACCAAATCAGTCCAGGCTTTTATTCTCAAATGTGTCCTGCTGAGGCTTCAAATGGGTGCTGTGTGTTCTCAGACTTGGTCCCTGACCACTGGCTACATATACTGATGCTTGAAAAAGCATCACTTGATGTCTGAGCAAAGATCATGTCTGTAGGGAGAAAGCTCATGCTGAGCTGATACTCTATTAGCTTTTTAATTAGGCAGACCATGAGAAAGACGAGGCTATCTTTCACATCACTGTGTTTTTTCAACCAGGTTTGTTGGCAGCTTCCATAAAATCAAGCCTTTGGACAAGAGCCAGACTCATGTGGAACATCAGCTCCACGTAAAATGAACTCTCTTTTTTCATCAGCATCTTTGCAGCATGGCTGCCACAGAGCATTGGCATGAAGATGGCTCAGCAAGTATAGCATCTTTACTTGCAATAGAGAATGCTAAAGGAAGAAATATTAATTTCAAGGTTATGATGCTAATGTGCAAAACATTTTTAAGGGATAAACACTGACTGTGTTTTCAGTTTCATACCTGGGTGCAATTTACTTCTGTCATTAATGGTCTTGGTAGTCACTCCTCCTGAGCCTTGACATCCATGTCTTAGCAACCATGACTTGCTGGATTTGTGTTCTCTACATAAAGTCTCCCTTGGGACTCTTTGCCTCTGAATAAACTCTTTTATTTTTTACTCCTGGATTTTGTCTTTCTATTTATCTTATTTCCCCTTTTGGAATGGTTGCACTTGGGACATGCAAATGCAAATCAGGCTTGTAACAAGGGGGTGTCATGCACTGAAGAAAGCAGTTTGGCAAGACTGAACAGTGAGGTTAATCAAATAAACTAATAGCACTGTAGTGAAGGAAAATCCAAAACAAAAAACTCCCCACAAACCCACATAGCCATTAGTCTATGTCTCCAATTTTGGACTTATTTCTTGACTTTGCATTGTTATGGATAACTAATTGCACACTTTGGTCAGATACGGTTGTGGAGACAAAGAACTGAAGTTTGCATGGCAATAATGACAGGGTAAACACAGGAGTCGGAATAGAGTTGGAGACACAAGCCAAACTCTGGGACAGTGCCTCTTTCCATTAGGAAATTTAGGTCCTGCTTGCAGTGCAATGTCTCCATTGGAAAAGTATGTTTAGTCCTAACAAAAAACCCCAAAAAACAACCAACCAACTAAATTTGATTAAATGTTTTTGAGGTCATCTTTCCACTTACCTCTAACGCCAGAACTGAAGTGCTGTGTAATTTACAGGATTTACATTAGAGGGAACTTGGTACCAATGCTGGCCAAAAGGACCAAGAAAGTTTGCAGTCATGTAAAGAAAGGTCTTTTTCAAGCCTCTGTGTTTCTAGTTGAACTTATTTTTACGTGCTGCGAAGAATGGGTTTTCCTTCTTTGTCAAACACATTAAGTGAGAGTGGAAGAATCCTTCTCTTGTTCTTGTTTTGCTTCACACACACTTTAAGTCAGATCAGGAGTGTAAATAGCCCAAATTGTTTCTAATGAAGTCATGTGCATTTTATAATGAGACAGAAATCAGGGTAAAATCCTGACTTACTAAAATTAGCAATTATTTTTTTAGTCTACAGAGTAAAAACTGAAGTAACGTATTTTTATGAAGACAAGGATAATTACAGCATAAAACTAAGCAAGCAGGTCAGCAGCTTCTCACTTGAGCAAGTGAAAGCTGTTTTAAGTCTAAGGAGGTTAGATTTTAGAGGATGTTTCATTCAATATTGTACTAAGGCCAGTGATTTTTTTCATCCAGGTCAACAATCCTTGCTGCCTCTCCTTGAAGAGCAGGGATCACATGGAAAGCTGCTTTCTTGCAGGCAGACACTGCACAGATGGATTTTTTAAATGTGTCAGAGATTGATTCCTAAGACCTACCTCCTTGCTTTTTCTGCAATCAAGACTCATCACACACCTCTGAGCTGATATTCTATTTAAAATCTTGAAATTGCGAAATCTTCATATGATCCTGTCCTGTTTTCCATTCTAATACTTTTTAGCAAATTGCCACACTTAAGTAAGTTGTTTTGACATGCTTTTAGAAGGGTCTGCATCTGCCACAAAAACAGGTTTATAACAAGTGTGATACTAATTTTCTTCAGTCTCAGCATGCCTGAAGAAGGAAAAACCAAAAAGAAGTGAGGTGAGTTATTTATCAGCAACACCACTGTTGTAAAGAGAATGGTGAAAGTTTCAGATCCACAGTGCCCTGCCCACACCATGCACCTCAACATTGGGGTGGGGGGAGAAGGGGAGACCAACATAAATAATCTCAGGACACAGAGATGCTCAGCCATTTCAGAAATGAGGATGCAGGTTTCAGCTCCCAAAAGGGCTACTGCATGGAAGCCTGCTTACAAGGAAAAGTGCAGACCTCTGGTGACAGTTGAGGGACCTATAGCACTTCCAACAAAAATATGGATAAAGTGCATCCAGATACTAGAAAATAATCCTGCTCTGTTAGTACATTTTAAGCACGTCTAGTCCCTATACCTCGGTGTCAAGCTGTGCCAGAGACTTTGTGCCCTGGCCCCTGCAGAGAAGGAATAAAAAGGTCTAATATCTCTCTTCCTTTCAGGATCAGGAAAAATCACCAGCCCCTGAAAAGACCTTAACAGACCAGCTCATACATAGGTGTCTGCTTTACACTCAGAATGGTAGCTGAAGGAAGGAACACAGAGGGGGAACAAAAAGAGAAAGAAAAGAAACTAATAACATTGTCAAGATCTAACACCAAGCTCATTGAGCCAGGGCCAGAATTCATAACTTTTGTGCAGAATCCTTAAATACCAGCAGTGTCATGAACCTACTACAGTAATTTTGCCACTATTTTTTCAGGCGAAGAAGAGTCAGCAATGTCACCTGTTACCATCCAGAGCTGTGGTACATCCCAAGAACATCACTCCAGACCCAAATGAGTAATTTTGTCTTCCTTTGTGCCTTCACTTATAAAAAACCCTAAAACCTTAATTTTTTAGAAAAACTGAATTTTCTTCTTTATCATGCATGGTGCTTACATTGCTAGGCAGAAGCCACTGCAGGCAGGTAAAACAAAGAGCTTAGCCTTACAGTGTCTAAATTATTATATCTAACTGAGCTAAACTATTGCATTGCTATGATCTTCACAGGGCAAGGAGATACAGTAACAGAAATGAGACTCTAATGATGACTAATGTTCAGGTTAAATCAAAAGCCAGAGAGTACAGTGTATTGGTAATTCTTTGACAACATTTCCCAAGCTGCTTGCCTGCTTTGAACAACACACCTCTGTGTCTGACTAGGAGCAGAAGGAAAAGCCTTACATATTTCTGTGCTAGAGGTAAGCAAGATTAGATCCAGAGGTTGTGTTTGTTTTCTAAAAGGTTATACCCCTTCTTCAATTCAGCTCTCCCTGTAGAAGCAATGATGCTTACCTGTACCACAAACAGTCCCTTACAGCTTAACTCAAGCCACAGCTGTTTAAACAGCTTTATAGAAAAAACCCCCTCAAACAAACTGAATGTCCCCATATTAGTAATAATAACAACAACAACAACAACAGCAAAAACCAAAAGAAGAACACCATCTAATCTATTTGGAAGCCTTTTTAGCAGCATTTGTTGCAACTTGAGGTAAATTTAAATAGGAGCAGAAAGAGCCAGAAAGGTAATGGGTCCCAAGGATAGTGAATATGTGTGGTGGATGTTAATCCTCTGACTTTCTTAAGAACTAAAACCCACCAGGGAGCACAAATTCCACCTTTGGCTCTGCTGGGAATTTGGGGTGAACAGTGAGCCTTGCTGTGTGCAGCAAGATGGGCATGGGCATGAACCAGCACCCCTGCCTTCATCCTTGCAGCAGAACAGAAACAGCAAGAGTTGAGACTGGGATGAGTGCAGTTCCTGCTCCAAACACCTTGTTATGCCCAACAGGCCACAGTGGCCTTGTGGAACTATCTGCACAGACAGAGAAAAATCTTACCTGTCTCTTCTGTCATGAGAACAATGATTATTTTGTTCAGTTGGTTTGAGGCTTGCTAGAGTTTTTTTGTTTGTTTCGGTTCGTTTTTTTCTAATTCAAAATCTCTTACATGTCTTGCATGATAAAGGTGGCTATACAAGCATGAATTTAATGAAAAGAAGACAGTGGCAATTTAACCAAGTCACTTGCCAGGAACGGCAGCAAAATGTGGAATGAGGATGCTAAATTTGAGTCCATGAGGCCCTCAATTCACAAGTTAACAGCTCATCAGTAAACCCTTGTTGGCAGATCATAAGTGGGGTTGCCTGTGCTGAGATTTGGTGCCCTAAGTTAAGAACAGTAGCTTTAAAACAGTTGCTTTTATCTGGGGACAGCTGCTGTCAAAAGCTGTTTCTGACAAAAGCTGCTATTTCTGTCAAAACAGAGGCTACACAGTTACCTAGGCATTGGGACAAGGTTTTATTATTATTTCTCTTTGATGAAGCTTTATTTCATGTTCCTATTCTTGGAACTGAAATCTTTCCAGTTTTCTTAGAAAATAAATAAAAATTAATTGTGCTTAAACAATTTAGAGATTTAAATTTGAAAGAGCAAGGTGTAGTATCAGGAAGTCTCCAGTGAGCTCCCCCACATTCTGTTTTCCTGAGGCTCTCATGACCTTGCCAGGTAGATGTGCCATGAATATACAAAGTGGGTTTTATCCACTGTGTAGAGAAAGTAATTCCATGCTCGGCCAGCACAGCAAGCTGTGCTGCTCTGTCACTGTATTCATAGCATGAAAAGCAAGATAGTGAATAAAGGTATCAGCTGTGCCACTTACACAGCACGGACCTCTGAGTGTGTCACCATTTCTATCTCTAGAACTGAAAAAAACCCAGGCTACAAAACATGAATTTCAACCTGCTCATATTTCTGAAGCTTTTTTTTTTTTTTTTTTAGTTACCAGAAGAAAGCCAGAAAGCCCCAATCTGAGAACAAATTTCTCTTTTATTAGACTCATTACTGGCAGCAAGAGCAGTTCTCCTGTGCACCAATCTTTCACCAGCTTTGGTCCATCCAGGAGGATAAAGTTGCAGCCCCCACCTGTCCCCTCCCTGGTTCCTGAAGGAATGACAAGGCTGGCATCCAGACCCCCATCACTAGCTCCTCTGTCTCTCCTGTGCCCCACTCCCATGCCCGCCTCTTGCCACTTACCCATTGTCAAGAGTCAGAGAAGGGTGTGCCCGTGAAAAGGATCCATTGCTGGCAGAGAACAGAAAGCAGGGAACAGATCTTAAAGAAATTGAGGCAGAAGGGAAAAAGGACTTAATTCAACAACAGCTCATATGACAAGAATCTGAAGAAAATCACTCCTGGATGATGCTGTCTGCCTAGGGGCTACACAGGACCATGGATTTCACCTAAACCAAGGCATTTCCAGTCGCAGTAGGGCAGGAAGAAAGGGCCATAAGATACAGAAAAACGTGAACAAAGACAACTCCTCACACATTCAGACTGCCCCAATTCCCTCGGGTGTTTAACCTGAGACAAGGGTCAGTCTCTGCTGAGTACAGGCTGCCTGATGGGGCACAGCTGCTTCGGGTGAAGAAAACAAGGGAGGTAATGCAAGAGCTGCCACAGCAGCACAGGCTGAAGTTCTGTGCAAAACATGACACAGGAATAGAGTGCATTTCCTAATCACAGGTCAGTGCCATTATGGGCTGTCAGTCTGTTGGCAGGAGTAGCCTGCACCTGCACTGGGCTGCATCATCTGAAGGTTCCCCCATCCCACCAGAAGAAAGAACATCTGCCTCCCTGGTCCAATGCTGAGGTTTTCCTGTCTGGCTCCAAGTGCTTTCCTGGTTACACTGTATGTAATTCAGATTTTCTTCACTGCTTTGTGCCGTGGATGATGTTTAAAAGAGCGAGCCATCCTCTTCTTTTGTCAGCATGTAGTGTATTTCATCTCCCACTATCTCATAAAGTGACAGTTTGATTATAATGTAATTACTTTTTTTAGTGAACCTAGTGCATAATTTTATTTTCAGATGGGTTTATGCTCCTTATATTTAAGCTCATTATGAACAAGAAGGCTGCACAAGAAAAATACAAAGTAAGCTGCCTCTTTTCTTTAAAAGGTGAATATTTTGAAAGGTCTACATTGTGAGGGTAAAGATACCAATGTCACAAGGTAGAAAAGATTAATTTCAAACACGAGGGCACAAATGAGCTTGAGAGCCCTTTAAGGCATTTACATGGAAATTGAAAGAATAAATGTTTAATTTTCATTGCTGGGAATTTGGTAAAAGCTAACAGGCTGAATAGCTTCAATATTCCAAGAATCAAGAGCAAGGATCAGCAAGCGGCTGCAGACAGCCATGGCAGTGACAGTGCCAGCTCGGAAATTGGTGAAATGAAAGTCTTTTTCATACAGTCAAGTCTCCAAGCCTCCTGTGGCTGGGTACTTGCCAAGGAGCTCGTTTGCAAGTCAAGTATTATTTGTTGATGCTAAGAAGCACAAGCTGATACATTTTGCCAAAACATGTGACAAGAAAATCCATGTAAATCAGCGGTGCTTTGCTGCAGAAACTGTGGTTCCTCTCTGAAAACTGTCTTAGTAAAATGGCACCCTGGGGCTTCCTGTTTATTGCATCCCAGTAACATCCAAATCAAACATGATTAGCTCAGACGCATGCGATAATGATTTTTTTAACTGCTGCTTCTATGAAAATAGAAATAAAATTGTACAGTCAAGATATGCTTTCTGGCTTGCACATTGGCACACTGTAGATCCTACAACTGCTATTTAGTCAATAATCCTATTTATGACTCACAATGCAGTTTCTTTTCTATCATCCTATTTGCAGTTTATTGGCACTTACGGGAAAAAATACATGCAGAAGAAAAAAAGTAATGCCAAAGCAAACACATTTACTTATCCCCAAATTGAAATGAGATCCTCATAAGGACCCATTTCTTTAGCAATGCTTTTACATCTGCTCAGGCATCGGCTGACGCATCTCTTCTGTCCCAACTAAAGGTGCAAGGCAGTGCACTTTGTTGGTAACACATTTTCATTTTCTGAAGTGGGATATCAAACGTTTTACAGTATGGATGTAAGACAGAAGCAAGTGATACCTTGAATATACTCACTTCTCATTGTCACTTTGCCACTTGTGACACTGCAGATGTGACTGGATAATGGTGACATTTGAAATCTGTGACTTGTGTGATTGTTGGCACCACCAGCCAGGCTGCAGCCTGGGAACAAGGGACCTGCTGCTGAAAACTCACACATTTCACTCCATGCAACACCTTCGGCCTCTTCCTCTTTGACCAGAGGTTGCTTCAAAACATATTTGCTGAAAATAAACAGATTGTTACTTTAGAAATAGATACACATAGGGTCCTTCTTCCAAAGTGTTCTGGCCTCTTTTTCCCACATTTCCAAGTTTTAGGCTGCTGATAAGGCACCTAATCTGCTGTAACAGGAATATCATCTGCTTTTCATGCAGTATCCGTCCAGCAGCTCTCCTGGGACACTTTAAACTAGTGTGTGAGATTTTGATATTCCAGACACGTATTCTATCTTATTCCATTGCCTTGCCACAGACCTCAGTACACCAACTTAATTGTTCATTTGTCTGGGCCTGTCAATTCCTCCATTTCTGCACTCCCACTTCAGTATGAGCCTTCTGTCAGGTGGTGGGAAAACTCAGAGATTATCACATAGCACAACATCATTTATTTAGTCTATCAAACAGGAACTATTGATTGAATGAGCTTGTTCATTAGCAAACCTGCAACATTATTTTAGCAAGAAATAGCTTAGCTCTACATAAGAACTGGACCCTAGGAATTTAGATAAAAGATCTGAAACGCCGTTGCTTTGCTGCTAGCTTTTCAAGTCAAAAAATTAACACTATAATAACAAAATCTAGACATGTTGAAAAAACAAAAGGGGAAATCATCTGAGAGAAAAATTAGAGAGAAAACCAGCTTATATTAAAGCCTAATAGTCCCTGAGGGTGTCATGAAAACTTTTGAATAGATGAAGCATTTCTAGTAATTACAGTGAATTGAACAAATACTGTCAACTTCAGGTTTGCCACAAAATATATTTTTCTAAAGAAAGGACAACTGTATTTTTATTTATTTTTTTTTAACCAAATCTTTGTCTTGTTTAAAAGACCAGAATCTGCATACCAGAAAAGCCTTTTTGTATGGTATTTTCAACACTTAAGATATGAAACTAAATAATTTTTTTGTGTTTTTTAACAGCCCTCCCTCTCCCCCGAACAACCTTTTCCCTTCTTCCTCAACCAACTCAGATGAGCAGTTTTTGTAGAAGAGCCAAACACCACCAGAAAACCAGCATCACTATTGAAATTACCTTCTTTGAAAGCAAACCAGTTGGAGGAGGTTAAAGTTCAAATACTCACCATGCTTGTGGACATTCAAATTTCATTTTAAGGTCCACAGGAAGACTTAAAACACTGTCCCTGCAGAGACTTCCAGAGTCCACTTTCCTTTTGTTTCTCTTTTGCCACATATTTTGGCAATTAATCGATGAGGAATCAGACCTTTCCTTATTCTCCCATGAGAAGTCACTGAACAGCCCAGGGACATAAAGGCCAACAGGAGGCTACAGATGCAGAGTTCCCAAATCCACAAAAGAAGGATTTTGCAGAGGAAAGCCATAGATGGGAATGGATAAGATAATGATAAAATTGGGATCCTCCTCCTTATCCCACACCACAGAGCAGCTCTTGAATTTAACTTGTCTGACTTTTGTCCACCTTCCAGAAATATGAGTCACAGCTGAAGTTGTCTCCTCATGTATTTAACTATTTCTTTCTTTGGTTTTGTTCCAGGCTAAAAAAGAACTGAGCTAAGAATAATAATTATTAGGCAAAAAGAACATTTGGAAGCAGAACTTACAGAAATTTTTGTTTTGAAAGTGCAAATTATGCATTTGAATTAAGGCCACAACATCAGCCTTTCAGAAGATAATCCAAAGCAGCCTTCAGCTTCTTCATATCAATGTAATATGAGAAACTTATTCACAAGTGGCAAAGCAGTAGATAATTTTGCAGTTGTGTTTTCTCCAAGCACAGGATTGGTCCAGAGGTCAAATTCTTATACAAGTGAGAAGCCATCAAGATGGTGACAGTTTTACAAACCAAAATGCTGAAGTTTCTGTAAAAAACAGCTGTGTCAAAGCAGGAAAAAAAAAATCATGTCAGGAGTCTTATAATATGACTACATTAAGAAGATTTTTTTAAATCAATACATGGTATACAGCCCACTTAATTTAATTTGAGAAATTTTTAACTAGATTATACCTTGGCAAGGTGACCTGTATAGGTCATTTTAAACTCAATTTTTATCTGTCCAAATGATGAACTCTAGAAGGTTAAGAAATTAGCACTTCAGTGTATGCTTTCATGCAAAGACTTCCTGAGAGGAAGCTATTGTACTGAAATTGTCAAAATCCTGTCTGGATAATCATGTAGACAAGGAAAACCCAAAGAATTGCTATCTATGTGCTATTTTCCTCTGACAAGATAAAATAAGGCACAGACAAGATGCTAAAAGAAATGCAGACAGTCATTGTCATTAATGAAAAAGTTTATCCCAAAATGGTTGAAGGAATGCTAGGAAAAAGTAAACTAATGGTTTCCCCAACAAACAACTATAAAGCAAAGAAAATAGAAATCTGTAAGATGTCATTTAAAATATAAGTAAATATCTTATTTTCCACAAGCAATTATTGACTGATCCTTCTTTTCATAAATGATTGATGTCTTCGGATTTTATTCTTTTTTGTGTGTGTCAAAACCTTTATTCTGTGTTTTTTTATTTTTGATCTTTAGGGGAGATGCATGTGCAAATCCCAGCATTTCTGTTCCCTCTGGCTTGCACTTCCATGGACAGAGAGCAGAGGGGAAAGAGAATTAAGAGTGTCAGGAAAATTAATCCACAAACACCAGAGGTTTGTGTCTACAAAGGAGACAGAGGAGTCCTTTTACTTTATTCAAATAAAGGGAGAGGCCATGGGGCATTCCCCTGAGTTTCCTCAAATTTTTGGAGGACGCAGCCTCCTTTTTATCCTAATTTCCTGGTCGCATTTCCCTCTCTCTTTCCCCATTGGCTGAGGTACTTGAGAGGTACAAACTTCCTGGAACATCTGATACCTAAGATTTCCCGCTAATGTATAACCCTCCCTTTTAGTTTTTAATTCTTATGGAATTCATGGTTTTCCCCCATAGTTTCTTGCATCTTTCAATATCCAGTTTCATTTATCAGCAAACCAACAGTTTGTTTGTAAAGGCAAGTATCTTTTTTCTATTCATCAATCAGTGGAATCCTTCCCATTGTTTGTTTTATCTCTCAGTGCTAGTTTTATCTACCAGCAGACTCACAGCTTGTCTGTAAAGACAAATCCATCATTCCTCTCAAGAGCCAGCCTGGCCCGTGTGCCTGCTGGAAGAGAGGAGCCCATCACACGTGTGTCAGATTTGACAGACTCGTGTTTTAGGCACTCCTTCGAAACCTCCAGCAGCTGAAACACCACCAGGTCCCAGGTGCTCTGTTCTCAAGCTCCACCTTCTTTCCTCACCAAGAATTTCATTCTTACTTCCAGCCCAGAGGAACCCACTTCATTTTGTCCTGTCCCTGAGGATGGGGAGAATTGAACACTTTCCCCACCACCACAGCCCTTTACTCACCCACAGGTCACTGTGTTCCCCTTTCAGATCTGTGCTGAGCTGTTCGCTTCTTCCAGCCCTTCCTTCTGCTGTCCCATCTCCAAGCACCTCACATGTGGGAAGTAGGAAAGGTATAAAACTCTCAGAAAGCTGTGTGAAAGCAAATCTCGGGATGGAGAAATGCAAGAATGCTGCAGATGCAAGGACAAGAAACAATAGGGCTATGAGCTGTGTAGAGATAGGCCTCAGGAAAATATGCGAAGCAAGATAGTGGAAATATGTAAGCTTAATAATGAAGCTTTATCCATTGTTTCTAAGCTATTACAGCAAGCATTGTTCAAAGCAAGAGGTACGTGCAGCTTTATTAATTGGCCTGAGCAATTGCTGGTCAGCTCTTAATATTTTGCTATTGGCTAGAAAGTTGTTAAAAGACTTTGTAACAAGATAACTTCATCTGCTGTTGTTAGCAGCTGAAGCTTTTCCATCTCCTGTGCTTGGCTCCCTAAAATGAGAGTGATTGTGACGGAATAAAGCTTCGAGTCAGCTGCTCCAGCAGTCCTGACCTGTTGTTTGTGTGCATGTAAATATAAGAGAAAAAATATCCCAGAACTAGCAATGATGGTGCCCTGCTTCATTTTATGAAACAACTGTTGGAATCTCCAGATAGTTAAAAGGGTCGTTGAAAAATCCTTTCAGATTATAAATGGATTTTATATTATATATTATTCTCATCTCTTCCTGTCTGCTGGAACACCCTAGGGTTGAGTTGAGGAAGATGCCTTGTGGAGAGTCAAGGTGAGCTCTGGGGAAAAGAAATCATGGGAAAAGGTTTGTCTATTGAGAAATGGGACATTAGTCACCAGCTAAAGACAATTATTACTACTAAACCACATATTAATATTCAGAATGATTAATTGAAAGACCTTTTAATGTGGGCCAATATGAACTATTCGAGCATAGACCCTAAGCCTGTCTTCACATACACTTTTTGGGATGTTGTACACTGGGAACTTTATAATTTATTCACTCTCAAATGAGATCAGAGCATGGTAAAAATTATTCCTGCCTGTCTTATGTTGAAAAATGTTCATCATTCATGGACACAGGAGAAGCTGCCCTGGACAGTGATGCCCCACCTCTGAGGTCCCATGCCTGCGGTGGGGCCCAGGAGCATGTGTGGGGCCAGGCTGCCAGCTCCAGTGGATATTTTGGGTCCAGTGGAGGTTTTGGTTCTGCTGCAGCAGAACCAAGGGTGCCTTGTTCCAGTGGGACACAGGGTGTGCTGGCTGTGCACTGCATGGGGGCTGGGCAGTGCTGCCCCTCATGGCTGTGACCCCAGAGGACAGGGCTGCCAGATGTTGCAGAATGCCATCACTCAGCAGTGCTGCCCCTCAGTGCCGAGTGAAAGCTCATGGACACACACAGCTGCCAAGGACCAGGGCTCCTCAGCCTCCTCAGGAGCCACAGCCCAGTGACTTCTGCTCAGCTCAGCCAGAATTGCAGTCCAAGGGCCTTTTACAGCCAGAAAATACCACCTAGGAACTGTTTGGCTTTTCCTGCCTTTTGAGAAAGGCAAACTACTCCAGAGCCAGTATATGCTACATAGGAAAAGCTCTGGGAGCTCAGGGAGAAGGATGGCTGTATTCCTGCAGAGACCCTCAACAGAAACCCCAAAGAGCATTAAAAAGAAGAAATTGGGGTATAATCCTTCCATAGTATGGAAACCACTAGAGCCTACATTTACTATGAATGCTGTATCAGGCTCCAATGATGTTCTTTTGCCAGTGCCTACAGACAGCCTATGCATTATCTCTGGCCATCAGCTCCATTACTGTTTCTGGATGGTCTATTTCCTACTGCCTGATGCAGTCACGTGTGACTCATTTACAGTCTCTCTATGATGAAAGGGTAACTTTGTTTATCCAGAAGAAGGGCAATTAAAAATAACATGAGGCCAACCAGACAGAGATAAGTGAATATTAAAGCATCTGGGAAGGCCAGGTGCTTGAAGACATCGCTGAAAAGGTTTTCAGTAAAAAAAAAAAAAAATTAGAAAAGACAACAAATTACCACCTTGACAGATTATCAAATGTTTAAAGCTTCTGGCAATAAGAGTTGCTAGTAAAGAGGCAGTGTAAACCATAAGACAGTGGAAGCAACAGTAATTATACAGCAGAATGATTAAAAAGCACACAGCTATAATGACTTTAATCTACTTTATGAGAGAAACTCCAAGATTCAACATTCAAAAAAATAATCAATTAGGGAGCAAGGGAGATGGGGAAAAAAATCTATTTAAACTGAATTCCAACAATCAAGTGATAAATCAGTCAGAAGTAATTGTAGGAATTACTGCAATTCACCGCGTTTTGATAACATTGCTACTCCACCAGAGACTGAAGAGCAACTGCTCAGTTTCTCAGCATTCAAAGGGACTCCAAAGAGCAATTTCTGAGAAACTGGTGTGCTCAACAAGTTCTGCTGCTTAGCTGGAAGAATATCCAGCATGACCAGAGTTAAGGTCTCCGTTTGGAGAACTTTTCTTATTTTCATAGCAGCAGAGTAATTTCAGTTCAGTGGCACCTAACAGGCAGGCTCCTTGACTCTTAACCACTTAGAGATGGGTTCCAGATTCCAGGTTCCAAGTGGCAGGAAAGAGAGACAGGGGCTGGTGTGGGCAGCAGCCTGGACTTGTGTCATATTGAGTGTGCAAAGAAAAAAATCTTGTATTGAAATGTTTCTACACCTGACTAAAGATCAGTATTGTTCTGAAAGTAAAAATGTGTTACTCTGTTCCCCATGTATCCCCTCCTGCTCATTCAAGTGAGATTATTTTGTATATTAAAAATCAGGGTCTTTATAAAGCTCTTCCCCTCCTATTTGCAAAAAAAAGTTTTGCAACACAAAAAAGTTGTCACTATCAGGTATCTGCTTTAGAAATATCAGAGAAAAAAAGTCCAACAGCTTCCACCCCACAAATCAATAGAGTCATCAATATGTCTGTGTGGGAAAGATCTTTACATGGGCTCTTTTTAACACGGTGCTGTTGGTCTGACATGCCTTGTTTGCTATTACCCTCTTCAAGGTCTGTTTGTGCCAGGATGAGATCCCTGCTCCTACACCTTGATGAAATGCTTCTGAGGGCAGGGAATTGGATTGGGTTAAATGCACCAGATACAAGGACTAAATACAAAATATAAGTAGCAAGAACATGGATCAGATCACATGAAAAAGCAGTCTGTGTGTCAAGATAAAAATTTAATTTCTCATTTGCTGCTTTCCTGTGTAAATCTTTTTGTACTTAAAATAAATACATTAAAGGAATTTCTGATATTACGACTGCGCACCTCAACTTTCTGTAAAGTAAGCATTACTCCATTAACTACCAAATATTTAAAAATTCCATTTCAGAAGAAGGGAGAGATAAACCAACTCAGTAAGGACTTAGATGTGTCAAAGTTGCTCTGCTTCTCAGCATCTCCCAGGAAAAAAATAAGCATTGATCATTATCACCACACCATCCCTCCTAGTTTGCTTAATGTTCAAATTTCAGAGTGGGATGCAATTACTTAATATGGGCTTGCACGTGCTATGTTTTCAGCCCTAGTATCTATTGACAGCCACTTGACATTAATTATTTCTATTATTGACCTCTTTGCATCACAGAAAGCTCTCTGGAGAGGAGCCTGGGAACAAGCCAGAGGTGGGGAGGCACAGTTGCTGAAGGCAGGCAGGGAGATGCTGTGGTTGCACTTCTGCAGGCTGGGAATGCAGGTGTTGCAGCCCTGAGCTCAGGGTGCTCGAGTTATCAATGTTGTTTTCATCAGTGGGGCTCAAACAGGGAAAAAGGCAGCCTTGGTTGTGTTCAAATCCACAGAGTGACCCTGCCTGGCCTGGGGATGTGCCTGTGGCACAGGAGACAGTGAGACTCTTCCCTTGCCACATGGAAAAGCAGCCTGGCCCACCCCAGCTAGGAGCTCTTGGGCAGCTGAGCTCAAAGTTAGGCAAGTCCCTGAGGTTTCCAGTAGAGATGAGTACACACAAAATTAGCAAATAAATGAGTCAAGCAATGAGCAGAACATTAAACTTCAGAAATAGCACCAGAGAGATGAAGTTCTAATTTCAGGAACATAATAAACACAGAAATCAGAAGAATCCAAGCACCAGGGGCAGAGGAGCGTGGCCCCAGTGCCACAAATAGGGCAGGGACCAGTCTGAGGACGGGTGTGGGGGATCCACACAGACCCACAAGTGATTCCTGCACAGCAGCAGCCAGGAGGAGAGCAACACTGGCATAACTTGGGGCAGTGTAAGAACTGCAGCTCTCTGAGAAGGCATCACCCAAAAGCTCACAGTGCTGGGAGGAAATTAGCAATGATTAGTCTGCCTCAGGTTGACTGTCAGCCTGGTTACACAGCAAACAAGCTCTCTGCTAAGATACCTTGAGGGCAGAAATCAACTTGAAAAAAAATAAGAAGGTACAAAAGATTTGTGACTGTTGAGAGAAACAATGGAATAGGAGAGTGGTGGTCAAAATCCAGCTAGAAATCCAGCAAGTCATGGGAATTTGATAATGTTTGCACGTCTAGTATTGTATTTCATAGTTGATATTGAGCCTGGATGTATTTCATTAATTGTTCTTCAATTAGTTTTCATTTTAAAAAAAGCAGATCAAAATGCTTAGATCCTGATTTGATTTAACCACGTAAATGGTACAGTGCTTTTCCTGAGAAAGTAGGCAAAAAAGGACACACATTACACAGTGAGGAATGTAGATATCAAAGAAAATGCCCAGAGGAACATTTCCTGTCCACCTGTAGGTGTTGAAGTTGGGGTGAGCACTCATCCAATGCTCACCTGCTGTCGAGAGGCAGTGAGCTGTGGGGAGGCAGGATGCCCACGGGATTTTCCCTTTGCCTTGTTCAGGCAATAGGCCAAAGACAGGAATCAAACAAGAGAAGATTAGGACTTTCCCACTAAGAGAAAAGTTCTCCCCTTAATGAGCAGTAATAAGAAATTCAGCTTTTCCCTCTCCCCATGTGCTATGTTTTTAGGAAGGTGCAACCAGAGGAAATTGAATAGCAATACAGGATGCTGCTTCCCAGCCAACAACTCCTCCACAGAGGTCAGAAGCCACCACTGCAGGCACCACTGCTCTCCAGGTCAGGGGAAGACACACTCAGTGCTTTTCATACTCGTGGCTTCTTCTGTGAGCCTACAGAAAGAAACAGGAAGCAAAGGCAGAGCTGTTCAATGGTGAAACACCTTACTGATGACCAACAGTTCAGATTCAAAAGCTTTAACTTTTAAAACTTATCGTTTATCACTTACACCCCAAGAAACCCAGAAGCAGAGCCTTTGTTTCCTTCCCACCAGCTAAGTTTCTGTTTCCTTATCACAGTCAGATCCCAGCACGCTCCCCCTCCTCTCAGTTTGCTTGAAGCACAGGATGCAGCTCCCAGAGGTCTGCTGTTATCCTTCACACCCCAAGCCCAGCCCCAAATGCTCCCTTTAAGATTGAAATGCACGCTTGTCTCTGGTGGCCTCGCTCCATTTCGCTGCGTGCTTGGATTGCCAGAGCAACCAGCTGGGCCAGTAAGTTAGAGAAAGATGTTGTTCCCATAGTAACTCATTTTCTCTACCCACTCATTAGATTAACACATTTCAGATCAAAGGTAGACATGAAAATGTCTCAGAAATGATAGTCCAAGGCACTGCTTAAATATGAACAAAATCCACCTCACTATCTCAAAAAGCACTCACTGCTTGATATCAGAGCAAACATCTATAGCTTCTTGCTCTTTGTGCTGTCCTGCCTCAAAGTTATCAAAAGCATCTTGGGTAGTTCCTTTTGTTGCTGGTTTGCAGACAATCGCTGAAGTACAGGAACAAACAGGTGCTCCCCACTATCAGATCAGAGCTATAACCAAGAAAAGAAGGTCACTGTCTCTGTGTACTCAACATTCAGATAATGTTTGCAACTTTGCTGCAGAAAAGGTCTGATTCACACTCCCAGTAGCAGCAAATCTCTTATCAGTTTCGCCTCCCCCAAATTCAATTTTGTTACATTTTTAGTACTACAGCATGAGTTGACTTAATAGAAGTTCAAACCCAAGGAACAGATTAATGTGCCAACACTATGTGTCCACACAATACAAAAAGCCTTTGGGCTGCTTCTGCTCCATCATCATACAGCAACTCTACCATGCACCAGAAAGAACAAAAAAAAAAAATCTTGATATTGTACAGACTCTTTGCCACTGAAGATTTTGAATAACACCTTCTGGTAAAATACAAAGGACATGGAAGTAAGGAATGAGAAATCTGGATCTTTAGATAGTGTTTATTTTTGTTTATTTCCTCCCCGTGTGCAACTCTGCAGGTAGAATATGAGCAAGTTCTTTTGATTGCCATTAATCTCTCCAAATGGATTTAATGATTCTCAGGGGGCTTCACCACGAATACATGTATTTATGTGTACTTACACAACAGCTTCAATGCATACTGCTTGTGAAAACTGCAGTTGGAATTATGGGTCCTGAACATGCCTTGTAATGCAAGCAGTAACCATGAGCTTGCTAAAACCCTGTCTTAACCCTTTGCTAAGACCCAGGTAAAGACTATTTACACCTAAAAACATAATTCAGAGACTGACTCACGCTGGCATTTTCATGTCGATGTCCGCTATCCATTTGTGCCTGAATAAAAGGATTTTCCCAATGACAGCCTGCAATTTCAGCAGTCTGTTCAAATCACCAGGAATTGAACTTGGTTCTTTTTTTTTTTTTTTCTTCTCTACACCTCTCCTTGTCAGAAATCTCATTTGTCAGCTGTGCAGCCTTGGTGCACCAGCTCACCCCACCGACATCTCACCTACCTTTTCCTCAGTACAGCTCCTCACAAAAGTGCAATTTACAGGTGACAAAAAATAATTCTCATCCTAGAAAATTGGCCCATAGCTCTGGAAAAAATTTCATACAAAAGGTGTGATGCATATTAAGAACTCAGATGAGCTGATGCTGTTCATCATTTCTGATGGCAAAGTCAGTGCAACCCTTTGCCTGGTGAGGTGGGGGAAAATGTCATGTGTGTCCCGATTAAGGTCTCTCACATCAGGTGCTGTAACACCCTCACCTAATGTCTTCACAGTATTGACTGTTTTTAATTTTTTCTCCATTTTCTTTTGTCTCATTACCTCTCTGACTGTCCTGCCCTTGTCTGCTTTATTTTTACAAAGAAAGGTGTCACTGGATTCTTGGAGAATAGGCTCTACAGTGCTGGATGGAGCATGACTGGGTCTGCTTTTGTACTGGGGACTCTGCTGTTTTCTGTCACCGGGGGAAGACTGAAATTTGTCCCTAGTTTTCAAGTTAACTGCAGATGAAAGAGACTTTGCTGGCTTTGTTTTGCTGTAACCTTAAGCTAGAGCTTTAAAATACGTATGATTTTGGAAATTAAAAAACCTGCAGCCTATTTCCTGTCATTTATGTTCTCTATACTTTGTGCCTCATTAGAAACATGAGGGGCATACAGGCACTCCAACATGATGGAAATGTCAGCCAGAGCCAGTACATTTTGAGTGTTAAAATGCACAGTAAAGTGGTAACAATGTAAAGAACAAACCGTTTTCCTCTTAGCTACTATTATTTTCTGCGTTTAAAGTACAGTAGTCAGAACAAAATCACAGACTTTTAAAATGACAAAAGGAAGCTGAATAGGAAAGCTGGCCATGAATTTCATAAATTCCGGGTACTTAGTAGCTGTAGCTCACTGGATCTTCACAAGAACATACATGTCAGCTATGTCACCACCCAGGGAATAATCATTCTCTGACACTTACCTTCCTGCTTCTTTTCATTGGCAGAGCACAACTGGTTAAGCTGCCCTGTTTCTATTGGGAAAAGCTAAATATCCTGCTCTCCCAAGGCAGGCAGGCAGCTCCTGATCTGTGTGGCAACACAGGGAGGGAAGGGACATCGCCTGCTCTGAACTAAGAGCAATTCCCTCAGGAACCAAGGGCTGCCACTCTCAGGGCACTGCAGAGGGGGGTCATACCTTTGATCATCAGATACCAAGGTAACATTGGCTGCTTTTCCTCTCTCTCTAATCTGATATGCTGCTTTCCTCGTTTTAAGCATCCAAAATCAAGAGAAGAAAGAGAAGAGTTTCCCCCAGAAGTCGGCAATCACTTTCGCCTGCGTGAACGCTTTATCTCGCTTCTTTTTACAAAAGGAGATGGCCAGCAATTAGCAGGCAGGCAGCGCTTTGGGAATAATTTTACTGTTCTCTCTCTGTTTCGGTATTTCAGAAGCTTCCTCTCAGTTAAATTCCCACAAACAGCAGATGAATGTCCTTTCAAGTCTACCCCTGGACTGGATTTGGTGTCATTCATGCCTGTGAATAAGTGGTGCTTTCTACTCTGCAGGTAGAGAGTAACCTACCACACAGATTTCAAGGTTAGCAGAGCTCTCCAGGGACCCCGAGACTGCACTACAGACGGGTAAACTCTGCTACACCGCGTGTTACAGGCTGAGGAGGAGGAGGAGGAGGATAACCTTCCCTGATGTTTCTGCGGCGTTCACTTTTCAACCCTTACTCAAATGTTGGTGGGACCAGCTGGCATACCAACCCCAAAAGAGCTCCATTTTTTCTCACAATTCTTTATCATTGCAAATACAGAGAAAATTCCATCAATTTTTTTTTTTTAATCTCTCTTGCTCCTTGCCAACCTCAAATCCTGCAGAACACCTTTTATCCTCTGAGCCAAGTGATTTTACAGCTGGCAGACAAGAATGGCACTGCACAGAGCAGGCTTTGCTGCTTAGCCATGGTCTGTGCACATGCACGTGCAAAAACCCTGTTTCAGTATCTTCACTTATCATTGAGTTGAACTTACTACAGCTTTATTTCAAAGAGCTCTTGGCCCTGACACAACCTACTAATTTGTATTCTACATTTAACTACACATAACTCTTAACCAGCGTATGCATTTTCTTTTTCCTTTGGTGCAATTTTTTTTTTTTTAAAGTAGACATTACCCGAGGTGCTCCCGGTAGTTAAACGTGTCTCTGATTAAAATGTCATGCTCTGGTACGTGATGTTCGTGTTCAGCCCGTGAGATCCATCCACAAAGCCAATCAATACACGGTGCAGAACGCAGATTACAGGAGGTGCCACCCAGACACCTCTGTGCATGCAGTTGCTCTCTCTCCCTGGCAGCATTCCAACAGCCCTGCAGACGGCAGACACGGCATAAGGGAGAGCAAAAAGTAGTTTATTGGCAGAGATGTGCACTGTCACACAAATTGCAGGCAGCTGCCCTAACACATCCTGACAAGGAAGCTCTGATTTGGCTTGACACCTACATGATATACAACTCTCCAGCTACACAGGTCCTGAGGGAGTGCAGGGGAGACCTTTTCCCGAGGAGAGAACTTGCTTCCCAGGTTAACATGCCAAGAGTTAGTCAGCGCTGCTGGTCTCTGGGTAATATAAACAGCAATTTGCCTTAAAGAGGAAGCACAAAGTGACCTTCACCGCCTGACAGTCAGCAGTCTTAAATCCAGCAACAAGCACAGCACAATGCCTTACAAGTCTCAGAATGGCTTTTAAAGAGAGCTGGAACATAATAGCCACCTCCCCCACCGATATCTCAATTCAGCCTTCGACTTTGGCTGTGATGTGCTCTCCTGCTAAGCCTTCTGTGGCGATTGTTCCAGCTGCCCGATGCCTGAGGGGTGTGCCAGCTGCACAGCGAGCGCCACGGGATGGGGAACACAGCAGAACCCTGGATGGGGAACACAGAAACACCCAAGGATGGGGAACACAACAGCACCATGGGATGGGGAACACAGCAACACCCAAGGATGGGGAGCACAGCAACAACACGGGATGGGGAACACAGCAGCACCATGGGATGGGACACACAGCAGAACCCTGGATGGGGAACACAGAAACACCCAAGGATGGGGAACACAGCAGCACCATGGGATGGGACACACAGCAGAACACTGGATGAGGCACATAGCAACACCACGGGATGGGGAACAAAGCAACACCACGGGATGGGAAATAAAGCAACACCCAAAGATGGGGAAAACAGCAGAACCACGGGATGGGGAACAGAGCAGAACCACGGGATGGGGAACAGCAGAACCCTGGGATGGGACACGCAGCAGCCCCCCGGATGTGTGTGTGCCCGCTGCCCAGCGGAATGCATTCCGGAGGTTGCCAAGTGCTCCTGAGCCAAAGGGCTCCTCAAGCTGCTTCTGCGGTGGGCGAGCAGCCAAGCCCGATGTGAGGAGCTGCCCTGCAGATCAGGCACAAAGATGCTGGCGAGGCGAGGCTTTCAGCAGAGCAGGTGGCCCCTGTGGGAGTGAGCTGTGCCTGGCTGGCACAGCCTGCCAGCGGGCGAGCTGCGCTCCAAGCAGCTCCGAGAAGGAGGGGAGCAATCTCGGAAGAAAAACCTCCTGGCGAACTGTCAGACAGCGATCCACTTCTCTGAAACCAAGAGGCTTTATAAAGGCACTGCTGGAATTTTAGTTACGTGTTTACTTAAAGCAGTTCGAGTGGGGCTGAGCGATTTTATGAGGTTTCTGGTGGCTGCAGCACCCAAAGGTGTCCTGGATGTGGGTGTTGCTTCCCTCCCTTTTTCTGACACCCAGCATTTCCTCTGTAATTGTTGCCTGTATCCTTGTAAGCTGGTTTTCATCTTTGTCTCCTAGAACTCATGATGTAAGAAAACATATTCACAGGTTATGACACTTCTCCGAACTGCTGACTGCTGACCCATCCCTGTTCCTCCACAAGTTTTTAGGATGAGACTGGGCTACTCAGAATGACACAGATCAGCTTTATCAGCTGATATCAGCCTTCTCAAGCAATAAAGATTTTTTTAAAGCTGTAAATCAGCAGTGCACAATGTCTGGCAGTGACATATGTTATAATATTGTGCTAATATTGTAGTAACTCTCCAAACTGCTCATCCACCTTAGGGAATGTTTCTGAGTTGGCCAGTGACAAGTGTCACATCAGGAACCTTGACCACTGTAGTGGACTGCAAAGCTCAGTTGTGATCACATCTCCTCAGAGGAGCCTGCTCTGTGTCCACCACAGCAAATCACAGCAACCCTACACTGTGACCCAGCTTCCTGCAGTGAAATGCCTAAATCGTGCTTCTCAAGCTCAGCCTGACAGCTGGTAACACACTCAGGCACACTTGGCATCACCTTCCACTTGGCACCATGAAGAGCCTGAAGTCTGATGACATTACAGGTGCCACCAGCACGAGCCATCAGCTGGACAGCATTTTTATTCCAATTTACCCAACACACAGCACCTTAGGAAAAGTCTCTGGCTTAAGTCTACAGAAAAACATTTCAGGCAAGCATCTCATTGGGGTTTGGTTCAGTTTAATTTCGGGTTTTGGGTGAATGGAGGGTAAGGGCATAGACAGGCACATGCAAAAAGAGAATTAGGAAGCTGTCAGCTTCCCTTCACTATGATTCATGTGGTCCTGAGACACAGTGTAAAATCTTATGCTGAAGAGTAATACAGCATGCCAAGGTGTGCTGTACAAAGTCATCTATTTTTGCTCTTCTGCTGCTTCTCAAGTGACAGTCACTTAATAAAGAAAATCTACAGGAGCTCTGTGAACAAGTACACTAAATGCACAATTACATACATTTTTAGTTTCAGTCCCATCACATCTATGCCATTGCTCTTAAGACTTCTCATCACAGTGGGACCAAACACATTCTGGTATGTTCTAATACATTATCATTGGCTCCCTGGTAAATAAATCATGCATAGGAAGGCAGCTTTTTAGTCAGATTCTGTGCTAACGGTCATTCAACTTCAGAAGAGGAAATTCCATTAACTAAAACACATTTCAAGGTAAAGATCAAGTTGAAAAAATATAAATTATTTTGATGATCACTTGGCCAGGTCTCAAGTACATTTTAAAATAAAATGCAGAGTACCTCTCAATCTTCACGATCTTCTTGTTTATCAATCACCAGAAAGAATAAATATTTGATCCAAAAAGCACTTATTTGGCCTTAACCCTGTAGTTTGACATAATAAATCTTTTGCAATGTATCCTGAATAAACTACCCAGTATATCTGGGATACACACAACAACTCCCTGTAACCTTAGTAAATCCTGATTTTTAATTGAGTACATCTAAATGGCATTTTACCTAGCTGAAAGAACAAATTTAATTTTGCTGCTGAAGACTTAAATCCTTAGACTTTTAAAGTTCTCCACTATACTATGAACCATCCAGATAAGTCATAAAATCTTTTTCGATTTTTTCCCTACAAAATGTGCAAACACAAACACCAAGCATGACCTTGCCCCCTAAAAAAAGAAAAACAGGAATGAAAATGCTGTCTTTGTCCCTGTGGCAGTGGAGGAGAGCTGCCTGCTGTCCGGGGCTGGGAGACTGTGTGCCTACATGTCACACCTTGCTCTGCCCCAGACCTGCTGGGTGGCCTGGGACACACACTTCTCATCCAAGCTGACAAATCAGTGTAGAAGTTGATGTCCCTTACTAAAAAAGCAACTTCTGATCAGTGCACAGAGTCTCTGTTTCAGCATGTATGAAACAAGAGCTCACAGCACTGCTGGGCTGACAAGCCCTGTGAGACCAAACTCCTGAAAAAGCCTGAGGTGCTGCCTGCAATACAGGCTGTAACCTAACGCACAAAAAGCCCCACTGGAGCATGAGCTGCCTTTCCAGGGCCACCACGCTGTGCTTGAGAAGCCCAGCTGCCACCTACCACTGCTTGAGCACAGTGCCAAGCCCGGACTTTGTCCTGTGCCTGGGCTTGCCTTCTGCTATGGAATACAGGGGAAGCTGCAGTCTCAGGCGGACACCAAAAGGTTACAGAGCTGTCATTGCTCCAAATCAACTCTTGCCCCATCTGCTTCCCGAGCATCTGTTCCCATAGCAGTTCCTGACTCCCCCCAGCGAAGGAAATTGATCTGCTGCACGCTGTTGGTTAGGAAAGGATAGGAAAGGAGGAAGGAAAATTGGTGCTGTACCAAGCTTGTGAGTATTTTGCAGGCCCTGTTGACAAATCTGTTCTGTGCAGGGCACAAATCATTGGCAATGACGAAATTTTTACCTACCCCTGAGATCCCTGTGGATGTGCCAAGCATGATTTTCATTTTCCTGGTTCCTGGACAGGGGAGCAGAGATAAGTGACTGCACTGGGAGAATAGTCATCTAAAGTAATTTGTGAATACAGTCATATATGACTTATTAAAGAGCTTGAGACATTTTGATTAGGTCTCATATCCTCACACCTTAACAGATGCCACTAGTGTGTCAGTAGGGAAGAAAAACAGAATGTAAGGATGTGCATGAACAACGATAAAGGGCAGGGTGGAAGATGTAGGAAGAAGCAACTAATTTATTTGGTATGTATATTAGGGTAATAAGGAATAATTTGAAATATAGAATTAGACAACTTGATTGCAGTCACGAGCTAGATCATGTTTTAGGAAGGCGAATTTACGAATGCAAACATGGATTAATAGTGTCAAGACCGCACAATGAGAATGACTAGAAAGGGTGAAACAAAACCAAGGCCTCACACTTCAGTTTTGCTCAGCAGAGTAAATATAATGTCCTGGCACTTGCTAGAAAACTGTGGTGAGTGGGATCCTAGTGATGCCTTTGTAAAGCCAGAGGATCAACTGGGATATTTGGAGCAGTAGACAGCAGCAGCAGCAGAGTTCAAACATCTGAATAAACTCTTCTTTCTTACAAGTCTGCTAAAGAGCTGTGCCTGTAAGTCCCCAAATTGTCATTAAATAATTTAGTCCTTCCTTCCAATACTGAACCAGGAGTACAGACACAGCATTTTAATTAATGTCTCAATTATCATTTAAATGTTTGCCCATCAAGTTCAATAAAGATCAAGCAGCTGAATTTTGAGACAAGTGGTTGTGTCATCAATGATCTCCTAAGTGGTGATTTATTTAAAAGTTAGAAATTCATCCACGTGGTTCTCAAAAAGCAGTTAATCAGTATAAATTCTTTAGCTACAGACCCTGCCCCTGTGACAATTCATTTGGCCTTAATGGACTAGAATGTATTTCACACGTCACAAGAACAGACATCCTAAGCTGCAGTCATGAGCTTCAGAGAGGTCATATCTCTAAAAATATGTTCTACCAAGCAATTGCACTGCAGAAAATTAGCAAGTGATTCACCAAAATAACATGACTACATCAGTTACTGAAATAAAGATGTAGAAAGGTGTGCAGCTGCAACCAGCTGCAACTTCAAATAAGTGTTCTAGTGGCTGGAAGCCTGCTTCTTAAAAGAAACAGTCTTAGATTTGCCTGGCCTCCTTCCAATCATCACTCATGAGCCTATTTCATGAAATGTTTACTTCAATCCCTGGAAGGGAAGCAAGACAGCAATGAAAAATCCCCAAACTTATCGCACCTTTTGGAACAAAGACACATCATCTTTGCTTCTTGCCTACAAAGTCTGCTACTTGCAGAAATGTGTGAGTTTTCCTTCAGCTTAGGAAGTTGCAGGGACTTTGGAGATGAAGAGAGGGGAGTTCAGGTCTTGGGTGTCACAAACAAGACACATAAGGAAGTCTTCCCACAAAGCAGGCACATTTTTTGTAAATCAAGTTAGTACTGGAAGACCAATACCAAGATATTCCCAAAGGTTGCCTGGAACTGAAAACTGTAACTATCATCCATTGTCTTCATCCCCCAACAAATACCCCTACAATAGTGACAGTTCAGTGAGCAAACATAGTTAAAATTCTCAGAATAATTTTCAATTTGAACAGGGAAAGAGAGAATCAAAATCTTCAGTCAGTCCCTAAGAGTGAATTGTTGGAGGTTGAAGGGCCAACAAGGACAAAAAGCTGGGCAGACCAAGCACACCTGTCATTGGACCAGAGTGTGCTGCATTCCTTAAGACCTCTTTTATGGAATGGACCCCTTGGTTGCAGAAGCGTGCACCATACACACTCCAACAAAAAAGAGACCTTACAGGAAAACTGGGAACAGGATTAGGGATCTTAAACACAGTGGACTCAGAGGTTTTAATGAACAAATTGACTGAAGCTGGTAATGACATGGTTGAATTACAGCAGAATTACAGTGACCCTTAGAATCATGCTAATTAGCATTAGGTACTAACCATTGGAAATTATCCCAGATATTACCAGAGTGGGAAGAATGAGATCATGAATTGATAACCAATGCTCTTGGTACAGCTAGTGAAAACATTTCTTTGGCTTTTGAGTGTATACAAGCACAATTGTGAATGAAATCAGTGGCTGCTTCAATTATAAGGGAAGGTGTGGAAGGAACATTTCCCACTAAGATTCGTAAAATTATTTGGGATAATGCTCCTGACTTAGAAAGAGAACTCCAGTCTCGGTGGGGTTTGGTCAGTTTGACCTATGACCTTGCAACAAGTGTGGTGACTGCTTTTGTTTTGACTATACACAGCACATCAGGAAGCATGATTCCCCCAACAGCTGCTTTAGGATTGAGCCATGAGGGAACTGTGCTACCTCCTTCTGAACATGGAATGGGGGCACGAGAGGTTGAGGGGAAGTGGCAGATTATTAACACAGAGCTATGTGCCACAAGAAAAGGACTGGGGTTTATATGTGAAGGAAATGTAAAAATGACCAAGATATCTGGCTGGATACAGAACAAAGCATTTGTCAAAGCATTTGAAATCCATTCAATTAACCAGACAACTTTGCTTGTATATATAGGTCAAGGTTGTGTATGGCTCAGAACAACATGCCCCTCTATAACAGTGAACAAGCTTCTCATAAATAAAACACAATCTAATTTGTGTATTTGTAACTTTGTCAAAATTGAGGGATGCTGTTTCTCCTATTGGATCCCAGCACAGCACACACACCAAAGCTGGCTGCCAGGGCAGCCTGGCAGGACACCTCTCACAGCCCCAGCCTCTTGGCCTGATGTAATCCCTGAGCAGACATAAAACTGCAGAACTGAAGGGAAGGGATGCTCTGCCATTTGAATCTACATAAGCAGAAAATGTTGATTAGTCCCTCTGTAACCTCATATTTAATGTTTGCCACCCTGTCTATTACAAGTTATATATTGCCTCGGATTTCAAATCATTGGCAAAATGGTAGAAACATCCAGTAATGCTAAATCAGGAAAAAAATCATCAATATGATCTCATGAACGACCTCCCATTGACAGGCTGAGGGATGCCAGTAAGCAAAGCAGTTTTGAATTATCCATTTCTTGGTAACACCTTGTATGATCTAACTAGAGTATTTTTGTTTTGGAGTTTTTATCCAAAGCCAAAAATTAGATGTCATATAGCATTTGCAGCCAAATGTCTCAGAGAAATGCAAGTGAACTGTATCAACTCAATTTCTCTTGTTCATCAGATATGTAATCCCACAAAACAATGAAATTAATTTTTCCAAGGCATCAATGTATGATGCAGATTTACCATAATAGTTTTAGTCCAAGCTTTGTGGACAGAATTCTAAATTAACTGTTTCATTGAACTGTTCAGCTGATGAACTAGCCAATCTACAGTTCCCATTCACCATTTTACATTTATTTACTATAACAAGATTTACCTGTTTAAAGCAGAGATTTGTTTAGCTGTCTGCAAGCAATTATATTTATTGAAAGCTTCTGTCATAGGCTTTTTCCTCAGAATTTTGCCAATTATAAAAGATAGCAATCGAACTCCAGACTAACATGGCTAAGATTCCACTTTGTGCTAACGACATTGAACAAAACCAGCTTGGCACTACCTGCAACAAGGATATTAAATTGAGCTACACAAATAGTTGATTTCTCAGATTGGTTGCTAACTTAACTTTTTTCTTTGCCCTAATTAGAAGGATTGTACCTTTGTCTTCACAAAAGTCCAAGAAATTGAGAGAAGTAGTTTAGTTTTGTTGGTGCTGAAACAAGCTGCTGTGCCTCCATGCTGATGGTTTCAACCCACACAATGCAATTCCATAAGCATTAGTCACCAAAGAAAGGACAGGGCAGAGATTGACGCCTGATGCCCTTTCTCCCCTCCCTAGTCAGGTCTCAGAGGACTCAGGGAGCCCTTTTGCTGCATGCTGAGGGCGTGCACTGAGCTCTCTCCATCACAAGGGAGCTGCAGCTGTCACTCAATCCCCACAGATGTTCCCAGCACCCTGATTCCTTGGCTCTGCCTCCTCCTTCCCCAAGGCTCTGAGCTGGGAAGGGACTGGTTTGTCACTGCAGTGCTCTGTTGCTCTGCCTGCTGTAATTTCTAGGACACTCAGTTAGGGATGAATAACCTCTGAACTAGATGAAGGACCACAGGGTGCCAGCTTGTGGCACATCTCCAGCTCAGGCAATTACCAGCTGGCATAAGTGTGTACAGGGGAGGAGAGGAAGCTTTCCCAAGGTGAAAAGCAGCACATCAATGCTTTCAAGAACTCCTCACAGAGAAGTCTGTACTTTTTCTTTTTTCCTTTTCTTTTTTTTTTTTCCTGTGATATGAGTCGCAAATCTGTGAGTCAGTTCCCAAACGTTTCATGTCAAGGTTATCATTGAATCACAGCCATTGTGAAATGCCCTGTCTCCCTTTTCAAGCAGCATTTTTCTTCCCTACTGTTGTTGCCTGAGCACTGCAAGCCAGCCTTACAATACAGGAATGCTGTAACTTCCCCATCTCCCACTGCATAGAAATAATTTTGCCTACCCTCACCCCTATGCTCATTCAAGATGTTCCATTTTTAGGCAGGGAGTACTGCAGAGGTGGTAGCAATGTACAGTGCTGTAGTCAGGAGGGAAGGAATGTAGGCAGGATGAGCTAACCCCTTCTAGACAAATATCTGGGCATCACAACCTCTAATGTCGTCTTAGATGGCACTTGAAAACTAAATAATAGAATTGTGGGAAGAAAACAGGGTGACACATTCTTTCCATCTTCCCTGAGCTAATTTTCACCCCTCAGCTTACCCCTCAAAAATGCTCTTACTTGGACAGGAATGTCACAAATAAACTTCCTGAAGCCCAAGTCACTCTGCACTCGGAGGCAGGGCACCTGTTTGGGTGCAGCCTGGCTCCTGTGGCTCATGAAAAGCTCTGTGCATAGGGTCCTCTCACCAACCAGTTTCGTTTTGCCTCTGGGTAACTAAGCCTGTTACCTGCTGGTAGTAATGCAGGAGCAGGTATGCAAACTATCCAACACCTCTTTAGCAAGAGAACAGGCTTATCTGCCACATTTACCCTAAGGATGGGCAACACAGCTTCAGTGCTAGCCAGGAGCAGGCATTCCCATCTCATCTGGTACCAGCTGGGAGGCATTTTTATCATCACAGTTCAGGGTTCAGGCCTTAAACATACTTTAAAGAAGGAAGGTAGGAAACAGTGCAGCATCCACATCTGCAATGCTCTGTAATTCAGCTGCTGTATGAATTTGTGTGTTTGGGAGTTGAACCCAGCACCTACGGAGCTTTTAACAAGGGAGCTGGTATTTTGGGATAACAGCTACTAAGCTCCCAAAGGAAAAGGCAAAGGGCAGACATGCCAGCCCACCTGTTCAATCGAAACTGCTTTTTTAGAGAAAGCTGACTGCCATGAAAATCTCACCCTAAATCAGCAGGAAAATAACTGAGTTGATTAGGCACTTACACATACCAAGGGTGAATACTAATTTCTGGCTGAATGCATCCTCTCTGTACTACTGAAATGTCTTTGGTCCTCTGTTTTTTATAGGTGAATATTGTACTGATGAAAAGCTCTGCCACCAGCACTTTTCCTTCAGTAGAGCTCAAAATATTTGATCAAAATAGGTTGGTTACAGTGTTCTTGGAAACAGTGTTCAGGAAACAGGCAGAAGGAAAGGATTACAGACCCCTCTGTCTGTCCATCCATCTCCCTCTGTCTGTCCTGCTGGGCAGGGGCTGCCCCTTGGGCTACAGGAAAGTCCTTTCCAAGGTTCCCACCAACCTCACCTATCAGCAGCAGCCCACAGCTGAAAAAGCCAAATATCAGGCCTTGGAAGCAATATCTTCTAAAGGATGGAGAGAACAGATGTCCATGCGTTACAGTGCTAATATAAATATCAATCCATTGCTTCTGTTGCCAGGCATTCTGGTTGTGATTTCAGTTTCCCCACACAGAGAGTGCAGAAGCAAGGCACAGATGGGGAAATATTAGTTAAACCACAAAAAATAATGAAGTTATTGCTTTTTTGGGTTTTTTTTCCCTTTTTTTTTTTTTTTCTTCTGCAAAGGAAAAAAGAAAATAGCATTTCTAGGAAATGGAAATGTAGCTCCAAGCTAAGTGGTTAATATTTTTTTCAAATTCAAATGGACTGGTGGATCAGATTGGTAATTAGGATTTTAAAGGATGCAAAGTCAAGGCAGCAATCCTTTTGGCTTCTGCAAGGGTAATTACATTTTTAAAAAATCAATATGTACCTTTATATTTATTAAATATGAGGTAAATTCTACAATAAGGGTTAAAATCTGTTCCTGCTTTTCTAGAAATATATATATATATATATATATATATATAACATTGCAGAATCACTCTGATGAAATCTAAAAAAAGATTGATTTTTTTATTCCATTCCAAGTGAAGCAAGCTATTTTCCAAGAGTGCTTAGGATTAAACATAGGATTTTATCAGGTATTTTTTTAAACTGATTTTCTTTTTAACCTGAGAACAAGTTCCCTAAAATATGCAGTCTTCAAGGTAATCTATGCATTGTTAATCTTCTGAAAATATATACAGTCACATATAAAAGGTTTAAAGGCACACCCCAGAGTGTTAGTAATAACAACAAAAATCTTCTCTAGTCTGGAGAAAAGAATTGGATGGTCATATGCAAAGATCAAATCATAAGAGACAAATTCTAAAGGGAAAAAAACAAAACAGGGAAAGCAGCAATACACTGTCACAATAGTAGCTTTGGTAAATATGATCAAGTCTGCTATTTTTTACAGCCTACTAATTGCAGGGCTCAGACCTTTAGTTCTGCTGCTTGCACATGGAAAAATCATGTTTTACAGTTTGTTACCCTTCACCTCACGGGAGAAGAAATTCCCAGCAAAACAAAGGAATTTTAAAGTTACATGACTGCAGCCTCAAAGAACAAGTTGACTCAATAAACCCAACAGTAAAAAAAAGGCTAGGAGTGTAAACAGAGAAGAGAAAAATTAGGACCTAAAAAGAAAATAAAATTAATGTCAGCAGATGCGTCAGAAAGTGGAAGAAGTTTGTCATTGTTTGTCAACAAGAGGCAGTGAGCACCAAATGAAATGCAGGAGATTATACTTGAACAGGAAGGATAAAATCACTTTACAGTGAGGGTGGTCAAGCACTGGAACATGACGCCCAGAGAAGCTGTGGAGTCACTGTCCTGGAGCAGGGAAGCAGAGCTAAATGGTTTCTCTAGAGGAACCTTCCAACCTCAGCCCTTTGCTGTGTGACTTTGTCTAACGGGTAAAACCCTGTCCATGGGGCAGCACTTGCTGCAGGATGCCTGCCTTGCTCCAGCCTGGTCCAAACAAGAGGCATCTCCTGCTTCCAGGGCTCAGTTGAGCTGCACTCACTCCACCCCAGCAGAGGAAAACAATCTTTTCCCTCTCAGGTTGTTTAGTAAGGTCCCAGGCTGACTGCCAAAACCCTTAATTTTTTTTTTTTTCTGAGAGAACCAAACAGCTTTGTAACACTAACCCTTCCCTGGTTATTGCCTGGGGCAATAAGCTGCAAAGTCATCAGTGGTTTATTAGGTTTATGCACTAAGTCTTTGTGTCTACTCTGTGAGGTTGCTCAGGAGATGATTTACTACCACAAAACGTGACAATGTTAAACGGTTTTTACATCACTCCTTAAAAACTTAGCTGGGGATAAAATAGACCACAGGAGTCAAGAAGCAATTAGTCTTTTTCTGTTGAGTTGAGCTAGTTCTGGAACATTCTCTAACTTGCCATGTTTTCCTTTTCAAGAAATTAAAAAAGTGAAAGGAATCAATCTAAAGGTGAAGATGGATCCTGTACACCAGGTTTATTTGACTGCTAAAGATCAGACAGTAGCAGAACATTTTGTACGTAGATTTGCTTCAAAAGCTGCCCTCTATCTAAACATGTCCCTGATAACCCAGAGAAATCAACTGATAAGATTGACTGTCTCAGTGGGAAAAAATAATGAAAAGAAAACAAAATGTACCTCTTCTAATAATTGAATATTGAAGCCTACAAATATCATGCAAGGTGTCTCGTCAGATGTCTGGGAAAGAAAATTTTGCTCCTTTAAATCTTGTTCCTTTTTCTAAAAAATAATTTAATGGGTGTGTTTTCTAAACATACATTAATGCTCTTACTGCAAATTTATTTCTACAAGTATGAATCAGCAGCAGAAAGGCAGCTCAAGAGATTTTAAGGGTAGAGCTGAAGGCAATGACAGCCCAGCATGTACTTGTGAATGGGAGCAGCAGAAATCAAAGCCTTTGCCTTCTGCTTCATGGCTTGATTGACTTGGCAATTACACAGGCCATTGCTCTGATCTGCTACAAACTTTCTCTCACAGCATCAAGTCTCATTTTTTAAGGGCTTACGTTCCTGATCAGATTTCTTTTTCAATAAGTGCCCCTTTTCATCAAGGAATGCTTGACATACAGTCGAGCGAGGTAGAAGCAAAGAAAGAGAAATTATGTAGGAGCAAATTATAAGTGTCCAAGAACAAATTGGCAGTATTTGTTCAGGTGGAAGAAAATCATATTAAACACTTGCTGTGTTCCAGAACATTACAGAAGGACACATTGCTGTGTTTTACCGAGGTATTGCATCCTTTTTAAAGTCAGAGCCGCTGACTTTCCATTGCTCACAAACTCAACAGCCACACAAAGGCCACTGCTTTGGATTTAAAAGCCAGTGAAACATTTCCACTTCCTCTATACATAGCCTGGTCTGGCCATCCCTTGGATCACTATGGCTCCTTTCAAGCTACAACTTCTGTACAGAACTTAGAGGTCACACACTCAAATTACTATGCTGCAAACAAAAAAAGATAGACAAAGGCTTTAGCAGCCCAGGTTTTAAAAACTGAGGAGTGTAAAAATAGATTTTTATTCCCCTTGTATCAGTGAGGAAAAAAATTGTTCCTGAGATTCTCCAGTAAGAATTTGCTACAGAAATACTCCAGCATTCTGTGATTGTCTACAAAGGAACACACATTTATTAATCAATCATACTCCTTCACAGACATAATGAGTGCCAAGGGCTGACGTGCCTATCGACAAATGAAACAACAGCAGCCCCAGGAATAGATAACTTTCATCTTCCCTTGTGGTCCATGTTGAAGCAATTAGACACTAATGCTTTCTAATGGCACCCACAATCTATATGCTGCTCTTGCATGCTTTGACAGCTTGGGATAGGCAGAGCTGAATTTTTTTCCTCATTGAGTGAATAAGGAAGGTTTTAACTTCTATGAATGAGAGGCATATTCTTGTTTCAAATTATAGAATAGGATTTAAATTCTGCTCTCAGGCAGAAGAAAAACTAGATACTGCACTTTTCCAAGTTCTCCATGAAGTGAGGAAAGATGATTCTCCTTTCTAATGAAGTGAAAGAAATTACTTTGAGCAGTTCATTAGCTAGACCAGGTATCTCTGTGCCCTAAATAGCCATTGGCTGCACCAGTCTGGACATGATTTTTGAGGCCAGAGCCAGGGTGTCCTGCTGCCAGGTGCTGCCAGGTACAGGCTGACCTCTCCAGCCTCTGGTGGCCACGGCACTCACACAGCATCAATGAGGGCAGAGAAGGGCTGAACTACAAACAAGGCTTAGTTTGCAGCCCCTGATGTCCCTCTTCTCTGTATTCTGTCTGCTTTGTTAACCATCACAAAAGGCAAGCAAGATGGACAAGAAGGGGGAACAACCTTGATCTTTGGTTAGAACAAAACCACAACATGCTCATGTCCCAAGCCAGAAGCAGCACCTGCTGACTAAAAGTTGTGACAGTCTGTTCTTGCCTGAGAAGGCTGGAGACTGGCAGGGACACAGGGATGAGCACACAGCTCCTGTGAACCCTGCCCTACATCTCCAGTCCCTCTGGCTCAGGTGTCCTCACCCCCAGTTGTGCCCAGCCACGGCTGCAGCAGCATCAGCCTTTGGCACACACCTTTCCCTGTGCATTTGATCCATTACCATGTCCTCAAAATCACTGGTGTTTTAGGCAGCATCAGGAGAGAAGCAGAGGAAGAGCTAGCCTCAGAGAAAGAGAAGATAACATGTGGGGTAACAGCTGCCACTAAAAGTCTCACTGCCTTGAAATCCTTCCTGTTTGACTGCTTTGGGAAGCCCACCCATTCCATTGCCCTGTAGGATCATCACACCTCAGTGGAGATGACTTATTCCAGCTGGGATGGGCAGCCTAGCCATGGAAAAACACTTTCTGCTCTGCTGTCACATGAGCCACCACTGACAGCGCTCTCAGCACGTGGCTTTGTTCTGCTTCCAAAATATTCCCAGCTGCCTGCCATTTCACCCTCTCCTGCCTTCACCTTCCTCATCCTCCCTGTTATTTCTTTTGCATCTGACACCTTGTCTTCTTCTTCTCCTTCTTCTATAAAGAAGTACAGCCAAATTGCATAAGCCTGTTGCGTGAGTCCCAACTGCAAACACCCCGAGACGCCTGTCATGATGTCTTGTTTCTGGCATTCTGTTCCTCACCACCCCCCATCCACCCCCAACCCCTAATGTTCTCCAGCTTTCTAAGTCTTCAGGCAAGAGCTATCTTACTCGATCATTTTTTTCCCCCTGGTGTAATGTCAAAGGCCAACTACCTTGCCAGGTTATTAACAGCAATTATTGCAATTACTAATTCACGAAGAATTATTTTGCAACTAAATTAAATATCTAAAGTAAGGGCAAGTACATGTGATGAATATCCAAGAGCTGTCAAATCTCTGCAATTAGTACCCTGTTCAGAGCTAAAGGAAAAGCCTCTGAAGCAGCATTGAATCACAGATTTTAAATTTTTTTTTTTGCTTTATTTCATTGTGGAGTTGGAGAGAGGATAATTCATAGAAAAATGACAAACTGCAAGGCTTGTAGGTGCATTCATTATGGAAAATTTAAACTTCAAAAAATTATTGTGTATTTACTAACCCCATTAGTAAACAACAATCAAGTTTCATTTCCCTTTTGGTCAATTTGTGTAAAAAAATCAAAGCATTAAAACCAGACAACTATGCTGCAATCAGAATTACTTCATTTTTTCCATATTCTGTTCCCTTCACCATGTTTAAAGCAAAAAGAAAAGGCTTTCAGCCAAAGCTTCAGTATATGCCCGACCATGAGAGACAAACTTCTTTTATCATCAATGTGTTGACGAGTAGTATTATTCTATTTCCCCTGCTAAGATGCAGTGAAAGCAGTGTATTCTGCTGAACTGCACAAAGCCTCTAAACTGGCCAGGCAGTGGGATCAAAACAAGAAGCAGACATGACTCTCCATCTTATGGCATTTGTTCAAAGCCACATTTTTTCTTTCCTTCACAGAGGACTTTGTAAAAACCTGTTTCAGAGGTTGGTCTTTGCTGAAGGTGTAGCCTGACAAGTGAATTGTGCAACAAGAAAGCTCCATGGGCAAAGTCACTCGTGCTAAGCAACCTCCACTGCCCTGTTTGACAGCTATGGCTGTGGAGCTGCACCAGATGGGATGGAAATTTCCCCCCTGGGATCAGAGACATTTGTTCATCAGATGCCTGTGCCAGCACAAAGGAAGCTGTGCCAAGGGAAGACACCGTGGGCATTTGATTCTAGCTGCAGTGTTTGTTTCCAGTGCAGGCTGCATTTCTTCACTCTGCTGTAAGGACTGTTTCAGCACCACTGCAAGGGTTTGCTAATTAGGGAAATACTTCCTGTTAAAGGTTGTTTCAGTTTCCACCCCATCTTTCTGAGCTTGAATCTCAAGCTGTGAAAGAGCATTGAGGAGTAGGAGCTGTGAGCCCAGCTTTTAAGTGTGCATTCTTGTTAGTGATCTTTCTACAGAGAAGATAAAATATAGAATATTTCAAGTTAGAAGGGATCCATAAGGATCACCAAGTGCATTTGACATCTCCATTTGCTGGGTTCAAATCAAACAGCTGATACATACATTGGTGTACAAAATGTTAAGCATGTAATAAAAAAAACCTAAATGATTTTCAGCCTGCAGGGAACACCTCTGGCTAGCCAGTGTTGGCTGGAGCTGGGAAACCAGGAATACATTAAACCAGTGTATTCAATTAAGAGCAATCCTAAAAGCAAAGCCTTTATAATTAAGACACTAAAAAAGAGACCCAAATCCTTCAGAGATACCAGAAATGCTTAGAACTCCAGTGCTGTTTGTCTGCAGTCAGCTCTCAGCAGAGAATTTTCCTTTGGGCATTGTCTGCTCATAAAGGAATATCTGTTCCATCAGAACTTTTTTGCCTTTTGCTGAGCTTTGACAAGCTGGAGAATGATGTCCCCCACAGAGTCAAACCATGTGTAAGAACAAAGCCCATATGGCTGGGTTGCATTGTTCTCCTTTCTCTCATCTTTCTCAACAGATAATTTCTGAGCACGAATTTGCTAGGATTTTTCAGCTGTAGTCCACCACTAAGCAGAAAGAAACCAAATAAAACTTGCCATCTCCAGCTTTAAAGTTCCTCAAAGAGGATATTGATACCTGGCCTCAAAAGACATCTTTCAGGTCACAGCTTTTTAAGGAAAACTTGGCCTTCTGCAAAAATTACTATATTCCATCTCATGCTTTGCACCTGGTTATTATTCAAGCTGTAGCTTGTTAGCATGAGGATTTCCTACAGGCTTTTATGGCCTGATAAAGCTCCCACTATGCATTATGGCCTTCACATTAGAGCTGCATAACACCATTAATAACAGAATATGGAAGGGCAATTTACTGATGAATGGCTGTAATTTAATACACACAATCCACTAACAATGTTTAAAGAGAAAAATACATTATATATAACAGAGAAATATCATATCATGTTTTAAGAAGGGACTAAAGGCAGCAAGGCAGAGATAACAACATCTATTAATTATAGCTATTCCAGACAGTCTCTTTGCTGGATTTTTTTTTTAATGTTCATTAATGTAGACTCCACAGCCATGCCACTGCATGCCACTTTTGCTGAGGCTTTGCTGTCTTTATCATTAGCAAGCTTTACCAAAGTCCATTGTGAACCTCCTGTGCTGCAGAATATCCTGTCCACCAAGGAAAAAAAAATTCCTATCTATTGCAATATCTTCTTAAGCATTTGCAGATTACAATTATGTGCCCTGTCAGTCTATTCTTTGGGGTGTTTTTGAGTGACCACAAGTTTTCTAGACCTTGCCCTCTCAGTTTCCTCCTCAAAGCTCCCTCTGATTGATCCTTCTCTTCCTGCAAGTGTGATGTTCAAAT